>NW_016690184.1:1750281-2132045 GCF_001604755.1 Lepidothrix coronata
GTTATGATGATCAATATGGCCAAGGCTGAGATGTTGTTTCAGGGAGTCCTTGAATCTTCTCTTCGGGGCTCCTCTCTTGCGGCAGCCGTTGGCAAGTTCTCCATAAAGCAAGATTGTTTTAATGCCTCACTGAAATGACTACTCTGTTCCTGTGACCTACCACCAGGAGTGACTATCATAGTGTTTATCTCATAAAAGCTAACTGCTTAAATGTCTTACTTTAATAGAATGAAGGGCTAATTCTGTCCACACTCCATGTAATTCAAAATCACTTTGATAATCTGTTGCAAAGGAGATCCAAAGGCTAAAAAGTAATAAATCTACATTATTACATCTCAATTAATAAGATATTTATTAATGTCCATGTTAGTTATATTTAGTCATAATGACTTTTCCGGTATGCTAGAAGTCAAGAGACAGTGTGTGATAAAAATATAAGATATAAAATTTAAAATATCATGCAGTATAAAAAGTCTGTTTACTCTGATATATTTGAATCTGATGGTAGCCAGTAACACTAAAGGAAGATTATATGCACATCACAAGTGCAGTAGCGTGCTTTGGGTTTTTTTATATTTGCTCTTTCAGTTTAAAGAATTTGGAGTTTAGAGATTTTTTTTTGGACTCATGAATTATAATGTTTAACACCTGTCAATACATTTGTATTTTCTAAAATTGCCTAGCAACTTTCTGAATGCAAGACTGCTTCTGGCAACCATTACATCCTGCAACAATGTTTTATATTATTTAGTTATACATGGTATTCCATTTAATTTATTTAAATTTGTTACAATTTTTTAAATTCCTCTCGTTGCATGTTAATTTATTTGACTTATTGACTCTTCTTCTTACCATTAGGATTTTCAGTTAAATCTCCTCAGTTATTCTAAGATCTTTTTCTGGGAAAGTAATAGATAATTTCAAGGGCACCATTTCATACTGATTTTTTAGGGTTGCTTTTTCACTTTTGAATTACTTTGCAGCTATTAATATTGAATTTTATTTGCCAGCTTACTGCCCATCACGAGATGCTCCTGCAGCTTTCCACAGTCTTTTTTTTTCACTATCCTGTATTACCTTGTATACATGTCAAAGTCTATCACCTCATTAATTTTGCCTTTTTCTAGATAACTTACGAATATGTTGAATGTCAGTTCTGTTAATAGGTCCTGTATTTTCATCAGTTCTTGAAATTTCTTATAATGCACTTCCAGGCCTTATGGCAGAAAAGAATGGTGTTTGTTAAGCATTTCATTTGGAACATCAATTTATCTGGAGCAACAACAACAAAAAAAATTCTCCAGGAAATACATATATCATGCTTTTAGTTAAAGTGTTGGCAGTACATACCTTACTTACATATTGAAAGTGTAGTTTGGTGTCTAAAATATCTCTTTCGTAAGCTCCAAAAATAATCCCATAAAGGTATCAAATACTTTAACTCAAAAAGTATGCTATGGTATATATGTGTCAATAAATTACAAAAATGATTTCCTAATGTCTAACTGTAGAATACTTTTATAGTTAGTCGAATATGATAAGCTGCTATTTTTATTGGCCAGCTATCCTTTCCTAGACATCTATCTTAAAATAAAGTGAATCTCCTGCTTGATTGGCTAGTTCTCATTAGTTATATTGAGAATACATGTTCTTCAGCTTGGAAAAGTGTGTAGCTTGCAGATGGTTGAAGACAGAATTCTGTCATTTTTATTTCAGTTAAAATTAATGCTAAAGCCTTCTTACTCAATTAATTGTTTACCAGTGTTGAGAAGAATATATGCCTTCAAGCCAGGGAATAAGAACTCTTTTGATCTACAAGGCATAAAAAAACTTGTGGGCATGAAACAAGCAAAGTAAGGTTTTGTACAAACCCAAATGGGTGGAACGAGTCAAGATGAAGAGAATTGTGACACTGGGAAAGAAAGAGAACAATATTGTCTTCTTTTTTTTGTGATATATAGCAGTCTGCACATAAATCGAGTGGGAGGACTCCCACGTAAGTGTGTTTTAATGTTGAAGTGTACAAATTTCTTATGGTAACTTTGTATCATTAACTTCCACTAATAGGTAATTTAGAGAATCAGTTGCAACTCCCAAGGATGCGAAATATAAGGGAAATACAGAAAAAGAAAATTACTTTCAAAATATATAGTACAAGGAATATGAAATACAAAAGTTAAATTTACTGTAGAAAAGGTGATTGTACGTAGACAATATTTGCACTGTCTCAATTTTTGCATGCCTGTAGAATAATGGTGTTACATTTACATGGAATAGGAAGTAAAAAAGTTACTATTTACACGTCTCTCCTGCTTTTCATACTTATGTTAATCTTTGTGACACATAAGGTCTTAGAACTACAAACACTTTGAGATTTGATATTCACGTGGAAAATCAAATGTTTGATATCCTGACCATATGTCACTTCAACAGTCATGACTGCAGATGGAATTTTTTAAAAATAAACTACATGGAAAATGTTCTCTGATGCTATTAATTATTAATTATTTACCTAATTCTGTTTATGATCTGTGGAAATTTTGAGAAATTGGCACTTGTGGTGTCTTTCCTCCGATCAAGAAGAGTTAATTTGTCTTCTTTTTTGAAAAGGATCCAGAATGGAATAAATAATTTAGCCATATAACCTGGAGGACAATTAGTGGAAATATTGATCTGAAGAGTATGACTTCTGGATACGTATTTTCTTCTATTTGTCTTCTGTATGGAGATAAGGGTTATTTTGTCTGCATTTATGTCCATTCAGTGACACGTGCAGCATTAGGTTATGTGATTAAAGACTTGTCTCTACTTACACTAATGTCAGTCCCCTCTCTGAACTGCCAGAGCTGGCCTAGGGCCCCTCAGCACCAGGGGCCAGGGGACATCCTGCACCAGAATTTAGCTTCCTGTGGCACCTCACAATGTAAGGAAAGACACTGTCCACTGGTCTGTATGTAACCTGGTATGTAATCTGCCATGGGAAGAGTATTCTGGAACTAGATATATGGATAGATACTGTCTAGTCTGCATACACATTTATATGTGGAGATCTAGCAACTAGACTACTAGTTGGGACCATGGGTCACAGGGCCCCTTGTATCTGGGTAGCAACACCTGGAGAGAAATTGGAATGCATACGAACTGTGTGGGTGTATATGTGCATATAGACGCTAGTGGGTATCAAGGCGGTCTATCTGGCAAGTAAAATAAGAATCTTGGGAGCCAGGTATCAAAAGTCAGCCATAAATTCTTGGCTACTGAAGAGACTAGCATGTCCAAGCCAACTACTAAGGAGATTAGCATGTATAGCACGCTAACTGGAAGATCCATTTGCATGTGTCCGTTTGGGCATTAGAAAATTGGACTCCAGACAATTCAGAGGTTAAACTATTAGATAGATTAAGTGTATAAGACCACCTGCAGGAGAGATCCATGTTAAACATATAAATATACGTATTTTCCATTAATGGGTATTCATCCTGAGAACCATAAAAAAGTGAACAAGGTCAGGCCATTACTGCTGTTTGTGTTTGTCTAAATGCTGTGCGTTCCATCTGTGTTCGTCTGTGCGGCCAGACATGTATACACAAACATGTATTGTGAGCATATGTGCATTGTGTTTGCTAGGGTTGCATGCTCAGCTTCATTACTCATTAATAACAGCACCTCAGGACATGGGGCTGCTGCAGGCTTGTGTGTATTGAGCTACTGCATTCTGCAACACCTAGCAGTAGGCATGACAGAAAAAATTGATAAATAATTGTTAAATAAATGCATATAAAATAGTAATAGATTTTGACTAAAATTTCTGTTCCAAGAAATTTCTGTTCTCTTTATAGTCTGTTGCTGTGACTGTGCATCAGTGAGTGCAACATATTGTTCTTCCTCTTATCTGGTTGTAGCCTACTGCAGGGTAATTTGGGCTATTGTGGAGTGAAATTATGCAACTTGAAGCACACCATTAACACTGTACAAGGTTTTCCAGATGTCCAGGTATCAAAATGATTTGTACATAGTCCGTGGACTTTACAAGCCAAATGTTATTAGTCAGCTGCAAAGAAGATAGAGATGGAGAGACCATGATCACGTCCTCCAGAAATATTTGTTCTTCCTTGTGAGAATGTAAGTCCATCCTGTCTATGACAGATGTAAATTGCAGTTATAACTGACTAAATTTATAGTTTCCTGAAGCAAATGTCTCATTAATTCATGTTTCTAACACAGATGGAAGATGTACACTTATTAGATGGAACAAAGATGCTTGCCTGGTAACAGCAAGATTCTGTATTTGGCATATATGTTTTTTTCTGTTTCAACTATTTATATTCATATATTACAGAAGGTAAAAATAGTGCTTGTGAGCATAAGATGAAGAGAACAGGGAAGAGAAAGCAAATACCAGTATGCCCCACAATGTGAAGTGGAAAACATCATGTTAGCAGTAGACAAACAGTAGCCAAAGAGTAGATATTGGAATAGATGTGGTAACAAATGTCAGCAAGAGATGGCAGGTGTGTTGTCATTTCTTCTAGACTAGAAAAACATGCCAAATATTGCCCATATGCTATGATTAGGAATAATGAGAATGCAAAGTACTCATATTAAATGCTAGCATTAGGAACTAGAAAAAGAGGAGTGGGCTTTGACTTCCAAAGTAGTTATGGAGAAAACACAGTGCTGTTTAGCAAGGAGATTCAACCCACCTGAGATCTAAGCCATCCTTCATAGATGTCTGTCAATGTGCATTAACAATACAAGCATTCTAATGTGATTATGTTCTGATCTGGAAGACTCATTTGATGCCATATTTAGATGAGATGCATCCTCAACTCTTCACTCAGTTCTTCTCTAGAGGGAGCTGATGACAAAGCTCTTACTGTCTTTTCTGATGACAGAGTTATTACTGTTTTCATCCTAGGATCTTCAAATATATCCTACTCATTTTCTGCAGTCTGCACTTGTAGTGCTGTAATTGAGATGTCATCTTTGAAATATATGAAATCTCACTCGTTCTGTGGAACACAGAGTACACACCCTGTCTTGTCCTTTGCTACTTCGTGATTTTAGTTGAAAGTGCTAAATGGAATAAGATGGTTTGGATAGTTTGGTTATTCTGCACTAATTGCAAAGAAAACAGTAAGATTAAATGTTGTATAAAAGGCCTTCATTTTAGACAATAAATGATTAAATATGACCTATCACAATAAAGTGGAAAAAATCATAGTTTGGGAAAAGATAAAACAAATTCAAACTAACTTATTTTTAAAATAAATCAGTGGGGAAGAAAATAATTTTTACATTCTTCTGAGTGTCATACCCACTGAATATATTGCTCATATGAAAAAGAACTATTTATGAATATTGCTTGGGAGCAGAATTTTGAAGTGTCACATGCCAATTAACACAGCACATGTGAACAGAAGCATAATGAATTTCAGAGAATAATATTCCCACATGCAGCAAATGTCAACAAGAACATAATCGGCAGCTATAGCATATGGTATATTGAGCTCAAAAACTTGTTTATACCATCTTGAATCTCCCACCAATAAGATTTCTCTTCATTAGCAAAATATAAAGGAAAATAACTGCAGTGCCATTCAGAAGTGTCACTTCCTTTTTGAGATTCAGGCATGAAAATTGATTGATGTGCTTTCTAATGTCAAGCTTGATATTATATAATCCAATGAGGGTTTGTATAGAATTAATATCATCGAGCTTGATTCGCATTTACTGAAGCTGCATAAAACTGTTTGCTAGCTAATATAGATGTTGACCAAGGCATTTGTGTGTGTCTGTGCATGTGAGTTCATATTTCTGAACTTTTAGTATGTGAAATCACAATAACCAGTATTTTCAAAAACAAATATGCAAGTCTGATTTCATAACATGTGGACTGTGCTCTGATCATAGTTTTTTCACACTAAATATGAATGACCAAAAAAGTATTTCTCCAGTGTTCTAGGCAGGATGTTTCAGCTAGTAAAGCAGATTCTTCCCCTAAACTTATTTTCTTCATTTACATCTGGCTGGCAAGGGGATACAGATCTTGAGGGAATTAAATATCAGTGTTACACTGGATAAGCTCTCTTTGGCCTTTCTGATGCTTTCAGAATGTTTCATGTCCAGGGCAGATGATCATATCAAGACTGTCTTAAAACCCCCAAACCCACAGACAAAGAAAATCAGTGGGCATTAGATGGACATGAGATCAGAACGCTAAGGTAGACTGTGGATAATTTCTTCTGCATTTCTGAGTCTTTACTTTCATAAATTCTTAGGACACATAGCTTAAATTCAAGTAATTTCATTAATTATAATAATTTTTAGCTTTTACGTTGCTAAAATTAAAAAAGCTTTAATCAAAATCCTAGAATGTTTCCCTCTAATTTTTCAGGAAGTTTCATCAATCCATTCTCTCTCATCTTCTGTTCTTCCTCTTTCAACTATTAACACTATTAGTGACATGTAGCTATTGGTTCTTATTAAACATGCAAGCATCCTGTAGGTGACTTGGTTTCTCTCTTAAGTTTCCTCTTCTTGATACTATCAGCCAAGTTGCATTTGCATATAATCCAAGAAATACTGTCTATGAAAGTGGATCCATGATAGGTTCAGATGCACCTTATAAGGATTATAACACTGCTACCTCTGGTACCCTGTCTCTTAAATATGATATGAAAAGGTGGAGCCTGCCAGAAGATAATGTAGACTCATTCACTTACCTCTAATGCTTAACCATGGTGCTTTTCCTTTGACTTGGAAAGGGATGTCCAGAAGGCAATCAGACCTTGGAGGTTCTCAAATTTTTCTCTAGAAATTTTTTGAACATTTTTAAATATAGTCTTTTAAAATAGTGAAATTAAATACTGATTCTATTTGGGAGGTTTTATGCTTCTTGTAACATTATGGCTACACGATCCTAAATATTGGAAAACCTCTTTATTTACTGTGAGTACTTAGGTCTAAAATGGACTTTAAATTTACATCAAAAAAATTTGATGGCAATCACAATGCTTTTGCAAAGATAATTGTAAAGGAAATAGAGAAGAGCCCAATATCCAGCTGAAATTGCAGAAGCGTAGGTAAGCTGAACTTGCCTTTTTAAATTCATGAGTGGGATGGCACTAACATAAAGAGGGTCTGAATTTTTTATAAGCCAAAATGCTTACACCTATCAGTTTTACAGGTCATATGATATTTCTCACAACTTCGTAACCATGTTTCATAGGTTATTTAAGAGCTATTTAAGAAAAGAGTGTATTAATTACTGTCATTGCTCCCAATAGCTTTTCTCAGTTGTTTTTAACAGTCTTGCATCCATATAGTAGCTTCAACATAATCTAGTTTGTAAGGACTACCTAAAAAATATGTGAAAATATGCTAAACCAGAAATTACTATTTTTGAATAGTGGCTTTAGTCTTACATGAGCCAAGTATTTTGGTGGCTTTGATCTGTTGCTTAGCTCCACCAGGATGCACAAATGCCTACTTTTCTCTGTATATCCCTCACTGGAATGGTGACAATCTAGTATATGGTTGCAAAGTTTTCATTACAGGTCAGGTGCTTCTTTGGTAAAGAAAGCAATCCTTTGAAGCAATAGCTAGATGCTTTAAGAATTCAACCTACAGATGGTTAAAATCTGCATTTCCCCTGAAAGAGAATAGCTGACAGCCTTCACGAGTTTTAGTGAGACTATCCTCTGGTGAGACTTCGCATTTAAAAAAATCAAAGTTAACTGGGCCAGGAAAAAGGTGACACAAAGAGTGAAGATCCACAAAGAATATGGCAGGCACTACTGAAGTATTTAATTGTTTCATCTTCTGTTTTCAATGTCACAGGAAATTCAATCCCTACCCCAGAGGGATGTCTTGGGTAAGTCAACTTTTGCTTTCCTTCTATGGTCCAGTATATCACAGCAGATCATCTTTGTGGTTATCACACATGAAAAGAAAAAAAAACAACCACTTAGTAATTAAGGATTTATTACTAGAGTTTGAATGCATGGGTAGCAATAAAATGTTTACACATAAACAACCAATTTTGGATGATAAATTATTAACATCTGTTACAGTTGCTCTCCAAGGGTTTTTAACTATTCAGTTTTCTATGGTTCTCTCAAAGTATTACCACTGTTTTTTTTCTCATTTGTTTACCAAATAAATACTCTCTACAGATTTCATAATTATATTCAAAATTATTATTTGTCTTAACTGTCTTCATTTTTTCTATTTTTTTTTCAAACTTTCGAGTGCTAGCAGTATGATTTCTGTAGTTGTCCTGGAGACTAAGTCACTTTTTTACTGTTCTTGCTTGATTGTATAATTTTTTTGTTTTTTAAGTGCTTATGCAATGGTTGGGTTCAGGTCTCTGTTCCTATTTAGTGTCCTCCCTTGATAATAATTTGTAATGCATATTGCATGAACAGAATTTCTGAGTGACTATGCTCCCTTAGACTCTTCTGAGGACTTCGGTGCTCATCACGAAGGTGGACTCCCACTGCTGTGCTTAGCAGTATGCAATAGATCAGATGACTGTTGTATAAATGATAACACCAAAATCCACTGTATCCTTATTATACAATAATATAGTCACATGTTTACAGGTAGATGAGTCCCAGCTTTTCCACCCAGGAAGAAATTTTTATGTAAGATAATGATAAAACCTATGTGAAAATAAAGCCTCAGAGCAATCTGTCATTTACAACACTCTCATGGGAGACATGAGTTTCTTTCTCCCTAAAGAAAAATGGATCTGAGCCCCGAACTTTCATATCAGGTGAATTTTTTAAGCACTGACCAAGTAGGAAAGGTATTTTGGAAAAAAGTCTGGATCTTTTACAAAAGATCCAATTTTGCAATAAATAAACAATTTTAAAAAACAATTATAATTCCGTAAAGATTATGATCCCTTGACTTGAAGAAGGTTCTTCCTTGAGTCCAAAGAGGAAAGCATCTTAGCCCTAGAAAATAGTAGGTGTTAAAATAATCCATGACTCAGCATATGTAAGGGATTAAGATAAAGAGCCTTCCACTAACCCTTGTGAAGACTATTCTGAAATTCTTGATTTTCTCCAGGTTGCTAATTTAGAGCTAATCTAGTACAGTTGTACTTTAGCCCTGCAAGTCTATAATGACACACTGAAACTATTTCTGACTGTTCAAACTGGGACAAACAATGCAGAACTAAATAACATGTTCTAGCTATTTTTAAAGCTTATGATTCTTGTTGATCATTGGCAAACATGTCTTCAAAAATTTTATTGATTCTACTTTAGGATGTTACCTTTAAATGGATTAATGGTATGTGCTTATTGTCCTGTTTGTCAAGTTGATTTTTCTTGGAAACACTTCACATTTTTACTACTCTCATTTACTATTTGATAGGAAATATTTTTTGCCATGGTTGCCTGTGAGATCTTTCTTCTTAGGGAGGTAGTTTTCTTATACAAATGCCATATAGTTCTCTAGAGGATTGTACATGTTGACAAGACAGTTGTTTGCACTGTAAATATTTTGCTCTCAGCTAAATTATTGCTTCACTTTGTTTGCAAAATTTAAACAAAACACAAGAGCAAAATACAAGATGCCAAAACAGACGTGAAGAAAAAGGATGTTAATAGGGGAGATGTTAATAGCTTTACCCTCTCTTAAATGCTTTACGTCTCTGTGTTTCAGAACACAACTGAAATTCATATTAAAATAAAAAAAAAAATATCACTAGAACCTGAGCATAACTCTCATGGTTGACATCCTCTGTCTTGTTCTCATCATGTTACACTGGCAACATCCAATCCCCATTGCTCCTAGAGGCTCATCCCTAGTCTTTACTGGAGACTGAAAGCATATATACTAAGCCTCAAAGTTTGAAAGACACTTTGCTTATTTTCTGTGCTATGAAGATTTATGAGTTTCCATGATGTGATAGAATTAACTAACACCTATTAACATAATAGCGAGTTCTCATGAGTCCAGCATTAAATATACTTCAGTACTATACTTTATACTTGAGTCCATGTCCAGATTTTGTTTAAAAGACAAAGAATTATACAGCAAATATTCATGTTTCACAAAAATGTGTCTTTTGCAGACAGAAAAAAAAAAAGGAAGAAAATAAAGTGACCTAAAAACTTTAATTCCAGGTATACGAACACATTATAATGACATGGTCAATATATTTCAAATCTAAATGTGTTTTTGAGAGGGTTGTCTTTCACTTTTGAGAAATGAAAGTAATTTCAGTGCATTTTTCATCAATATGTTCTGAACATGGTTTAACTGGGAAACAGACTTATCTAGCTGATCAGCTGCACTAGATATCCAAATGCTTTTAGTGAATGTTTGAACACGTGTCTGCTTTTTGACAGTAAATTTCCCTCCTACTTAAGGCTTAAAGTAAGAAGTAAAATTCCCCTGTTTTTTAATTACAATTGCCAGTGTCCCTTTTTATAGTTACACATTTTGTATTTCACCAAGGCAAATGACATTTTAAAACTTTTACCTTTTTTGCTCCTTTCAAATACTTTCCCTGATGTTAAATATTGAACAGTTACCATCAGTATTGCAAAAGATTAGCATGGCTGGGATGTTTGACATATAAAAGCATCAGCACTTATTAGTGATAAACACCATTCTCTCTCATCTCCTGATGGATTGTATGTTCTTTCATTAAGTGTAAAGAAAGAATGACAGGGATGAGCAATATTCTAGATTTTTCTGTTAAAATGTTGGTGGCATTTGAGGAGGCTTTTTTATATTTTTCTAAAAGAACATGTGTCTTTGGTAATTGATTCTGTTGGGAAACGTATGATAAAAAAGCATCTCTACTCCCACAGCTTAAGGGACTGTCAAATCTTAACTCCATCACTTCTTTTCTAGACTTGCTAGACAGAAGTGCTAGCAAGAAAACGCTAAATAGCTTAAACCTTTTAAACTGATGTTTAGGGAAAGGAAGCTTGTAAATGTCAGCCCTGATCATACCAATAAACCTGAAACGGACATTTTGTGATTTCAAGATTTTAAGAACTCACAACAATCAAGTAACTTAATGTCATGAACCTGAAATGGAATTACAACTCTGTATTGGACAAAGCAGTTATAATTGCGACTTTATAAAATTTGCAACCTTATTATTTTCTTATTTATTACTCTTTCTGTCCCATATTATCCTTGTTTGTCCTGGGAAAAAGTTAGGAGTGCAATTTCGAAGAGAGAGACCTATCTTAACTACATTTCTCTCTCGATGAAGCATCTCAGCCAACTTCATTAAGATAAAACCTGCACATTCTGAATTGCAAAATTGTACATAACTAAAAATATCTAATTCTTTATGCCATTTTGGAGTTATTCCACACTCTTGTACAGAGTAGGCCATCTACACTTTTTTTAGTGTAATGGATATTCTGTTGTACAATAGCATCGTTTACCTCTCCATTTACTCTAATTGAGGGTGGTTTAATTTGAATTAAATTTACATTTATGGCTGAAGAATCATGATAACAGAAAAGTCAAGGTGAGTACAGTCATCTTTTTTGTTTACTTGATTAAAGTGCACTCTTATGTTCTTCCAGCTAGAGAATAGAAATACTATATATAACACCTACTAAAAGCAATTTTAATAAAGCAGAAGCCATTGAAATGGATTTCCATTGAAGAAGGGAGACCTAAAATAATATTTTTTCACAGTGAGGTATTTCTCTGACAGAATGCCACTGGCTCAAATGGAGATGATTATAAAGAATACATAATAAGCATTGGTCCATATATTAGCAGATAGAAATAAAGAATTGAGACTGCTGCTTATGCAATTCCATCTGCATTTAAGGATAACATCATCATCTGTATCATTAAATGCCTGTATTAATTAGACAAATATTATTCTGATTGACAATCTTCTACTTCTGCAATCACTTCTTTCTTTTTGCTCCCTCTTGCTGCTATCAGACCATATGCTATATCTACATTTCCCCCCCCCCATTGCTTTTAAGGAAAACTTAAAAGCATAAATTGGCCACTACAGATTCCCTCTGAGAAAGCTTCAGGTTCTGTCTGATACAAGGTGAGGAGATGACACATTAGACTGCCAAGCTGAGGTCTGGAAGCAAAGCTCTGTGACTATGCCACAGAAAGAAGTAGGACATATGAGAATTCCATCCTGTTTTAAAGGTCTTGAATTGACTTATTCAAGAAGCTGTATGTCTCTGTCCTTTTTGGCTGATTTCTCTTGTTCTAAAATTTTCCTGCTTTAAGTTTCTCCAGGCATTAATTCTCCAGTATAATTTAACTTTTATGCTTTGCAGTTCTGCCTTTTCCTGTCCTTTTTATCAATATTTTAATCATATTTTTCAGCATTTATTCCTGCTTGATCCTTTACTGATGTTGTTACAAGCTTTCTCTGCTTTTTCCTGGCACCCTATTTCCAGTTTCCTTTTGGCTCTATGATATCACATTTCACTACCTTTTCTGATGTTTCCACTTATAAGCTTTTTGTTTCATCTCCTTCTCTTCTTTTGAAAACTTCATTACAGCAGGTACCATGAAGTGTTGAATGTTTCCCATGCAACCTAATAGAAACTAAACACTGTGTGCAGCGAGCATTTATTAATGGATTTTTTTTTCTGTCCTTATTACCAGCAGAGTCCAGTTTGTGAAAGTCTTTTCATCACATTTAAAGTTCTAAAATGCTAGCTTTTAAAAATTAGTTTCCCAAGGTATCTCCACTAGCAGAAAGGGAGAAAGTCCCCTAGCATCATGAAGAAGTGATTTGTCAGATACCCTTTAGTAAAATAATTTTATTGCATATACATGCTTACAGGAGGCCTCTCAGTGGAGAGACTGATGAGCTGTGAGAACCTCAATACAAAAGACCATAGCTGAAGGTCATGCTGCCAGGAAAACTATTGCTTGTGTAAGAAAACTGAAATATTTTGTGAACTAAACAGCTAGTTCAAAAGGATTTTTTTTTCATATTCACTTTATAAGTGCATTTATCTCACTAGAGGGATAAATTTGGTATGCACACCAATAAAGTTGTACATGGAAACGAAATCTGTTTAAGTTTTTCTTTTGGCTTTAGGGGGATTCAATGCAATCTTCATGACGGACTGATATAAGGATTAGGCTTCTCAAATAAGATAATTTGATGCCCTGTAACATGGTAGGGAGTACACAGCACAATAAATTATGCTAATTAGGAAGAAAAGAACCCTAAACTTTTTAACTTCCCTTAGCCATGCCTGACTTCAGACCTGCAAGTTCCCCACTTATAGAAAAATCTGTTGTGTTGAAACATCAAAGTTAAAATCACAAAGGTTATTTGTCAATGGTCCTTCTCTTGCCCTTAAAATCAAGAATTCTGTCAAGCAAGTACTTCTTTATCAGATCACTGGAAGGTGACTATAATACATACAATGTTTTATTTATTTATTTATTTTTAACAAGTGGTTTATTTTCTATGAGGGCATGCATGCAGATTCTCTGATAAGTGATCGTGGTAAGTATAATATAAGGTTCAGTTTCAGCAAGGTCTATTCTAGATTTTTTTTGAAAGTGCTTTAAATTCTAACAATTAGATAGGGATACTCATTTTTAAATGAACACTGATTTGCAGGTGTTCAGCAGTAGGCATTGTCAGTCTAGGAATGACAGAAATAGTCTTTCATTGTTGAAAACAGATTTCCACAAAAAGAAAGATGAAGGAGGACCATATCAGCTCTTTGAAAGAAAGGTCTCTGCAAAGTACCTCTTTCAGGACTCCTTTACAGTTGCCTCTTTGATATGGGACTCCAGGATGCCAACAGATCTTCAGTTTACTCTTTTCAATTTGCTAATCATGATAGATATGACTAACAACAGCTCATAAAGATGTAACCCATAAGTAGCAATTTAAACTGAAATATATTAAAAAAAAAAAAGAAAAGCCACAAACAAACCAACAAACAAAATCTCAGAAAACTGTCCTATCATTTGTGCTCATCAAACCATGCTCCCCCATAATATGTGCTTCTGTCTCTGCTGAGAAACAAGTTATAGATGTTGTTTCTAACTCAGACTCTGGGAATATTGTTAAAACCACATGGTGAAAATGAGCCACTAGGAGGATTTAAAGAATATATGACTATGGCTTTGTGGGTTCATTTTGGAACAAGGTACTACGGAGCTAATGAGATCATTTACACTGAGACTATAGAAAATGCAGCATAAGGAAAGTGCAGATCTAATGCAAAGTCTGTTGTAACTTGGAAATCATAGCAACTATACAAAGCCTTCAGACTTCTTTTGTAGAGATGGTAAATATACTAAATACTAGTGTTTGCTTAAAACACGTATTTTTGAATGTTTGTAAATTCTCTACTATTAATATTAATCCTTTTCTTCACTTTGTGCTGTGGTATGCATTCTAAGCTTTAATTTGTCTTCCATCTTTCTACTCCCTCCTCCTTGTCAGGCTCTACTTTCATTTCCCCTCTCTCTCTGTTATTCTTCTGGCCTCTTTTTGTGTCTTTTTTCTCTTGGTTTTATTTTTCTCTCTGTTTTATTTTTCTCTCACTGTTGAGTGGTTTTATGTAGCGAGTCAATAAGCTATGACGATCCCAGTTTGGAGGCAAGGAACTGGAATACTTTATTGGGTTCACAACTTCATATTTAAAGGGTTCAAGGTTTACATATTCAACGGGGGGCTTGCATATTCATTCTATCACAACTGGGGACTTTTCAGGGGTGAGGTAAGGGAAAAACCGGATTTGACAAATCTTGATGTCTTAGGAATTACCTCATGGGAAAAACCCTCTTTAACTTGGGGGATTTTATGGGGGGGGGGGAGCAGGTAACACAAAAGAAGAGATAAAACACAACGGGTCTTCTGCATAGGTTGATCAAATCAGGGTATGGTCTCTCTGGCTTGGGCAGGGCATGTGATAACATCATGCAAGGAGTAATTTCCATTGTGCTGGAGGAGACAGGAAGAATCCACAGTGAGGAAGTTGCTAAAAAGGGTTTTTCCCCAGCTTTCCTAGCTCATGGCATTTTGCAGAGACTGCTCAAATTCTTCTCTGCAGATTTCATATTTTTTTAATCTAACAGTTTTAAAGTGTCAAAACATAATGAAAATCATCCTCTGAACTACAGAATGCAAAAATTCTTTTTCCCCACACCTATTTTTAATTCCCAAACCCACTTTTATAAGAATAGGATGTTTGTTTCTAACAATTAACCTGCTAGACAGAAGATGTCATGTCGTTGTAGAAAGAAATTGGGTTAGTCTGACATGATTTGCTTTTGGTAAATTCATGTTGGCTTTTTTCAAGGACCTTCATGTCTTTTGTATGCTGCTTCAAGAGTTTAAAATGGGAAAGCTTTACGTCTCAGGCATGTATGTGACTAGGCAGAGATTTAGGGTTTTTTTAATGTTGTTCAGTTTAAACACACATAATTTTGCCTAAATTTTATCATAGTCACCTCTGTGCTATTTCAAATTGTGTGTTTTATATCTAATCCTTTTGTCTGGGTATTCTGTTCAGTTATGTCTAGTTAGTGGGGTAGCTCTTTTCGTAATCAAGTACTGTCTCTGTAAATCTATAAGCTGCATTTCCCATTTTCCCCTCAGTAGTAAATTTGGATGCACAGGCACAGCTGTAGTTTGCTCCAGTATTCTGTCTGCTCTGAACAATCAAGCTACAGAATATTTTACCAATCCCTATCAACCTCACTAATATGCACCACAAAAAAACTGAGCTGTAGGAATGACAAATTCAACAGGTTTTAAAAAAACTGTTCCTAATTACTATAGGCATTTTTATTATTTGTTTCTATTATTGGAAATCCTTGTAATCCTAAACGTATGTGCAAAATCCTATGTGACAGAGTAATGCTTTTTAAAATTTATTCTCTCAAAGATACAGTTATAAGAAGTGTATGGTCACACTGAAAACCTCTGAAGGAGCTGTGAAGTTATTCTTTTTTCAGGAGGCCTTCACAAGAGTGACTTGTGAATCACTTCTTAGCAAGCTAAACTAAATGAAATATGGAAAGAATACACAAGAATCTGCTCATATTTTTTTTCCCCACACTAACTAGATTATAATATATAATATTGCTTCTGAAGTTAATATAATAAAAATTACACACAATGTATTTTAAAATGCTCTGTAGTAGACAATAATTTTGTCTAATGAAACTGGATAAAATTATTTAACTCTGGAAAAAACAGACAAAATATCATTACTCTTCTGTCAGTGATGCTTTTATCTAATACACATTATGTTGGTTGCATTGCAACAGCTTGCTTCATCCTAGTTTCAGTGAATGACACATTGACTGATAAATTGGTCACCTAAACTTGCTTATGTTCTTGTTCAATTCTGATACTAGGACAGAAGTTTCAAATGTCAATCAAAAACTTCTCTTAAACATGAGAGAAGATGTGGGTGGTTATTATAAACAAGATTTTTGTATGAAGTGTTAGATAATTGCACACTGTATTCACAATCTGCTGAAATAAGTATTGAGATAATTGGACTGATCAGCTATAGGGTCTCATTGCTCATGTCTTGAATTTTTTCATTATATTTCTTCCATATTAAAAAAAATTTGATTAAAACAGCAAGAAACAGTAGGAGTAATGTATGAGAATCATTTCATGCACTTATGTAAGTAGTTTCTAAGCAGAAAACGAGTTATGGCTGTATATGCAGTAGATGGATTTCTACAGCAATCTTAATCTATAGTTAAAACAAGACAGTTTGAGGAAATCAATCTTGCCACACTATCCCTTGTCTTTGAGCAAAGGTATTTCTAGGTTGTAACAGAACACACCAAAACAACACATGTATTCAGAGATGTTTTCAAACTAAGGAATTTAGTTCATATTTCCTGTGTAGCTATTTTGATTGCCTGGTAAATTTAATTTTACATATGATATTAACATGGGATAGAAAATTTACACATTTGAGGTCGCAAATCAGAAAAATTACCTGGAGCAGGTAGTTTGATAAGGTTCAGCATTAAGATGTTACTGGGGAGGAGGAAGAAGATTTAACTCTATTTCTTGTTATATATAAGGAACTTGGAGATATTTTAACTTTTTCCCTTAATATCATTTTAAAAAAACCTATATATAACTCATGAACTGGAAGTAGAGAAAAGAAGGGAAGCGGTAACCTTATGAAAAGTGAATGCAATTAAATTTCAAAGCTGATGCACTAAAAATTATTTAATTCTTCCATCGGGAAGAAAATAATATCTATCTGCAGTTAACTGGGCCAAAAAACTTCTAAAGTGTTGATTTGTTCTGTTTGTCAATCAATTTTTAAATTCATATTTTCACAAAAACAATCTGAACAGTTATTTAGTATATATCAGAAGCCATTTTAATAAAATAATTATCAAGTAATTTTTTTTTTTTTTTAATTGCAAGACTCTTTTCAGGAAAGGGACACTCAAAGTCTGACTGTGTTTTGCTTGATAGTCCTCTATTTGAAGAATCAACCTCCTACTGGACCAGGCAATGTAAGATGGAAACCTGAGGAAACTTTTATTGATTTTGTGGATATTTTGTATTTCTCTAGTTTCATATAATTCCATATAATGCTTTGATGCAAACTCAATCTTGCAAACTCGAAATTTAAGATTTTCCTTGATGAGGAAGGGAATTCATGAACCTTTCAAATCAGTCTTTCACATTTATGTTGTTGGAAGTTCTATGTGTAGACTTTCATATTTCTTTGGATATCCTATGTTATAAAGATGAGTGAAATACATTTGTATTCAAGGTTCCATATTTGATGAAAAAAAAATTAACTTAGTTGACATTAGCTACTGTTCAAGCAGAGAAAGAAAAATTTTGTTTAGAGACAGCTATAGGTTTTACATTACCTACATTAGCACTTAACCTCTCATGGTAAATTCATTCCTAATTGTCACAAAGACTTCAGTAAGTCTTAATGAGTTTATGATTCTTTCTCCTAACTTTTTCATCTACCTGCATACATTAAAAAAAAAAAATTGTTAAATTATTTTTTCTAAGCAAATCAACTTTAGCCTTTTTTTAAAATTAGAATACCGTGTTTTTATCCTGATTTGAAGTATTTTGAAATGTCTGTTTGTACCTGTAATATTCCTGTAATTAAGCAATGAGAGTTCTGCTACTCCCATTATATTTCTTGTGTGAAGCAAATGGGACTAATTTTTTATAGCTTTTTTTTTCATTTCACTATATTTGACTGCAAAAAACCCAAAAAGACATAAAAAGACAGTGCAATTTACCATTTTATGCTTATCTTGTTTAGTGAGAAACATGTAAGTACTACTAAGTAGTTATTTTACATCAATAATATTTTATAAAATATCTACCATTTTATTAATAAAAAGTAATAATTTACATTAGTTATTGCATTTTTCTATGGTAGTGTTACTCTTTTTTTTTTCTGCTGATATGAAGTGTTTCTTGAACTAACACACATCTCTTCAAATGTCTCTTTTCCAAAGAAGCCTTGAGTTGTCTTCACAAAAGAGTTGATAGGTATTTTGGATTTCTGCTTGCTTGTCAATGCCAGAGACATTGACAAATACAAGTCATTACCTACTGCCGAATCCCTACTTCGGAAAAAAAAATAGATGTTAGCATTTCCATAAAACCGTTACTTCAGAGCAGTTTCAGCTTTAGGGTAAGAAATTAATGCGATTTAAAGAAAGTTCACTGATAACACAGTTATAACAGTATATTATAACAGTTATAACAAAAGTGCTATAAAACATAGTGAAAAACTGTCTTAATTTAATACTCCAAATTCTGACTTTAGAGAACCTATGACACCAACTGTTCCTGGTGGCCACCTGTCTGGAAAACCCCATTTTATGTAGGAATTGTTTTGACAGCAGCCAGGCATGAAGATGAAAAATTAGCAGCTGCTGATTCAGTTTCACAGAATCAGAGAATAACACAATCGACCATGTTGGAAAAGACGAGATCATCAAGTTCAACACCTCATCCAACATCACCATGGTTACTAGACCATGGCACTAAGTGCCACATCCACTTGGCATCTTCCAGGAGAGGATCTAAGGCTCCCTGAGCATATTCAGTAAGTAATGACACCTTAACAGCTATAAACTGTGACGTCCAGAAGCTGGTTATCAATGATCAGACTGCAATCTTAATTTGAATTTATTAGAATTTATTAATGACTCTAATAAAATGCTTTAGAGGAAAATGTAAATTCCAGCCAGCTTTGTAGTGAAAAATCCAGCCTGTGCAGCACTTGAACTTAAGATGAGAAAGGGATTTAGTTCAATTAACTGTTGAAATTTGATGTATAATGCTACAGAGTAGCAAATGAAAAATACACAGTTTTCTTTTCAAATATGGAAATTTTGAATTGTTTAAAAATGTTGAAAGTCACCCAAATGGGCTTGGAGTGAAGGTGTGAAGCAATGCTTCAATGGAGAATAAACTTAAATAATAATTTTGGATTATTACATAGAACACAGGTTTGAGCATTGTGAAGGAGATCAGCTCTTCTTATTCATCTTCCAGTGGTTTTTGTATTATCTGCTAATTTTTATCAGCATACCTTTTTTATAATAAGCTACAAAAGATGATACAGAACTTATTATTTGGTACTTTATTTTTTATTATGATATATATTATGTGGAATTAATGCATTTATAATATTTTTACATGTTAGCTTTCTAGATACTTAAAAAAATCAAAATGGTGTATGTTGGAACAGTCTGGAAAAGTGGGTGACACCAAGGTGTGGGGTCAAGCTAACATTGAAAAAGGTAATTCAGCCAAGAAGAAGAGCTTTAGAACAACTTAAAAAAAAATAATTTCTTCACTTTGTGAGAAATTTCATGTTGTGAGTGTGTATGGGACATCAGTGTCCAGCCATCAGCAGCAGTGGAGACTGCCAGGAGGAGAAGGAGGAGGAGGAGGAGGAGGAGGAGGAGGAAGAGGAGGAGGAAGAGGAAGAGGAAGAGGAAGAGGAAGAGGAAGAGGAAGAGGAAGAGGAAGAGGAAGAGGAAGAGGAAGAGGAAGAGGAAGAGGAAGAGGAAAAGGAAGAGGAAGAGGAGGAGGAGGAGGAAGATGAAGACGAGGAAGAGGAAGACGAAGAAGAGGAAGACGAAGAAGACGAAGAAGACGAAGAAGAAGACGAAGAAGAAGACGAAGAAGAAGACAAAGACGAAGAAGACGAAGAAGACGAAGAAGACGAAGACGAAGAAGAAGAAGACGAAGAAGAAGACAAAGAAGACGAAGAAGACGAAGACGAAGAAGACGAAGAAGAAGAAGAAGAAGAGAAGTCCATGGCTGGAGCAGATATTCCCCAACAATCCTTGGAGGACACTACCAGAGCAGTGAAAACTGTGAGGAGGAAGAAGTGAGGAGAAAGCAGCAGCAAACCCCAACTATTATCGTCCAAGTGCAAAACCTATTTGAGAGGATGATAAAGGAGTCTAGACTGAAGAGGTGAACTTAAGCCTAGTAAAAGGGGGAGGAAGAATGCTGTTCAAATTAGATTTTTTTGTTTGTTTCCCACTACCTGAACTAGTAATTATGTTTTTGTTTATTAGGCATATATTTTCCCAAAACTGAGTTGTGCTACCCATAACACCTATTGTCAACCGATCTTTTTGTTTACTCAACCCATAAGTTCTTTTCTTCTTGGTCTATATTCTCCCCATCCCATCCTGCAGAAGGAGTGGAGAGAAACAGTGGCTGGATGGGAGTTTGGATGTTAGTCAAGGCTTACTCACCACAGAAGGCCAAAAGTTGTGTTCCTAAACCTGTAACATAACAAACAGCATTATTAGTTTGACAGTAGGTCTCAAACAGTGAAATGATAACCGATAGTAAGACAATATAGTAGAGTGTTTTTGTCTGTGGGGTGTGTGGGTGTGCACAGGCATCCAATTGGAGAACAAAAATTCAGGTTCATCCAGACCATTACGCATACTTAGAAATGTAATTTTTATTGCCAGTCTAAGTATGTCAGCACAGTATCGGGATGTTTGTTACACTTCTGCCACACTATTTATATACTGTTTATGTTTCTAACAGTTTTATTTTAATACTAATAAAATATATTTTAAAAAAAGATGAACTATTTTAATATGCAAAAGGTGAACACCAAAAATGGTTAACCATGGTTAACAACCTAGGAAAAAATCTATAGAACTAGTAATCCCAGTTCTCCAGTATAGTGGTATGGCTTTTGGAATGCTCTTTCACCAACAAAAAACCAAAATTCTTTTTGCAAATAAAAGTATATAAATTCCATCTCTCTGTGATTAAATTGTCATTAGAGTAATACAGAATCTGCACTTTCTAAACAAGTCAGCAATTCACTGACCTCAAAATTCAAATGGAAATTCTAACTTGCTTGGTAAAACACATTATTTGTAGCATCTAATTCTCGTTGTAGTGGTTCATTTCAATGTTCCTTCAGTCCTATGCTGTTAGATGAAAATCCAAAAACTAGATGTGCTCTAACTTATTTTAAAAGATTTGATGCTGAATGAAGAGCAGGGGTTTTTTTCTGAACATGATGTGTTATTTGAAATGAAATTTCCTTTTCCTGCCATCTGCGGAATTGCATACTGCATAGCGTGTTTAACCTGGATAGTATGTGTAAAAAATTATATTGAAAATGAAATTGCAAACATAGTAGAAACTAAAGGATTTTCAACAAGAAGTAGAGCTGTGCATCTACATAGGCAAAAAATAATTTTAGCATATGCCAAAAAAGAGCAAATAAAAGTAAACCAGTGTTGCAGTTCAATTGATCACCAGCAGGCTTTATTAAGCAGAGGAATGGTGGATGAATTTCTGATGACACTAACTAGATTGTGCTCTGACCTGGAATATACAGTACCTGAAATTTCATGGCGCTGTCCCAGACTATTAGTAATGGCAGCTTGAATGCAGCAAACTCAGCATGTAGCAAATGATAGATAAGCTAAAATCTGGGCACCTGTCCATAGTTGAATTGTAAATACAATCCTCCTTCTGCCTTTGGGAAAGTAGCGTCTGTCTTACACTTTTTAGCATACAATTAAGAGATGACTTCTGATTAATATCTCACATGGTCTACTGCGTTCCATCTCTTTGTTGATAAATTAATATTATAATCACAGAATTTATAATATACTATGAGTAAATATTAAGAATGTTTACTATGAATATAGTTTATTTTGAAACATTTGAAAATGCCATTTACAATTCACATTGATTTGGCAATCATGTTCTTTTACTTCAGAAGTATAATTTTAAGTTTTTCTTTTAATGAGATTTCTCATAATATTTATTTTAATAGTTGAAATAATAAGTAGTAAATTGAAGGTCATATTCTTAACTTCAATGGAATTTAGTTCATTCTGAGGTTTGCTTTCTTTGGTGCTTGCTTGTTGTTTGTGGGTTTATTTTCTCCTGAGATAAAAGAATCCATCTCTGAATTTGCAAATAGAAATGTTTGTCTTAATTTGCATGTATTTTTTTTTTCCTCACTGTATCAAATTTGACTTTTATATTCTTTTTTTCACTTTTGGCTTCTTTCTCTGATTGCGTAATGTTAACACTGGAGGAATGGGGGGGGGGAATAAAAAGCCAATAAAGTTCCGTTCCAGCTTAGATTTAAATTTTTCTTTTATGATTGCAGTATACTGAAGTCACGTAGAATTTAACCAATTCCACATTTTCTTTTATGCCTTTTTCCAATTTCACAATATTGTGCATAAGACACTGCTAAGGTAGTACTAGCATTTGTTTCATTGATTAGAATTTGACAAGATCAAATTTTTCATCTGCATACAGCATATGCCAGCAGTATGATAACCTTGAAATTCAGACAATTGTTTTATCTGTTTGCAGAGTCCAAATTTAATTCAGTTACAGTAAAGCTGAAACATCCTCTTCCTTTTCTGGATGCAGATCGAATTTAGACAAGATTCACCAAATCTGTGCTTCTTTGAGTGGGTCTTTTTATTTCAGTAACAGTTCCGGCATGGAAATCAATTCCAGTGTAATAGAGATTTTCAACAACAACCCTTGCTGAATGTAAAACCACATTCTTCACTTCTAATTAAATTTTGCAGTATTTTGTCCAAGTGATAAAGGTAACATTTAAATAAGATGATATGTACCACTGACACACTGTTCAAAGTTCACACACCACAATACAACTCTTGAGAAGAAAGAAGGAATGATAGGGGTCAGTAGCAACAGAGCTAAACCAAAGCTTACGTTCTTGACAATCTCAGGTAAAGCCATTCTATGAATACTCCAAGTTAAAGTTTCTACTAATATGTAGTTAGAATGTTTTCATTTTTAAGATCTCTAAAATACCATTGACAGGGAAAAAAAATCCCTTGTATTCAGTGAGGTGAAAAATCCTGATGAGTTCCTACAAAGCTGTGGAACAACCAAGGACCCTCACATCAGCCAAAAAGGCATTTTCAGCTAGAGAGAGATCCATTTTAAAGCAGTGAAGATGAGAAAAGCTTCATATGCTGAAGAAAAGGAACTAATTATTCTACTTGACTGCAGAAGAAATTAAACATTAAAGACAAAGCTACAGTATATAGTCTTGGTATAACAGCAAGGCAGATAAATATATTTGCTCATGTAGAGGAATAAAAGCAGTTGAAGGTAATTGCTGTAGAAGTAAGAAAAAAACCTAACCGAGAAGGTAATACAATTGTAAACTGGAGTGATTTAGCCATACTCTTTTTCCAGGTGTTTAAAGTTCATATACTGAACCGCATGGAAATATTTCCATTTGTATAGGCTAAATTCTATTTTTACATTTATTTTAAAGCAGACAGCACCTTTACTGTGATTGTCAGCAACCTACTTTCTAGGTAGCATATAATTACCCGGGGATAGTTAAACAAAAGATTGACTGATCAGACAAAGACAGAGAAAGCAAGAATTCTGAAGAAAAAGATTACAGTATTGGGATCCCAAGTGAGAACTGCAAGCAAAATGAAATGACCTATCAGCTATGCAGAATCATCCGGTATCTGTTTTTTGTGTGTTCATCAGAGAAAATTGTACACCTTCAGAGGTTTGTGTGAAATATTGTATCCAAATCTACATAAAAACCTGTCCTGTGTTTAACAGCATGTCAGATACGATGATTGCAGTAGTTCATTTGTCATTGTTATTAAAAAAATCTTTAAGGGAAATTTCTTAGTGTAAATCATATGGGAAATTCTCTCACTCCCTCATAGCCAGCATGTTCCATGTGTGCATTTGTCCCTGTGCAGACTCCTGAGCCATGCACGGGATATACCTTAGAGGGTGCTAAGTGGCTTAGCCTAGGGCCAGGACCACTCTAACAATTGATCAGAGCAAACATGGAGCTCCAATGGACAGGAACAATCCTGCCAATTGCCTGGCAATACTTTATTTGCTACAACAGATGCAATCTGCACACCCTAATGTAGCTGTGATTCTTTCTGAAACATCAGTATTATGGTAAATGATGCTACTCTTTGGCCTAGGATCCAACGAACAAAATGTCATTTTCTTTTCTTTAAGACGTTCTGTAGTTTAATTGCATTGAATAAAGGAATTTTGATGCTACAGTTTATTTCCATACTTTTAAAAAAATTATTATTTCTTTTTGTTTAACCAGATTTTCTTCTTAAAGATAATAAAGTTTATTAATGATTGAAATTCAAACCAAATAAATATTATCCAATGATTGTACATCACTACGTCAAATATGTAAATATTTATCCATTTTTTAAAAAAGTAGACTTAAAAATCAAGAGGTACCAGTTTGTATTTTAACTCTTTAACTCTTTTTTATTTATGAAGGATTTACATACACATGCTCTCTTAGTGAAACCTTTATCTTCTCTCTGTTCCAGTAATTGCTAATATTGTTCTAGTACAATTGTTTCAAACACCACATCAATTTATAAATCTGCTCCCAACTTTGAAACAAACAAATATTCCATTTTATTTCAGGCTGCTACTCCTCTTCTGCAAAAATGCTCAGTATGGTTGCTGTGAATAACTCTTCTGAACTAATCTTAAATTGATTTTCTCTGTCCTGTTTGCTACACTCTCATGACATTTGGTAGTGCATATCCCAACCACCATCATCATCCCCAGGCCACCAATCTATGAATCCTTGTTAGCCCTCACCCTTGATTACTGGCACCTACGCAGTTCAGCTGCCCTTAAGCTTATCAGAAACACTGTCTGTTCCCAGAACTTCTGCTTTTGCTGATACCTTGCTGGTGATTCTTCAAGTGATCAAAACCACTCATGACTTGGTACTTGTAAATTCTTGAAAAAATCCCCCAAATCACTGCACTTCTCACTACCTTTCCTTCTGGCCATGACATCATCTTGGGTTGCACATTTTCATCACCATACAGTTACATACACTTTTGGTTGATTGGATAGTTGTAGTTTGAATCTCTACATACATTTCTGAATCAAAATTGTTTTCTATTTAGAATTTGAAGTAATATTCCTCATGTCAGACCACAGTCCATATTTCAAAAGATATGAAAGCAAATGAGTGGTCTCTTATGTTTAATACAAATTAGCTGTTTTTTACCAGTTTGAGTTGGCTTACTCACCCTGTGTTCGTAAAAAACTAGTTTAGCCATGAACTCTTGGGTTTTCTCTTTCTTTTCACTATGTACTTAAAAACATATTGTTCGTGTGTCCTACTTCAGAATAAGTGGAATTATCTTCATCTGTATTTTAGTTTTCTTTTCCTGACTTGCTGAAAGCTACTGAAAACATCAAATACTTTGGAATAAACTAGTCAGCTCAGTAATTTTTAATATTTTGTAGAAAGTTGCTTAAATAATTTCCAAGCTGCTTAAATAATTTTTTAGCAGCTCCTTAAGAGATGGATCTCTTTTCTCTCTCTCTCATCTAAATGATGTATTTTTAGTTTCTATGTTTTAGTCCTGATTTATCTTGTGGTCAGAAGTCACTCAAAAATAATCTGTTCTGGAATTGTGTATTAACAGATTAACATTGTTTAAAACAAGTCTCAATGTAATGCAACAGTTAGTTCTAAGTGATTCTTACTGTAATCTCTTAAACAATTAAATGATTCTCTACAATTTCCACAAAAACTTGCTAATGAAAATTTATCATTTAGACTTCCATACCTGTCCACTCTCTTAAACAGTGATTTTTCACCACTGACAATATATTGACCTACCCGCATTTCTGCATGCTCAAAAGGGAAAACTTTTGCTATCTACCTATATTTAAAATTTATTTTTAAAATTTGCAGATGTCTTATTAATATCCTATATAAATGAATAATAAAAATAGGTTTGTTGCTGCTTTGCATATGATTGATTTAGTAAGCACAGAATTTTTTGTCAAAATCAGAGAGGTGAAGCGGAAGCTTTCTACAGAGAACTCCCTGGGACAAGAGACAGGATACTCTATTCCCTACCTTGATTCCAGCCAATAACTTCAATTACTGCATTGAATTTCAGTAATAATATGTCTCATATCTAAATTGCAGTGTATGAGATCTGTGGAAATAACTTGGTATCCTCATAATACTATGCAAATATATTCTGTATTTTTTTTAAGATATTTGTGACTTAGTATTAGGTTTGGTTTTCCTGTGTTTTATATTCCTCAGATTTCTAGGAAAGCACAAATTGTACCACATCTCCAAGTATTTTTGATCTACTTTAGTGGGATTATGTTGTTACCGAAAATTGCTGCTAACAGAAATCACCGCCTTCCTGCTACTGTAAGTCTCTGTAAAAGTATAATTGCTACAATTCTATCAATTTATCTTAGCTGGCCAAGTAACCAAGATGGCAGATTGTGATAGGCCAAAATCAGCCCATTATAGGCATTAAGCAACACCTCACTGTATGGCCAAAATAATAGAAAATGGAATGGTACAGCTGATAAGTGATCATATGTAAAAGTAGAAATAACAAGAAAAACAGATTTGAGAAGTGCTGTCAAACTTTATTGGGGAAATAGAAATTATTCCAGGATTAATATTAAAGATTTTATATAGTTTTGAACTGGCAAGCTGAAACATACAACCCAAGAAGAAACAGGTTGCATTTGATATAGTTTTGCTTCACAGGTCACCGCTTACATATGAATTTATTTCAAAACTGAAAATTTGAGTAAAAATATTATGAAAAAAGGCTTAAGCTTTTCCTTCAGGACTACAAAAATGAAAGAATAACGTTTGAATTCCCTTTACAACACAAGAGTATGACTTTTTTTTCAGAGTATTTGTATACATATATAAGCTACAAGATAGTGCAGAACAAAGGTCAAGTTTAGGGACTTATTAGAGAATCTCAAAATGGTTGAGGTTAGAAGGGACCTCTGGATGTGATTTGGTCCAAATCCCTTGCTCAAACAGGGGTGCCTAGAGCCTGTTGACAAGGATAGTGTACAGATGGCTTTTGAATACCTTCAAAGGTGAAAACTCCACAGTCTCCCTTTGCAACCTGTGCCAGTGCTCTGTCACCCCAAACATGATGACCTCTGTTTCAGTTTGTGCCCATTGCCTCTGGTCCTGTCACTGAAAATATCCAGGCTCTATGCACCCTCTATGAACTCTTAAGTATTTACATACATTGATAAGATCCCCAGAGTCTTCTCTTTTCTGTGATAAACAGTCCCAGCTTTTATTGTATAAGATATGCTCCAGTCCCTTAATCAGCCTTGTGGTTCCTTATTGGACTCTCTCCAGCATGTCCATGCCTCTCTTGTACAAGAGAGGCCCAGAACTTGACACACTAGTCCAGGTGTGGCTGAGTAGAGGAGAAGGATTATTTCCTTCAACCTGCTGGCAATACTTTAATGAAGCCCAAGTGTACACCAGTACCCTCAGCTCCGCTTTTGCCAAGTTTCTTCCTAGTTGGGTAGCCCCCAGCATATATTGGCACCTGAGGTTTTTTCTCCCCAGGTTCAGAACTTTGCAATTCCTATTGTTGATTTTCATGATATTTTTGTCAGCCCATTTCTCCAGTCTACCCAGCTTCCTCTGGATGGCAGCATGACCTTCTGGCATACCAGCCAGCCCAGAAAGAGACATACTAAGATGACAAAATAGAGTCCTGAATATCATTTGACACTTTATTCTGTCCAGTTGAAAAATCCATATGGTCTTGGATCAAATTGATTAACTGGAAAAAGAAAGGAAAGGAAACAGAAAAGAGGCAGAAATAATAAAGAGTAATGTTATATGGAGCAAACACATTGCATAAATAAGGGTTTTTATTACATATGAGAAAAGCAGTGGAAGGAAATAGGTATTCTCAAAATGTTGAAGAAAAACTTTCCTTTGAGACAAGTCTGAAGAAAAAAAGAAGACTGAGAACAGAAACTAGGGGTTTTAGTGCTTACAATGATGAAGACTAAAATAATAAATGGATTAAAATGTTACAATTACAAGACCAGCTGGAAGGTAGAAATAGAGTCAGATGAACTATTGAAGGACAAGAGTGAGATGTTAATGACAAATGAGGTTCATATTGCCAAGAGGCTGAATGAATCCTTTGCTAGTGTATGCATTAAAGAATTTGAAGGTCATATTCCACAGCCTGGGATAAATTTTCCTGGTGAAGCAAGTGAAATGCTAAAAGGCTTTATAGTCACAATGAAGCCGGGAGTTAGGAAATTAGACCTATTAAAAGTGACATAGTACAGGCCAGGACAAATAACATCCTGGACATCTCCATGAAACTCTATAACAAGCAGCAGGAACATTTCTCGATTAGATATTTGGCTGCATATGAGAAAAGAGAAGACCAAGTGATTCACTGTAAGCAGCTAAGATAATTTATCATTTAAGTAAAGGATCTAAATGTTACATGAGCACTACCAATCAAAACTAAACATTAATTGTATCTAATGTTCTGGAAACACTGATATGAGAAATGCTCCATCATAAGAAATTGCAACTTACAGAAATTGTTAAGTATGATAATAAATATGTGAAATCACATAGGCATGGCTTTTCTTTGATAGCTATTTTCATTCATTTCATCTGTGCTATGCTCTGTAATGTATTTTATATTAAGTTCATGAATGATTATCTCCATATATTGTTTCAATCAGTGTTATTTTGAAGGATTGGTGGATGAATGTTTAAGTCATTTTCCATGTTTTCAAAACTAGAATTTATGCCTTGGTCTGTTCAGAGGAAAAGACTACTTTAATCAGTCTAGCTAGAAGTGATTATTGGATAGCCAGTTCAGCAGTCAAAGGCAGCAGATATAATGACCAATTACTTTGTTCTGTACTACTAACTTCAGAGGTGGGTTTTGGGTTGAATTAATCTTGTTAAGGTTCTGAACCACATAGTTTAGCATGACATTTGATTTAATAGGGCATATGTGCGGTCTTCTGTGTGTGCACATACATGCATGTGTACTGTGTGTATAATATGTGTAGCATATTTTGCATTAATTCTTTTAAATTTCATATTTATGTTTTGGGTAAATTGCTTTATTATATATTTCCCTAAAGACATGTATATTTATTTAATAATTAATGCAAGTGCTAAGCAAGTTTTCAGCAATAGAGCCTCACTATAACTCTACTTTCCCATCATGACATCCTGAAGTTGACAGTAGTAGAAGCAGACATATGATGTACATTGTGAAAAATATTAGGTACATAAGAGAAGGACACATTAAACTATTCAGTTTTACTAGTCAATAAGGACACTTTATGGTAGAAGAACTGTTTACAGATCTAGAAGTCAGCACTTCATGACTATCATGAAATATCATGCGGGATGGTAAAGCATAGCAGATTTCAAACATTTCTGAAAGAATAGCAAAACATGGACAAGGGAAGGAAGGAAGGAAGGAAGGAAGAAAGGAAGGAAGGAAGGAGGTTATTCAAATCCAGATGTAATGTTAAGATGCTGATCAAATACAAAAACCAGAAATTTGGGTAGAGGTTAGGATTTAGACCGCCTTTTATGTTACTGAGGTGACATGAATTGATTGTGAGGGAAGGTTTAAGTCTACCTAAAATAGCATTTGTGACAAAATGTTACCAATTATTTAAAGGTATTTTAGGCATTGGAATGTTGAGATTATGTTTTTCTTGATTCTAGACCTGCCAAAAGTCACAATAAAGAAAAGCCTGTAGGATGTAGCACTAGGAATACCAATGGGTGCTGAACAGGCAAAATGTCCAACAAGACATTCAGCCATATATCAGAGAAATAGATAGCAATGCAATCAGGAAAGAAATCTACAGAAAAATCAGTGAAGGTTCCACTTCAATTTTATGTCTGGAGATAATTTGCAGTCCAAATAATTAAAGGGAAACACATAAAATCTTAATTTATGAGTCAGTTCAATCTATCAAGACTGCTGCAATCTCAAACCAGTTCTGGAGATTTTGGACCTGCAAAATTTGTTCATCAATAAACATCTTCACATCCAGTTGATAAAAGATTCTTCAGCTAGTTTAAAGATGAAGTAAATATTGGGCTCATTTTAGAAACTGGAAGGCAGCTGGCGTCTTAGCCTTGGGTTAGTGTAGACAGAGGAGTAGAAATGAGAAATAAATGGATGCTCAAAATCTAACCTGCCTAAGAGAAAGAGACTAACCTTTAAAAAGATCTCATTCTCATTTCCTTCACATTAAACAACCTGGAGATGCATGCTACATGCCCTTGGTAACTTTTTCATTTTATACTCAATTAGCTAGAAGTTCTTGCTTTTTTTCAAATTAAAAAAAACAAAACCAAAAAAAAACAAAAAAAAACAAAAAACCCAAAAAAAACAAACCAAAACCAGCCTATTACTGTAACAAAAAAAAAAATAAAATATCAAAACAAAAGCACAAAACCACCACATATGCTGCAATTTGTGAATTCCTATGTCGTGAAAAAATGAGTGATTGAATATTTGTCTGTTAGTTGTATTGTGTGTTAAGAATGTTCTTGTTATATTGTTGTAGAGTTATGTTTCTTAGTTCTTTTTATTTACCAGTACACCTTTCTTGGTTATATGAACACAAGTTTAAGCAAACAACACATATTCATATTAAGACTCACAATAAACCTGAGGAGTTTTGTAAATGCTGTAACATTCTTTTTCATCATCAAACAAATTTATATGACTCAATTAGCTGTTCAAATATATTTCTCATATATTTAGATTTAGTTCTGAAAAAACAATTAATTACTAAAACCATATTTTTCCCAATATTTAAGAGGGATTTTGCCTAATTATGTCTCCTCTTGGCTAAAGTTTGAAGATTCTTATTTTGAAATTACTACTATTAAATGAACAATATTATTAAAAACAAATTTATATGCATTGTGATGGTGCACTAAAAAAAAGAGGAAAAGTGAAAGAAGATACTTCCTGAACCTGAAGCAGTAGAGTTTCATTCTAAAAATTAGTAGAAACATTCTTTGAAAGCCACTACAACATTACTTTCTCCTTCTCAGTGCAAAATTTGAAATACTCCAGAAACTACCTTTTCTAATGAGGGAGATCTTGAATTGTAACTCAACTGAATTTTCATTAATGATAAGGCTTTGGATTAGTGACTAGTTGAATATCACCACATATCTGATAGGAATTTAATTTCAAAATATGTGCATAATGTGTTAGGTTGAAAACTAGAGACTTCTGATAAAATGTTGATTTACTTAGAGATATTCTGAATGAAAGAATATGTGCTTAGTTGTATCTGTTTGGATGTAAAGACCTGTTCAGTTTTAGAGAGTATTCTGTAGCTACAATATGGAGAGCTCTAAATTACCTATAAAATGAGTTTATGAGACAAAGGAAATGTACACATATGTATGTAGAATTTTGATGACAATGTTTAAATAAAACCAGGGCGTATATCTTTCAAATTTTTTTCCCTGTGGCTTTTTCTTACAGTAGCAGAAGTCAGAAAAATCTAAACATAGAGATTAAAAATAAAATAAACTACTGTATTTCTTCAGAAAATTCGAGGGTTTTTTCCTGGTGTTCAAGGGCATGTGAAGATTTGGGACAGTTCTCATCCTGTGCAAATCAGTTCATTTACCCATCATAAAAATACCAGTCTCAAACAAATAAAAGTTGCTAGTTATTCAGCAACTAGCTTCAGCAACTAGCAATGCAAGAACCCTTTTGACCAAACATATTAGTCAGCAAAATAAAACTGGAGAATTAATTTCTTTACATTAAAATATGTTTCGGTTCTGCCCAATTTTCAAGTTTTATTCCTATCCCCTTTAATTCTCTGTATTGTATAATACACTATCTGAGAATTCTCTTGCAGCTCATTTTTCATCCAAAGCCTCTATACAGTGTTCCTGTTCCAAACTGATTCACAGCTACCATACAACTTTCATTTTAATTCTATCTCATTTTAGTGTGATGAATCTATTTTTGTTGTGTTTACATTATCATTTTTCTGAAGTCTGATTCCTTTAATTCTGAGTGGAAAAAATGTTCATAGCAATATATCAGGATGATACGTTGTTGATTATGTATGAATCTAAAACATACTTTTTGTCTCGTTCTGTTCTGAAAAAAAAAAATCCTTCATAACCCTAATGGTTTAGAAGGAATGGTGAACTAAATCTTATGATAAATTCTATTCTTTAAATTGTATGTACATATTCATTCTCCTTGCCGTCCTCACCAGAGAAAAAGTGCTACGGATGTTGCAGAACCAAAAAGGAAAAGCTTATTCTTTTATGAAAGCGAGTGTCTTCCAGTATAATCTGAAAAATGTCCACCAATGAATTTTACAGAAGTACCAGACACTTCCAATACACTTTTAAATGTAGATACCATTTATGATTTGAAATGGTGGCTCATGTTGAGGGGCAGGAATTCAATGAATCACAGATTCCATTTCCAGAATAGTTTGTCTCAGATCTCTGCTTTCTCAACACAGGTCTTAATCTTCTCTAGAGTTGTGCAGTCCTCTCCTCAGTGGCAGCAGTCGTGTCCTCTTCTGACTAGGGACAACTTTGCAAGGTGAAGCCCTATTCAGCCTGCAGCTTTGTGCCAATTCGGAATATGGAAGGTTTACCTTTTTGGCAATGTTCTGTGTCATATTCCTTTCTGTTTCAATTATTTATTGTGCTACTTTAGAAGAGGACTTGAAAGAGACAGTTCTCTATCCTGCTTTGTGATTGATGATGGAAGAGGCAGAAAAAGATATCTGCTTTCAAGAAACAGTGGATGTTTTGAAGCACTGGAACAGAAGCAGCAGGAAGAAAAGATGCTACCTGTTACTGGGGTGTGCTGCAGGTTGTCAGTGCTTAGTGTGCATAAATCAATGTGCAACTTGATGTTTTTATTCTGCAAGGGGTTATGGACCCCTTTCTGTCATGCCTTTTGTTCTTGGATATTCATATCAGCTCTGATATTAATTTTATGTTCAGCAGAAAATGAAATGAAGAAGTGCAGTTCAGGTAAAATCAATATATTTTACTTGATCTTGTATTAAAACTAGGAGATTCAGGTTGCTTTAGAAAAAAAAAAACAAAAACAAAAAGCTGCACTATTGAAAAAAAACACATGGGTAATATTGGGAAGTATGAATCATTGAAGAAATTTAGACTCCACTAAAAAGTGTTTGAAAAGTGAAGCAAGTGTGAGCAAAAAGCTGTAAGGATTTAAATATATATAATTGAAGGTTAGTGAAAAACAGCAGAGAAGATGAGAATAATTTATTTAAAAATGTTACAAAGATTCACATGTTGAGATAGGGACTGAGAGATTACTCACTGAATACTGTCATGGGCAAAACAGACTCAAATTGGGGAAATAAACTTAATTTAGTACTAATCAAAATCAGAGTAGGATAATGAGAAGTAAAACATATCTTACAAACACCTTCTCCTCAACCCCTCCCTCCTTCCTGGGCTCTATCCCCACACTCCTGCAGCACAGGTAGGTAGGGAACGGGGGTTACAGTAAGTTCTTCACAGGTTGTTTCTGCTGCTGTATCCTCCTTTCTTCATTCTAGGTCTTACAGTTGTGGCAAATGTGTAATATTTAACATATGGTTGGTTACAGAGGCTAATTTCAGGTTGCATAATCTGTTTTTTAACAATAGTGAAATAGCTGGAGACATTCAATGCTAGTATTTTATACTTTTTTCTTCTAAGACACATTTTAAAAACAGTTTTTAGGTTAAATTAAATGAGCATCCAAATATCAATGCATACAAATACTTTATATCTTGTCAGAAAGGTCATTCCAAAAAAGTGAAACACTGCAACATAAAACAAAGAATTAGACATCCATCACTGAATAAGAAATGCTTTTCTACTTGATGGGACCAGGCAAGTTCTCCTTCTGGAGGAAGTTTATAGTAATGTATATACACATTAACATTTTTTTATATTCTAGAGGAAAAAAAAAGTGAGAAAAGTAAGACTAAGACGACTGTGCTGACGTTATTTTTTCTGTTATACGTTCAAAAAGACTTTTTCTCTCCTTCTTTAACACTGTTCTGCATTTATAGATTTAGTTCCTTTTATTTACATCTACTGACAGAAAGTCCACAGTGTTTTTATTTTTTAGCCTTTATGATAACCTTGGAAAGAAACAAACTGAAAGAATGGGAAAGGAGGGGAAAGCATTGTGTGTTAAAATATTTGAATGTAATCTCTTATGAAGGTGGAAGAGATCTGATGTTCATTAGTTCAAACACAGTATTCATGCCGTATTCCATCAGAGTTAAAAGGAATTCAGCTTTCATAGTGAAAGAAAGATTTTTTTAGCAGGGTTGTTTGGGATTTTTTAATTTATGTTCATAAATGTCAGTGCACTGAAACCACTCGTTCTGATTTATACATCAGCTAGAGCACCTTTTCAGAAGAAGTGATGTGATTCAAGAAGTCTCCATGACCATCAGTCTTCCTGTCTGCATGTGATATGCATCTATCTCTTCATATGTCCTAAGCAATCCCCCTTGTCACCATCTTTCCAATAGCATTAGAAGTTAACCTTGTTATTGTTCATAATTACTGCTAGTGGTGAAGCTATTGGTTTGCTGAGTGTTCCACTGACTGGTCAAGAATTCATTTGAAAGGGGTCAGGAATCCTCAGTAGTATGTCAACTATTTGTGTTTTTCTGTAAGTCTGTGGTCAATTGATTGAAAGAAGATCAATAAAGGTCTGTGGAATTGAAAAGAGTTTGCAAGGAAGTAAACAAATTGTATGGAACTTCTATTATATCAAGACTATCCCTGAGCAATAGCGCAAACCTCTTTCTAGGCAGAGCTCATCAAGATAAAGGAATTCCTGTGATATAGATAGCAAATGAATATAGTAAAACTAACCTGTTATTGTACAGTGCAATCAACAGAAACATCTGTTTTAAACTTGGTCTTTTTCTGTAGTTTTTTGTGTTCACTCAATGCTCTGCACAAATCTTTAAAAAAAGGGATAGGAGTGATATCTTTGTTAGAATTCTTTCCTCTTATACCACAGATGAACATTACTTACTATTTTACTCTTTGAAGTATTTGTCCTGAAAGTACTATAAACGATTTCATTGAAAAGTTTCTTAGGGCTGTAAGCAAATGTAATGCCATTTTTGCCTTAAAATCTTAGAGAGAACAGACAAAGGCATGGAGAAGAGAGGCAAAGTCATGAGAAGGGAATCTGATCCTTCTCAGTTCATTTAAATAAACTGAAGCAGAAACCTACAATTGTCTACTAATGCTTTTTGCCTTGAGCCTCACTCAGGAACAGGTCTACCTGAATCCAGAATCCTACCTGGATCCACCTATCTAGAAGAGGAAGGAGAATCTTTGCTGGAGATTGGCTGATTTAGTGATTCACACTTTAAACTAAGGAACTTGAAAGGTGGGGTCCAAAGCTGTAACTCCTGTGTACTGAAGCAACAGAGTGGATATTACGTAGCAAAGTAACGAAGAATTTCCCCCACTCCTCCAAAAGGATCCCCCAAAAGGGTGAGGGAGTAAAAAATGCAGCTGAAGTGTCTCTATACCAGTGCATACACACATGGGTAGCAAACCTGATGCGGCCTGGAAAGCTATGATAGTTCACTGCCACTGAACTTTAGTGGGATGAATCATTTGAGTGGAGCACTGCAATCACTGACTATAAAGTGTTTAAGGGGACAGGGAGTGAAGGAGGGTGGAGAGGAAAGGGTTTGTCCTCTGTATAAAAAAAAAATGGACTAACTGCACAGATCTGTCTTTGAAAAACAATGATGAATAGGTTGAGAACATATGGGCAAAAAAATAAAGGCCAAGACAACAAAGGAAACCTCGTGGTTGTTTACTACAGGACAACTGATCAAGGGGAGCTTTTTGACAAAGCGTTCTTACTTCAACTGAGAAAAAAGCATGCTCGCATGCTCTGAGCCCACTGGGAAACAGCAACCCCCTGGCATCTGAAAAAGCAGCACAGCAAGCTGTAAGCAGTCCAGGAGACCCTTAGAGTGCCTTGATGATAATTTCTTAATTCATGTGATATAGCCTGACCAGAAAATAAACATTGTTAGACCTGTGCTTGCTGACTCAGATGAAATAATTACAGAGGTGAAGAGTGGTGGCAGCCTGGCCTGCAGTGATCATGCCCTGACCATGAAAATGGTCAAAGACCTGGAATACCTCTCCTAAGAAAAGCCAAGAAAGTTGACATTTTTCTGCCTGAAGAAGAGAAGGATCTTTTTGCAGCCTTATTGCAGCCTTTCAGTATATAAAGGGAGCCTAAAAAAGAGATGGAGAGACTTTTTACCAAGGTTTGTAGTGACAGGAGAATAGTATTAAACTGAAAGAGGGTAGGTTTAGCTTGGGCATAAGGAAGAAGTGTTTTACAGTGAGGGTGGTGAGGCACTGGAACATGTTGCTCAGAGAAGCTATGGATGTTCCATCATGTGATTCATCACACCAAGTTTCAGTGACCTTGATCAGATTATAGCTTTCCAGCTTCACAGTGGCTTCCAGTTCCTTGTGTTGGCAGCAACCATGTAAGTTTAAAAAACTGATTACACATAAATGTAATTGCCTATACATAGCCGTGGGACAAGAGATCAACATTTTCCCTAATCCAGTCTACTCTATCAAAGTTCAACCTGAGAGGGCACAATTTGATATCTCCAAATTTCATATGACCATCTAGCTAGAGACCATCCTACACTGAGACATCTATTTTTCATCCTTCTTTTTGAAAGTGTTACTTTTCTTTCTGGTGAAGGAACTGATTCAAATTATTTTGGGATTGAAAGAGAAGAAATAGATAATACAGTTTAACCTATTACGTTAAATCCTGTTCTTGTTTCCAAGTCTATTTCATAGACTCATAAAATCATAGAATGGTTTGGGTTGGAAGGGACCTTCAAGATCATTTAGTTCCAAACCTCCCCTGCCCTGGACAGGGACACCTTCCACCTGGAACAGGCTACTCAAAGCCTCGTCCAACCTGGCATTGAACACTTCCAGGAAAGGGGCATCCACAGCTTCTCTGGGCAACCTGTTCCGTTTGTACATGTTACATAAAAAACAGCACTCATAACACGAGGAAAATGATTCTAGACTTCTCCCTCCAGTTGTTTGAGCTATACATTTTCTAGAATTCTTGTTTCCTTCCTCTGGACTAATTAATTTTGATTTTATCTTGCTTTGTCATATCTCACTTAAAAAGGGTTGAGTGCAGATTGTATGACTGATACCTCTGATATCATCATGTTGTATAGCTTGGTGGTTAGGACATCTTCTAGGAAGGAAACACTTTATAAAAAGGTTATGTACACAATTATGTCTAAATATTCAAAAGATTTTTGTTTTCTGGCAACATTCTGAAGAAACAAAAATCAGCCCTTAAAGTGTTCCAAGGAATAATAAAAAGTAATTACAAACAGTAACAAGGTAAATTTCTGTGGGGTTTTTTAACTAAGAAAAAAAGATAATGTATTTTGCAGTGTCTCCAAACTCTCCTCATCACTCTGAAAACATTACTTATGCTGAAAATCCCTTCTGTAGTTCAATTTTCTGTCATAACATGTAATATTGTATAAAACTGTGAAGATATATTGTCTGTGTTTCTGTATGGTGCATTTTCCAAAATGCAAAGTATGTCATTGTACCATATAGCTGAATTGAAGAATTCAGATTAAAATCAGATAAAATGCACTTACTTGAACAAGCCAGTAATTACACTGAATCATGTAATGTGTCTCTAGAGCTACTCTATTCTAGTTTGCTTAAAGAGCAGCTGACTCTTGAAAGCATACTGTTTACAAGCCATTCTGTTTCTATATTATGTATTTCTCAATATTTATCTTCCATTGTTCTTTACTGCTAGGAACATTTGCGTGAAAATGGGATCTTTGTTTTTCAGGAGTCCATCTGCTACTGCTGCTTATTCTCAGCCCGAAGTCATAATCCAGTATTTTAAGACATCATACTAACATTTAGAGGAACCAGATGAATTATCATTATAAACAGAAGTAAAAACACCCTCAGATTCTGTCTTCAGGTTTGATTTAAAAGGAGAAACCAATAAACTCTCAACCACAAAACCTTTTATTCTTACAAGTGCACATAATAATGCACAGCTAGGAAATCAGTAAGAAGAATCAGTAACTCTTCAAAAGGTATGAAAGGTACTCCAGGGAGCTAGGGAACTAGATTACAGAAAGTGGGTTTTGCTATGGTAACACCACCTACATCTGTTAAATTCTCTAATGTCTTCAAAACCTATGCTGATTTTACCTAATTGCTTGAATTTCTTACTCAGACAAATTCTCACTTATCAAGTAGGACACCAGGAGACATATTGTCATGGCTTTGAGGGGACCAGAAAATTTGCACTCCAGACAAGGTCCTCTCAAAATAAATCATATTTTTACACTTGGCTTTGACAGAACATAGATTTATATTTGGATTCAGAGTGTTTCTGATTTTGGCCAGTGAACTGGCATTGTCATTCCAGATGCTGATAGAAACATTTGAATAAAATACTATTTTTTTTTCAATATTTAAAAAAAAAAAAAGAAGAATATTTGTAAGTAGTTATCTAAACTAATTCTCTACTTGGCACAGAGGGCCGGTACCTGCTGAGGACAATTCCTCATTGCCACAGCCTATTTTTTTCTATCAACTACCACAGAAACACAGATGACTAGCTTAGGGAACTTAACTTTTATTTAACTTATGTCTGGTGAGAGAAGTCACATCCCAAGTAATAAATACAAAATGCAGCCTGGGAAAGTGATCTGTTTTTCACCATTCCCATGATGCCAGTAAAACAGCTGTGTGTACATATATTGTGGGCCAAGGGATTACAGATGTACATAAGTCTAGAGAGCATGCAAGTTTGTGGGTAAATACATAAATAATGCTAGGCAGAAGGTTAACACATTGATGATTTCTTTGTCATGGCTGCTTTCCATGTATTTATATTGATGATACTTTTCATGTATTTATATTGATGATGTATTGATTGATGATTTATATGTGATGAGAATTTTCACGTATTTATATTGATAATATATTGATATTGTATTTATATTGATTTATATTCAGAACCCTGAAATATTTAGTATGAAAATATTTAAATTTTAAGATGACAGGGTGCCTCAAACAATAGCAATTTGACTGCCTCCAGTCCATGTTCTTTGGTTTTCATTCTCCAGTTAGATTAAATTTTCAGATGGATTAAGAGAATGAAACATGTCCAAGGACTCCCATAATTAATGCAGTAACCTACTTGTCCACATTTATCACAGCAAATGTAGCCCAGCTAGCAAGTGTGCGGGGAAAAGTAACCTGGGAGAAAGATAGTGTGAGATTTTAAGTCTACAAACCATAATGGGTATTCAGGAAACATTTCTAAAACTTACTTCTGTGATTTAGAACAAATTATAATTGTACTGAGATTTTCCATCAATCATGGTTCACTCTATCAAACTAAAATTTAAGTCTGTATTCAGATAGTGTGTGTGTCTGTGTTCTTAACTACGTACAATTTCACTGCTGTTGACCAGCCTGAATAAGGATCATAAAAAGCAACTTGAAGTTGCTTTCATCTGTGTGCATTTCACCCTTTATCGTTTGTCTTTTCAGCTGTGTTTACTTTCTCCTTCCTTCTTCCTGCTTTCTCCATCTCTTGTAACTTGATTTGCCTTATTTCTCGGCCATGTGATGTTACTTGAAATTTGGGGATGCAATTGCAAGGGATTTTGCTGCTAGCATTTCAGAGGGCAACATGAAAGGAACTTCTTAAGTGCACAAAAACCTGAGGGGAACCTTGGTGTCTTGTAGAGAAGTTAGAAGCATTTTCTATAATTGTGTGATTACATAAAATGTTTGACATGTATTTATTTGCAACAAAAAACATCTAATTGTAACATATCAAAGGCCTTTATTTATCAAACTTCAGTTTCACCATCTGCAACATATGGTCTGCCAATGCCCTGTAACTTCATTTAAGAAAGAAACAGTTCTAGGCTTAAGGATAAGTATTTCTACACCAATGCTTCATATAAACGTTAGAAATGGATTTCTATCAGTGTTCCAACTACTTAAATATACGTTAATGTATACCCATGAAAACAAAGAAAAAACAGCTCCCGCAGTTCTTAGTTTGTTATTGTTTATGTGTGTTTTGGTCACCTCCAAAAACTTGCTTAGCACATTCCTTCTTCTTCAGATTTTATTTTTCTTCAGTCACGTGACCTAATAAACTTTCTCTTTCATTTCAGGTTTAGAACTGACAGCTCCACCAAAAAAACTTTCTAAGAGAGATTAATGACTTTCATGAATCCACAGTGGGCACCTGAATTGGTTTAGTAGTCCTCTTTTTCTTTATCTATAGTAATGGATATTTTCTTTCACATGTTAATAAAAAATTATTTTTTAGCCACTGTTACCAGTTTCTAAGCATTCTGAGTTTTGATCTTGTATTAAAGACAATTTTTTTTATGTTATATAAGGTTCTTGCCAATTAATATTTTGCCTTCTAGATCAAATTGCTTGTAGGCCAGTATTGAACACACTCTTATAGAGAGACAATAATTTTCTTCTTACATGTAAGCTGCAGATAGGTTCAATTATCATCTCTGAGTTTGACTCATAAGGTTTAGTTTTTCAGCTCAGTTACAGCATTTTTGCAGCACTGACTTTACACAAAGTGTTTATAAGCAGTCTCAAATGTTTCAATTAAATTTTCAAGGATGTTTTTGATTTTCAAGAAATTTCTCTGTTTCCCGAATTTCAAACAAAGCATTTCAAAATGTCTAATAAAATAATACATAAATATAACTTACTTTCAGATTTATTTTTATTTAATACAACAGTATGACTTTTACCTAGTATAATTCCATACTTACATATATTGACATAATCAGAATTTATATGTTTCAAAATAAATACTTTGAAACGGTGTATGATTTAATAGAAAATATATAGATTTTGTCAAATATTTTATCTTTGTTCAATGAATTTTGTAATGAGAAACACGTTCCATGAGCTTTTTTTAAACAATTCTCTCTATATAATTTTCCTCCAAACTCTTTCATCACACATTTTTCCTCATCCTATTTCTGTGCTCCTGCTTGTCTGTTCTCCTAATACTCATACGATCCATTTAAGCTTCTGTAGTACTGTGCCAGACAGTATCTCACTCCAGACATCAGTTCACATTTCTTTCCTAAAACTCTTAATTTCTCATACTCTTCAAATATATTGGAGACAGAATAAAAAGATGTTTGCATGATGAAAATGAAACTGTAATTTAAATTTAAGTGAGATAAAACTGACATAGGGCATACTTCAAACGTGTTTGTTGGATAACAATACTTGCAGGCAATGTGGAGAGGAAGGTGCTAATTTAGCGCACATTGTCTGGCAGTGCCCTTTTATTTAAAATGTTATAAAGAGTGTGGTATCTTAGTCACATGACCTATCTATCTTTGCTTTATTTTACCTAAATGTATGTGAATGTAATCTTTTATTAAACAGATTTTGATTGCCTTTAGCTGTGCAAAGAATTGAGTCTTTGGAATGTAAGAAAGTGTGATCATGTTTCTCTAAAAGAATTGAATATTGACATATTCTGTAACATCTAATTTGTAAAATTTAAGAACAGAAGGTATGGAGAAAAAAAGTTGCTTTTTAACATACTTGTTCTTTGCTTATTCAGGTTTGGAATTTAAAAACATAATATTTTAAACAAAACTTGAATATAAATTGCACATAGACTTGTTAATGCAGTGCTGCAGGAGTAGGAAACCTTGTTTGCTTCTCTGAATTTTACCCTGTTGTTATACACGTTTCATATAGCTGTTTGTCAAAGGCTTTTAAAATAAGGCTTAAACTCAGGGTTGTGATACCATCAGTCACACTGAACAGCACCATGTGGCATAGCTGGTCTCACTTAAATGTACTTAAATAAATTAACTTTGTAGAAAGGCAACAGAACTTAGTCCTATATGAGCTGTCAGTTTTCATATTTATCTTTTTCCTTCAATCATTAATCCTATTAATAGCCTGTTCCAAATCAAAAAAACCAAAAAACCAGAAACAAAACAAAACCAAAACCAAACAAAACCAAAACAATGAAAAAAAAGGAAAAAAAAAAAAAAGAAAAAAACACATCCTGTTCTATCCTTTTGTTTCCACTCTGCTTTTCATTGCTTTGCTTGCTTTTCCTGAGAATGTTTCTTGTTGACTTAAAATGCTTATGAATTTAGGTTTTTGGTGAGTCAGTGAACACGAGGAAGCAACTATCCTTAGCTTTCCAAGCCGATCATGAAAATTCACCACCAATGGGTCTTCTTCCAGTCTTCACTTTGCTATTATTCTCAAAGTCTCTGTTGATTCCCAGAGCTCTGTTCTGTTTGATATTCTGACTTCCAAAAGTGAAGCTTCCTCACTTCCACTGCCCTCAGATCCAGTCTTTCAAAGTGAGCTCTGAGCAGATTTTGATGCTTGGAGGTGCAAAAACCAAACTAACAGCAAAACAAGGAACCCTACTATGCTTTTGCCTGTAGCACAATTTACTGTAATGCAAATGCTTCCTATTCCATAGCAATATGAATTCATAAGATGACCTTTAGCTCTACTACTTGTAATAAGTTTCCATCAAAAATAAAAGGTTCAAAACAATGTAAGAAAAGAGTACAATGTATGTTCTTTCATATATCCTTGTACAGATTTCAGTTTTAGCTTCCTCAGAATTTTTAATTTCAATGCTTTGGGGTTTTTTAGGCAAAAGAACAAGTTTGTTTGTGCAGCCACAATTTTATATCTAAGATTTATATGATTAAGATTTAGATTTATGTTAGATATATTTTCCTTATTACTTCGACTGCAGCTAGGAAATCTTCCACATTCACATAAAACCTTTATGAAAGGAATCTTTGATACTGACCTACATAGATATTGTACTAGATTTCTGGGATTTGTCTCTGTTGTTTTGTTTTGTTTTGTTTTGTTTTGTTTTGTTTTTTTAGGAAGGCTGTGCTTCCTGAACAAGATGATACATTTTACTTCATGAGAATTTCTGGATTCTAGTTTATTATTTCCTACTCATATTTTTACTTGAACAGCATTTTGTTAGCATCAGTATTGAATGGTTAGTCCTTCCCAAAATATGTAGATATTTTATTACACCAGCTGGGAAAATCTTTATCCAAACATTTGTCATCTTGCATCTGGGCTCCTGTAAACATCTCTTGGCCAGCCTTCCTACCTCATCTAGTTCCCATTTATGTTCCATTTAAAACATACCCACATGTTTGATATTTTCCATAGTGATCCAAGAAGTGATCATGATGTTTTAACTCTTGAAGCAAATTTCAAGCCCAGTTTGGATTCTATTGTGTCAAATGCCTTACTGCAGTTAATTAATCCCTATGCCTTTAAGTTTAAAAAAGCCCTCAGAGTTTTCAGATATGACTGACCAGGCAACACACATACATATAAACCCACATATTTTATATATATATATATATATATACATTTTTATCTACATATTTATATATACATATACTTCTGTATATATATGTATATATATAAATATAGTACTAAAAATACAACTGATTATACAATTTTTTTTTTCTACTTTAGATGTCAAAAATGATGCCTTTTCTGAATTTTATGAAGATCAAAGTGGTAAAAGCTAATAAAGACTTATCAACTCTGACTGAGATCAGGTTTTCTAGAGAATCAGCTCCACTTCAGGTCTCAAATTAACTGGCCAGTTTGCCAAACGAGATTACATTAGAAAAGCGGGTTGTAAGCTTTTGAGCTACAGAGCTACTGAGTATTGCCCTTCATTTTTGTTTATAAAAGAAAAATGGTTATTTTAAAATAATTGTTTTCAGTTGTAGAGGAAGAGTACTTACAAATCTGGCCTTGAGGTCTTCTCAAAATCTGGCTGTAACTGTGAAGCTGAAACAACCCTCTCAAGTCATAGCTACTCAGAGTATTAGGAACATTCTGAATTTGATTGGGTTTTATGACTTTGTCAATCAAATCTATCACTAAATAAAATGTCAGATGTTGAACTTGTCTATTTATTGCTAATAAATTTTGAATTATAACTTTGACAATGTGCTTGTAAAATTACAATTTTACATCTTCCTGCTAACTCTTCCAAGGAGACTTTTAGTCATAGTTTGCACTTGGTATAAAGTAATTTTCTCCTTTTAAAATGAGGTAGTATTTCTGAATATTACAGAAATTAAGAACAGTGAACAGCTGTCCTTAAACCCACAGTATTACGCATCATGGCAGAAAAAAAGTATGAAGACAAAACCAAAGTTTAAAAAGAACCCAAGCAAGCAAAAATAACTGTAATCGCAGTCTTTACAATTTAAAATGTTTTTTTTTGTTTAAATTTTCTGCAGTTCCATGTAAATATTTCAGGAATTTGATGCAAATATTTTAATATTCCTTTCTTTTCTCACAGTTCTTCAATATCTCAAATCAATTGTGAACTCACACAAGAGTGCAATGGTTCTGTGGTTCAGGATCTCACTTAACATATAGGAGAGGTACATCTCTCTTGTTCTTTTCTTCTCTGTACCATTCATATCGGAAAATCTTATTCTTCAGTAATGATCAAAGCAATGGACATGGTTATAAATTATATCTCATTAATCCTATACACAATAGTATGGTTAGACTTTCCATATCTACAGATGATACATCTTCCTACAGGATACTAATTTACAGAGACATTCTTATTATAACAGAAAGCATAAAGCTCATGACATTATATTTCAGATTATTTTATTTTGTCACATCTCGGTTGTCTCAATATTACACATGATTAATTCTTCCTATAAGGTATTCTGTCCCTCTTTTGTTCTCTCTAATGTTCTTAATCATTTGATATTATGGTGACTATTATCATTTTTTTGTTACAAAATTTGGACTTTTTGTTTAAAGTATAAAATTGTACTTCAATAACAGTTTCATTGTAACTGGTCCAAAAAGATTAACACAATCTCAGGTTTGGAGGTAGAAACTGGAATAGTTTATTGAACATGCGAAGCACTTATTTAAGGGTCTTGGGGGCTTAACATGCTATTAAGGAGGCAGGGTTATGCCAAATAGGGGATTTCACAATCTATTAGCACTTCCAGCAGCAGGGATGACATAAGGGGAAAAAAGGGATTTACATTTCTCGGATTCAGTATTTATATTTGGGGGAAAAGAATTGATATTTCCAGTAAGCAGTATTACACTGAGGGAGAATGGTCAGCTTTTCCCAAAATAAGAATTACACAGGGAGGGGAGAAAACAATGGGGCTTTTGCATGAACTGATAGCATCACAGCAGAGTCTCTCCATATCCTGCTGGGGGAGACAGGACAGTCCACATGGATGAATGTTAATGGATCTTGTCTGGTCTTTTCGATGGTGGGTTTTTCCCCAGCCCCTGTGGCCCAAGGCTTCCTGTTTAATCCTATCAGTTCTTTTTCTGCTGGTATCTGAATTTCAGACTGCAACGTTTCATTACCCACTGTGGATTGACAACGGGGGTTTTAATTCACCCTCTTTGTTGAAAATTTACCCAAATCTGTCATTTTTTGAGTGTACATTGAATGATGTCTAGGGCAATGAATTACTTATTTAGCTGCTCAAGGTCTAGAATTTTGACCTTTCATCTGAGTTGGTTAAGTAAAAGATAATCTGCTGCCCAAATTACTTGTAGAACATTTTTTATATCTCTGTTGTACATAGGATTGTATTTATCTGTACTTGGGAAAAGAAAAGGAAGGTGTATTCTTTCAGGCATTCATTAAAGCATTGTTGTTTGTTTCATTTTAATTCAGCTAGAGGGAAAAAAAATGAAAAATTACATATCCACTAAAAGAAAGGTATTATACAAATTTCTGTGATAAGTATACTAGCATGTGTCTTTGTCTTTGTTCTATATTCTCACTGATATATACAATTGCATTCACAAATAAGAGGGATATGCAAAAGCATTTTCATATGTCACCTTGCAGCTCCAAACATATAGCTAAGCTATCTCTGACCCTACTGGTGAATCTACAAGGGACAGTGTGAAGCAGTGGGAAGGGCTAATTCACATCCCTGGAATAATATAGCTGTGGAATACATAACGGTATATCTGTGCATCCAAACTTAATGCTTCAGTCTGTCACCAATGGCTCAGACTTTCACATATGCAACACAAAACTAATTAAAAATATAAATATTACCAAGACAATATCATTAAAATTATTTTAGTGTGAACTCTACCACAAAATTTCCTTTTATTCCCACATCTCTCTTGACAATAACCTCTCCCCATAATCCCCATCGCTTTTATCTTCCTTAAAATAATCCTACATTTGATTCCACTCTGTTTTTGCTTCTGAGTAGGTGTAACTATCAAAGGGTGCCAGACTTTTAATTCCCAGTGCTTTTCAAAGAGTGTAGGCTATGTGATGTACAATATATATATATATCTTGCCTAAGTGGGTTGCAGGCAATATTTCCCTGATTTGGCAATACTATTTCCTGAGAGGAACTATCATATATTATACCTGTAGAGAGATTAAATTTCTTTTATATAATCTATGAGTCTTTATGCCATACTCCAAACTTTAAGACAGGCCTCCTGTGCGGTCATCTAGGAACAGCGTGGTAACTTACATAACTCTAACCCTACATGCTGGTACTGGGAGTGGGCAAAATACCAGGCAGAAGAGAAAGAGAGGAACAAATATGAATGAAGAAAATGAAACGTGAATTTCTACCAAAACATTATATTTTTATAGTAAAAAGATTTCCTTTTCTACATGCAAACTGTAAGTGCATGTCTGGATGCTGGGAAGAGGGGAAAAGAAGCACCGTCTGAGGTAACTATAGAATGGGAAAGAATGAAGACAAAGAAGTGTAATCACACAAAGGAGAACACTCCATGGAGCATGTGCAAGAAGCTCCTCTGAAACCTCTGCTGGGGTAGGTGGGCTCTGCCCTATTTGCGTGCTTAGCTAGTGGTTGATATCTTTCAGGAGAGGCATTTAATTTCAGAACACAGCCTTCTCAGTGTTGCTGTGATTTTAAACTAACTGTGTAATGGAGTGTATTACCATTTACCATATGATGAGATGGCCTTGTCTGTCAGCCAGGGAGCTGCTTAATGTTATATATGGGTCAAATGAGCCAAAAAAAGAGGGGGGAGAAAAATTAAAGAACCTTGAGCCCTCTAACAGAAGGGGAAACTTCCCCTATGGCAAGCAGCCAGGTCATTTTTTTAAAGAGCCATTTTCTTCTGAGAAGTGATTGAGCAGCACTAAATAACCGAAGATAAAGGAATTCCAAGGGCAAGGGGTATTTCTGATGAATCAGCTATTGCAGTGATCACAGTAGCAGGTGTTGTCCTTTTGGCAGAAATAATTTTTTAATGTTTGCAGATGCATTTAGCTATTCTCCAACATATCAGAGGAAGCATTATAAAATCCAAATCAATCAGATGTTCAGAATTTGACTGGTTGTTCCCAAGCATAATTTTGCTGAATTGATCCATTTGAAGATGTAATGCTGTTTGCAAAAGCTTACATGACATCTGGTTATATAAAAGAAGAGAAATACCTAAGCTAAAAATTAAGATATTTATTGAACTAATCTTATGCCTCAACTTGATTCAGTGAAGGTGTTTATGTTTTAGTAACTTTGACAAGAAAAGCAAAATAATAAGTTCAGCTCAAGTCCTTGAAGAGAGCACTACAATAACCATGAAATGTACTATATAGACAAAATACCAGTTGTTCTCACTGTTCCTAACATTGGTCTTCTAAATGAGAATTGTTTAAATCCTATAAACCTTTTTTTGAGCAAATATTGAACAGAGTGCACTTTGAAAGGCTTGGATATCTGAAAAATTCCAGAGCATGATAAGACATGTACTGTGCTCCATAGGCTTCAAAAGATTCTGAGTGGGTGAATTTAAATGTAGACCATCTTTCTCTCCCTTAAATTAATTGACATTAACTTCACCCTAACTATATAAACATATGAAAGCAGTGAAGTTTGATTAAAAATAAAAATTAAAAAAAAAGTGAAGACCTTTTTAATCAGTTGTATGGTCAGCCTACTCTTACTCAGTAGTCTTACCCTTGTACAGTAGCAGACAGCTTTTCCCCACAGAAGCTATATACTCCTAGATGAGTGCAGTACACGTGGAAATTATCCCTTAGGATTTTCTTCCCTTTAAGGGAATCTGAGAATCACAGGGCTTAAATTCATGCCTAGTATTTCTACAGCTAAACTGGCAGACCTACATTTAAGATGAATTTGATCCTTATCTATAAGGTATTCTTTTGTATCATCACCATGGTTAGGCTTCGCGAACAAAGATTTGGGGAGGGCTCTACCCACGTTTGTTACAAGCATGCTGGTGGCTAAAGAGGCCAATACGAGATAGACATGTCCAGTTGCAAAAGGCACAGCAGAAGGACAGTTGGTGTCAAGTGGCCTCCCTCTCCCTATTAAGTGTACCTTTGATGGCAAGAACAGAGTAACAGCTCATGTTACCATCCTTTGTAAACATCATACTGGGGTTGTCTGAAGAGTAGAGGTAACCATAAAGAGACCAGGCTGACAGTTTGATACACTGGTAGTTCAGCTGGTGTTTAATTGGACAGTCTCATCTGACTTGGCTTCACAGAAGAACCTCTAACTTGGTGACCATAATACAGAAAATAAACAATAATAATGCTAATTAAAACAAAAAACTGAGCCCCATGAAGACAACTTGAGACATTTGCACACATTGTAAAGAACTAGAAAACTGTAAAACCTTACTTCAATGCTTTGTCTTACTGTTCATTGTAAAATGTAAATTTATGGACCTCTGGAATGGCTTATTGAAGATTCTACACAATCATATTAAAAAAAATATAATTGTGTGAATGGCTCAGTTATTTGGAATCCCAGATTAATAGCGGGGAAATAATTAGTTCTGGTAATAAACCAGAAAAGAAAACATAAACACAAAATCTATTCTTTTGAATTTAATAAATTACATCAAATTAGGAAAGATGCCCAGTATGACAAAATGCAAGTTCAGGGGATGTTATCATTCACCTGAGATATACTGCTCCTATTTAATATTTTACAAGCCATCTTTATTATCCTCTCATACAACATCAGAACAAATCTGCATCTGTTAAGGTGAATTTTGTTTGTCATTCTTGATTCTAACTATTCCCTAGTTCTTTTCTAATATTGAAAAAAATTATTCATTACAGAACACATGGCAAATATTTATTAAGATTTATTTTATTTTTTATTGCCTTTGCAACATTTGCTTTTAAGGTCTGGTTATAAAACCTCAAATATTCTTCAGTTTGGAACTTGACATCTACCAACAAAAGGACAAAGGACAACATGAAATACAAGCTACCAAGGAATAAGGTTTATGTTAGCTTATGTTTTCTGAAAAATCACACAACAGCAAATATTCAAGGCACCACTGAATTTCCAGGCTCTCTAATTTGCCATTCACTTAAGAGTTGGACTTGATGATCCTTGTGGGGCCCTTCCAACTCAGAATATTCTGTGAAATCCATGAATAATTCAATTGTAATTATTCTGAAATGATTGACGAGACTGATCTATATGTATGCCAGAAGATACCGTACCTTTTGAAGGAAAGAATATACACGGAAATAAATATTCTAATCGTAAGCAGACAATATCATGTTAACTATAGTCATTAACACTTCAAAACTTAAATACTTTTGATTTTTGGAACTAATTGCTTAAACTGTTGTGGTGGTTTCACTCTGGGCCTTCCTGGAGACCAGCTTGTAACCAGGAAGGAACTAGGAAAGTGATCACGAAGTATTCCATGCTATTCTTTTACATAACTTGAGGTATAAATAAAGCCAGCAGGAGGGACCTCGCTCTCTTCCTTTCCGGCGAGGTTCGAGAACGGTGGGTCCCTGTCTCGGTCTTGCTTATCTGGAGCTGAGGCCTACAGTGACTGCTGTTATCTGCCACACGTGAGGGGAGAGCCCTTGGCCGAGTCTAGCCATCCTGCCTGTTCGAAGGGAAGTGGTGAGATTTTTGCTAGTTTGCCGTCGGTTGACTGGTTGACTCGCTCGGTCCTTGCCCCTTTTTGTCCTTCTCCCTTCTCCCTCCCCCTCTTCCCTTTTTGGGAAGCTGTTTGGGATTTCTGGAGTTGTGGTGTGTGGTATTCTCGTTTTGTGTATCTGTCTCATATGTAAAATATATATATATTTTTGCTATAGCTTTGGCTGTTTGGTTTTTTTTCTTTTCTCTTCCCTCTCTGGGAGACGGGTCCTTGTTGTCGGGTTTCGGGGGCTTGGCGGGAAGCCAGCTCGAAACTTGCACACTGTAGTCTATGGTAGATATGGAAACTATCTAATATGCCCCAGAGAATTATTGATATGATATGAGTGTTCATATATTCTGGTGTGTGCTAGTTTAGTGTGGTTTTTTTAGAAAAAAAAAATCAGTTCAGAAGTATAAATTTCTTTTATAGTCAATATAGAGAGGTTGATATCTGCAAATAGCCAGATAAAATCATTTGTTTCTAAAGAGAGTTATTTAGATTGATGCTGCCAAAAGTAGAAATTACTATATGTGCTGGTTTAAAGGTAAACCAGCAGGAGAAATGAACCCAGCTCCAAAGAGGTTATCAGAGTTACAATTTAATAAAAATAATACCATAAATACAATTATATGGACAAACAATTGGTTTAAACCACAATACTCAGATGTATAACCCAGCACCCTGGGGCATGAACAGAGTGGTGTTCCTTGGCCCCTGTGCTGAGCCCCATGTGGTCCCCCTGAGTCTAAAGTAAAAGGAGAGGGGAAAACCTGTTGGTGAGAGTGCTGGTCAAAGTCTGGTTGAAAGTGGTGATCACAGTCTGGTCGAGAGTAGTGGTCGCAGTCTGGTCAAGGTTCTGGTCCTCCTCTGGATCTGATGAACGGTACCAGAAGTCCCAAGACCCCAAGATTATATACCTTCAGGTTTAGGTAGGAATGCCCAGTACCTCCCTCAGGGCGGGGAGTTCCACAATGGGTGATTGTGAGTCGTGGGTGTAAGGACAGGAGCATCCTCCTATTTCACAGGTCTCTTAACAGCCAGCTTATAGCCTGAGGGGTCAGGTGTGCTCTGGGCAGCTGCTGCAAATGGTCTATTGTTAATAGTTTCTGGGAAATGACATGGAGGGTGTAGAATACACAGTTTGGGTTACACCTACACAGCGATGAACTAGTCCCAGCCGTTCTAACTAGGACACTATAAAACTTGTATACTTCTCATTTTATAACACTGGCTTAATTTCTTATTTTTTTTGTTACAAGGTTCACAAAGGTGTTTTTTTGATGGGTTTTTTTGCTAAGTATTTGGCATTTACATTTTGTACCTAGGAGTGCTGGAAGTAATCCATTGTGTTGACTGTAGTCAACACAATCCATTGTGTTGACTTTGTTCGTATTGCAATCAGCAAGCCAGATAATAATGTACTTGACTAATTATGACTGCAAATTATCATGAGCAAAAAATGGAAACTGCTTCCCAAAATCAAGTTGTAAGGAAAAAAAGGAGTATAGAATTTTCATAACTATTTGTCAGTATTGTATGTGTTTGTTCTTTTGCTAGTCCACATTGGGCACAAAGCTATCTGTGAGAATCAGAATACTCACATAGAACTTACCCACTTCCCCAGTGTCTCAAACACTGAAGTTACTCAAAACAATGACCTGAATAAAGAAAGAACTATCATTCTACTAGAAACTGCAGAATATGTTAAGTGTTAGAAACTGGAAGAATTAAAAATTTGTCATCAGAACCATTCTCTCTTAGGTAGAACATAATGAGAACAGGAAATAGCACAACATGAATCCATTCTTGTGACAAACCTTGCAACATAAATGGCAACCGGTACAAACTGATACAAATCGATCTTTTTATTTCACTAAAAAGGGGCAAATAATGAGATACAACATGCTGAGCCATTTGGATTCAGTCAACAGTATGGATGGTTCATAGATAAGTAATGGGCTGACTTTAACTCTTGGATATCTTTTGATTTCAGTGTTGATTTTTCCACAGAGGTTATGTGCATGTCACATATATCTGGAAGCTTTGGCTTAATTAGATGCTTCTGTATTTGAGTACAAAGAAATTCTGAATGACACTCTTTATGCTAATTCAGAAGTGTGGGATGTAGTGAACATTTAAAAATAGAATACATGACTATGTATCACAGGATTGGAGTTTCAAGGTTATTTCAATACACAATCAGATTTTTATCTGTTTAAACACCACTGTAAGAGAGGCTGTGCTGATCAGGTGCGTCTGAAGTACCCCAGATGACCAGATCTACCCAGGACTACTTTCTCACCTACAGCAGTTTCTAAGGGCTTTGTGATATTATGAAAAAAAGATTAAATATTCACCTTTAATTCTTTGGCTCTTCTGAATAAATGGAAATCCCATTTTTCAAAACTATCTTATTTTTGAAAAGGCAAAATTACTAAGAAATATTAGTCAAGATTTTAATTTTAACCTCCTCAATGAATATAGAGGAAAAATATACTTTTTAAAAAATTATTTTCAGAAAGGTTTAGCACAGCATTCGGACAGTGTTATGATATTGATTGACCTAGAAAAGAGAAATATACTGGTGAAAAATGAAATATCATGTATATCTCAACAATTTCTTGATTCCTTCATTTGTCAAAAGTGGCAAATATGCAGTTCTTAATTTGAAATGTATTAAAAGCATTTTGTTTTTTAAAAAAGATAATGTTCATCTTATTTTTCCATCTGTTATTAACCCACATTTAATATACCCCCAACGTTGAGATACACAACATCAATGGGCAGATTTTCAAAAAGCTGTTGATTTCACAATGTAATTCAAATTTAGGTGAGATTAAATATGATAAACTAGATAAAATGTCTGAAAGAGTAGAATTAAGAGGAAAACCAGAAAATACTATGATCTATTTCAATCAGTTGTAGAGCATACTATAATACAAATTACAAATTTGTCAAGTAGAAGTCAATTCTCGGAAACTTATGAGACAGTTGACATATGTTTCAGTCAATAAAGCATAAAAAGAATTGTAAAAGAATTTAAACAACTCTCCTTTGTGCAAGGATAACAACTAGTTAGCTTTATTTAGTGCTTAAGTTCCTAGATAGTATTATTTGGAAAGATTATTAATTTGGTCAATGAAAATAATTATGCTGATCTGAATTCTTTAACTCAATGAGAAATTCAGTTTGAAAACAAAATATAAAACTTTACTATCCTAAAATTGAAATGTTTATTTAAAAATGGGAAGGCCAGTTCTTACCAGCTACATTTGTGATACTGAATCTAACAGCACTTTCCTGCCTTTGCTTCAGATCTATGACTTGGTATTATCACAGTAATTCAAGCTGAATCCTCCTCCCCACTGCCCACCACAGCCCTCTCCCCCCTGTTCCTCTACCCCTATCAATAGAAATGACAATGTAGAGGCTGAAAAGGTATTAATTTTGAAAATCAGATCCCTCTATTGATACTGAACTTATATGCCTAATAAGTAAAGCATTTTAATAATTGTTTTATTACAGTTCAGAGACAGATTTTTTATCAGGCATACTAGGACTGTCATCATGCTTTGGTAAGGTACCTCTTCGCATGTATCAAATATTCTCTGTTAAGAAGAATCCCCTTGTCATTTTCCTGATTTTCCATGATCCACAAAACTGGAGTATTCGAGCTAAACCTACATATTTTAAGATCCACATCTTTAAGTTCTGCCTATTTTCAGTTCTTGTATGTTTTGTCTTCTTTCATAAAGTGATGGTCAATTGGAAATTATGCATAGCTGGAGATTTTTAGTGACTCCCTGATAAATTGTTTAATTTACTTTTTCAAATGTTAGCTTTACATTGCTATCCTATTTCAAAAAATAATGCATTTGACTAGGTCATTTTTTCTTTGAGGCTGGGTTTTGTCCCTCAAATTTGTAATTCCCTTCCAGCTAAGCTCCAAATGCACTCTTGACCTGAAACATAAATAAAATTGTCTGCACTTTTCCAGACACATTAATTCTACTGTAGTAATTATATGTATGTGAATTGTTAGAGAGGCACTCACAGTCTCATGGATAAAGTGTTTGTTAAAAGGCAAAACTAATTTATCGGGATCTTGGCAAAGGATAACACTCATATGGGAAATCAAACCTCTTGAACAGCATGATCAGTTGTTGTTTGATGGCAATGAGGGTCTCCACTGCAATAATCACCTCAGTGGCATCTTTAGCTGGATTGGATAAAATTCAAGCTGCTCCATGATCCTATGTGATCACTCCAGCATATGAATAACCCACTGCTATCACTGCTACTTTACATACAAAACCTTTCTCAAATATCTCGACTATGTACAAAATGCTGTCCTGCGTGAATTTACATGAGCAGTTCTTTATTGGCTTTTTTATAAATGTTTCTTCTATGTACAGTTTGATCAGTTCTGCAACTGGAACTGCCTGGGTGTCTTTGGGATACTTCAAATGGGATATTAATCAACACATTTAAGGACAACATGATTTTTGAGTGATCTTGGGAATCTGGAGAGGTCCCAGCTGACTGGAAGCTGGCTAGTGTTGTCCAAGGTTTCAAGAAGGGAAGGAAGAAGTACCCTAGAAACTACAGGCCTGTCAGTCTCACTTCAGTGCCTGGTAAATCATGGAAAAGATTATTCTGTGAAGTACTGACAAACACCTGGAGGACAACACTGTCATCAGTCACAGCCAGCATGACTTCACGAGGCAGAAGTCCTGCTTGTTGAACCTGATTTCCTTGTACAACAAGGTAACTCTCTCAATTGATCTAGGAAAGCCAGCAGATGTAATCTTTTCGGACTTCAGCAAAGCTTTTGGCACTGTCTCTCATAGTATACTTCTGGACAAAATGTCCAACACACAGCTGAATCATGTGTTACATGATGGGTGAGCAACTGGCTCACAGGTCAGGCACAAATAGTTACAGTCAATGGGGTTATATCAGAATGACATCCAGTCATTAGTGGGGTTCCACAGGGCTCCTCCTTGGCCCAGTTCTCTTCAACATCTTCATAAATGACTTGGACATGGGACTTGAAGGAACAGTAAGTTTGCCAATTACACAAAATTAGGAGGAGCTGTTGACTCCCTCAGGGGCAGAGAGACTTTGAGAAATTAGAGAGCTGGGCAATCACAGATCACCACCAATCACCACCAGTGTGAAGTTTAACAAGGGCAAGTGCCGGATTGTGCACCTGAGACAGGGCAACCCTTGTTGTTTGTACAGACTGAGGAATGAGAGGCTGGAGAGATTTGCTGCAGGAAGGGACCTGGGGTCCTGGTCAATGGCAAGCTGACTATGAGTCAGCAGTGCCCTGGCAGCCAGGAGGGCCAACTGTACTGCATTGCAGCCAATTGAGGGAGGTGATTGTCCCACTTTGCTCTGCACTTTTACAGCCTCACCTTGAATATTGTGTGTAGTTTTGGGGACCACAATATAAAAAAGACATTAAGCTATTAGAGAGTGTCCAAAGGAAGGCCATGAGGATGGTGAAGGGTCTGGAGAGGAAGCCTTATGAGGAGTGGCTGAGGTCACTTGGTCTGTTCAGCCTGGAGAAGAGGATACTGAGGAAAGACTAGATCTCATGGCAGTCTACAACTTCCTAGTGAGGGGAAGTAAAGGGCAGGTACCGATCTCTTCACTCTCATGACCAGTGACAGGACTCAAGGAAATCGTATGAAGCTGAGTTGGGGGAAGTTTAGGCTGGATACTAGGAAAACATTTTTCACCCATAGGGTGGTTGGGCACTGGAAAAGGCCTCCCAGGAAAGTGGTCACAGCATCAAGCCTGTCTGAGTTCAAGAAGGGTTTGGACAATGCTCTCAGGCGTATGGTGTGATTTTTGGGGTGTCCTATGCAGGGCCAGATGTTGGACTTGATTATCCTAATGGGTGCCTTCCAACTTAGCAAATTCTATGATTCTATGATTCAAAGATTTGGACAATGCATATCAGGAACCTGCCTGGGGGAATTGCTAGAACTGTCCAAAATTCCCACCTGGAGACCTTCCGTAAAATCAGGTAGCTGCCCTATGGTGAAAGTGGCCAGTGGTGCAGTCAGTCAACTGGTTAAAAGGAAGTTCTTTGTCTCCAATCAGTTATCTCATGTATGCAAATGGCTGGTTGGGGAGTTCCTGAGCCACCTAGGAATTAACATCACCACCCTGATGCCCAACCACATCACAGTTATAACTAAGGGGCAGGCTGTAATTTCAGCTTGTAACTCAGTAAGATTCATAGTATTTACCACATAACAGAGCAATGAAAATGTTTTGGCATATGTAAGGTTAAAAAATAGATATACAAATCCAAGGAAAATATGATTAAAGTAAGAATAGACCATGATTATGTTGGGGTTTTTTATTCTATAGAAGATAGGATTTTCTTATCACTGGCAAGCAGGGTCGGTATATATTCGTAAGTGCAGAAAATATCAAAACATGCATGCAGATTTGAACAGTACTTCCATTTCTCTCTATCTTGTATTATAAAACCACACTCCCAGAAAATCTGTTGTGTAGGCTAACATTTGTCTTCACCCTTGTCATGATGATTTTTTTTTGTTGTTGTTCATGCATTTTGGCATCCAGGCACAAAATACAGCATACATGATGTGTTGATAAAGACAGTCTTTGGGAGGATGGAATGGACAACTAAGCATTTCTTAGCATAAGAAACTTTTATCTTGCTTTTTGACTGGCTATTCTACTAAGATTTATTTTTGCTGACATATTTTCATATTAATTTCCTCTGTAACAGAAAAAAAGAAGATGGCTAGAGAAGCAGTGTATTATTGCATTTATTTATAACATTCTTATGCATGCAATACAGTGAGCACTTAACAATTACTTGTTTGAGATCTAATAAAACTGAGCCCTGTTATATTAGTTCAGTCAAGTTTGTTGATTTTTTTTTATTCCTTACTTAATTTGGGTTTTTTTCTGTCTTTTATTTATTTCCTTCCCATATATCCTTGTCTGCTTAGAGATTTGTGTGGATAAAATAAAAACCTGCTTTGCTGTCATTGGTTTATTCTCTTTCCATCTTGACAAGAACTGTGTAAAATCCAGCTAGAAGGCCAGGGATTTTAAGCATACAGTGCCTCTTTCCCTTAGCCACCACCAGCTATATAAATTAAAAAAAAAAAAAACAAACAAAAAAACACACACAAAAAAACCCCAAGAACTCCAATTATTTTCTACCTTCTCAGAGCATTAAGCAACTTGTTTCCCAGGGCAATGGCACTTTCACTCCCTTTGGGCTGTCCTTTTACACAACCTTCATGTTTAGTTGTGTGCAATCTTTTTCTTCTACGTCCAATCCCTCTCCTTTCCTGTTTTCTTGACTATAGTTTCCGTCACAAAGAAACTCTTTATCTTGCTATCTTCAGACCATTTTAACTTTATGTCTGTTTTCCTAATTTCCAAAATTTTACCAAGTATTTCTTTCTTTCATTTTCACAATAATTTTATAAATATTTTCGGTATATGTCTGCAGTTTATAGCTCTCTGCAGCTGTGTGTTTCCTCTGGGCCTGTTCACCTCATGGCATCTCTATAATTCTGTTCTCTTAATTATATTTTAGAATGCAGAACCAACAGGAGATAAATTCTCCTCGGATGTTAGACAAAACCTGCCACAGATCTTACTAAAATTGCCTGCCAATAATGATTTTGCTGATAAGCCCCATAATTACTAAGACAATAGGCTGTTTTGTAACATGTGTAGAAAATTATAACAACCTGATTAAGATACCGACAATGCTACGATGCTGTTTACATTCATTATGGAGGCTGGACAAGCCACCTAAGTGACTGACGAGTAAGTCAGTTATCAGGAGACTTCATGCTTTTCTCAAGGGCAAAATTATGTGTCACTTGAAGATGATTCCTTTCAGGGTGGAATTCCATGCACTTTCGTACCTATGAATCCCACACACCAGAGCAGCTCAGTTACAATTTCCTTATTTGGGAAAATACTTAATCTCTTCACCAGAGAAGTTCTATTTGTTATTCTAGAGAAGCACAAGGATCATAGCTCAATTGATCCTGTTATGTCCACCTCAGAGCACCCAAATAGTTTAAACATGATTCAGCCTACTCATTTCTACATTAAGTACCAAATGTCTTGGAGAGTGATTGCATTGCAGAAGGCACAGGACTGCCAGTGTGGTTGTTTTTGTAATTAATCCCTATGGAAACAAAATGTTGTGATTTAAAATTTTGACCAGTCTAAGAAATAAATTAACTTTAAAAAGGAAAACTTTTCTTATTAATAAAATGTAGGCATGCAACATGATATGTAATGCAATTGGTATATGTTAATTTATAGTGAATATGAAAAGATACTTCTTCAATAAATGTAGTTCCACACTCAGTAATAGAAAAAAGACTGTCCTTGACTTGCTTAGTCAAGAAACTGCATAATCATAGAATTACAGAACAGTTTGGGTAAGAAGGGACCTTAATGATCATCTATTCTAACCCTCCCCACCCCCTACCACAGGCAGGGACACCTTTCACTAGACCAGGTTGCTCAGGGCCCCATGCAATTTGCCCTCGAACACTTCCAGGAATGGGGCATCCCCAACTCCCAGCAAATTGTTCTAGTGCCTCACTTCCCCCTGAGTAAAGAAATTCTTCCTAACATCTAATCTAAATCTCTACTCTTTCAATCTAAAACCATACCCCTTTGTTCTGTCACTGTCTGTCTATGTAACAAGTCACTCACTCTCTTTTTTTAAGCCCTCTCTGAGTACTGGAAGGCTGCAATAAAGTCTCCCTAGAGCCTTCTCTTCTCCAGACTGAACAATCCCAAGTGTCTCAGACTGTCTTTGTAGGGGAGGTGCTCCAGACCCAATACAATTTTTTTGGCTCTCCTCTGGAGCCACTGTAACAGGTTCATGTCTTATGCTGAGGACTCCCTACCTGGGCACAGTACTCTGGGTGGTGTCTCACATAATGTCTGTGATTAGGACATCTGAGTTCAAATTTGATCTGTTAAAAATCTCCATTTACTTGATTTTCTTGTCGAGAAGCATAAGGACTGATTATGGTCATTTTCCCTACAAAAAAAGAAATGCTTTCTGTTTGACAGTTAGTAATACAAACAGAGTTTGGCAATTAAGGAAGGATGTGGATGTATGACTCCTTTGTGTTACAGCACACCTGAGGATACGTTATGGTTTAACCCCAGTGAACAAGCAAGTACCATGCAGCAGTTTTCTCACCCCTCCACCAGCAGGATCAGAGAGACAGTTGGAATTGGAAGGGTAAAAGCTAGAAAACTCGTGAGTTGAGATGAAAAGAGTGTAATAGGGAAAACAAAAGCCATGCACACAAGCAAACAAACGAAGAAATTTACTGCTTCCCATGGGCAGGCAGGTTCAGCCATCTCCAGGAAAGCAGGACCCCATCATGTATGAAAGGTTACATGGGAAAACATACGTCTTCACTCCAAATGTCCCCCTCTTCCTCCTGCTTTCTCCCACTTCATATGCTGAGCATGATGTCATATAGTATGGAATGTCCCTTTGGTCAGTTGGGGTCAGCTGCCCCGACTGTATTTCCTCCCAGCCTCTCATATAACCCCAAATTCCTCGTCAGTAGGACACTATGAAAAGCCTGTGTAAGGCCTCTAAGTAGAAAAGTTTCTGTGTAAGTACTGCTCAGCAATGCCAAAAACATCTCTTTATTATCATCACTCTGTTTAGCACAAATCCAAAACACGGCCCCATACTAGCAAGAAAATTAACTCTGCCCCAGCCAAAACCATCACAGGATATCTGAATCTGCAGCTTAGGTATTCCTCAACCTAAAATGTCTTGTACCAAAGGACTTCCTTGATGAACAAAGAGTAGAATTAGCTGCTTTCAAACAGATTGGGGCAAGAACACTTTCAGAGCAGCCAAGCGAGAGAGCTTGTCCTTACTTCCCATCAAAGTTTAGAAAGGTTGTGAACCCATATAAAAAGACATTTGCCAGACAGGAGAACAGCATAAATCTACAAATCTCACAGAGATGATATTGTTCTGTAATGATAACTATATCCTAGTTAAACCACCTTTAATGGTGGTTAGAGGCTAAATTTAGGCTTCTGAATCAAGCCTTCATGTGACCAATGGCCAGGGCTTGAACCACCTGTAACTCAAAGCTCAGCTCTTTGTAGAATGGCTGTACAACATTCACCCAGTTTTATCACAAACATTGCAGCTGACAGACTACAGAAGGTAAAGCCAGGCAAGATAAGTAGACTGAAAACACTGTAACAGAATTGTTGAGATGGTAATAGCAACCCAGGGATCTAGAAAAGAAACATTAACACAGTGCATAAAAATCTGAGGTAAAAAAGAGCAGGGAGATGGGAGATCTCAACTTGGCAATATCAAGGGTTATGATATTCCAAAAAGTGATGGAAGCCAACTCTTTCTTGGATGACTGATAAGACCCAAGTGAACACTAGGCTAGAATAGGGAGAATATTAATGCTTAGCCCAGTATCTTGCAAGTCCTAGTTCTCAGCTGTATCAATCAGACAGTAAATGCTTTGTGGGTGCTCAAGGGAATGTACATCTTGTTCTCAGAGTCTCTTTGTGCACAGCAAAATATGTCTGGAAAAAACTGTGGTTCATTGAGGAAAGGTTGGACCAGGAGATTACTTCAGAATTAGTTGAATCACTCTCCAGTGGCTTACTTTCAGACAGGTACCTCTGATGTTTAGAGCAGCCTTAGCAGTGCTGATAAATCAATTGATACAACCAGCCAGTCAATGTGAGATCTTTTGTTCTTTGATATTCACATCTTTTAGTCTGTAGAGGTGTTTAAAAAATTGCCTTACCACAGTTTATATCCTTGTGAGAGAGATTTTTACTCTGGTTGCCTTCTCAGGGAAGCATTGTTTTATTACTTGTTAGACCACATTGTCAATTATTTTCTTTTCAGAAAGATGAGTTGTGGATAGATTTATACTTTTAGGGTTTTTGCAAGGGAAAGATGAAATTCTTATTTTTCTGAGTAGCACCAGAAAGACAGGACTAAACAGGCAACACAGTGCTTATGCTTTCATGCAATCCTGTTAGTACCTTCCCAATTAACTTGCCATGGATCTGTAGGGTTTTAAGCCAGCAATTGCTTAAAACTGCACACAATCTGGATTTATTCAATCTCACTTTAGTTTTCAAACTGGGATATTTGTGTTAGGAGTGTAGCTACTCAAAGCTCCCTCTATACTTATTGGAGAGAAGTAGGCTCTCCACAGAATGATTCAGATCTTATCTCATTTGAATTTCTCTCTTGAGGTGTCATTCTTTTAAGTACAGAAATAGTTTATGCCATTTTTGTGCCTAGGTTAGACTCCTTGGGAAGGTACCAGAAGCTAAGTGGAATGAATCTAGATTAAATTTTCTGACAAACGGTTTAAAAGATAAGGTCCTTCCAACGATATACATTATACCTGAAAGCTGCTAACTTACTGAGAAGGAGAATAAACATTAGAATTCCCTTCAAGTTTACTCCCTGATTTCTAGGAGCATATGGCCTGTTAACTCACCTAGCTGCAATTACATTCAACACTAACTTCTGTGCCTGTGTTACCCTGTCAACCAACAGATTAGTACTTTGCTGCTTGAAAGTTATGCTCTGATGGGCTGTGTTCAGAAGACATTGTGTATAATCTTGCTCACTTCTTTTGCTATGAGTTGCAAAGTCATGCAGGGGCCTCAGTTTTGATTCTCCTCCCCTAAGGTCCGAGCAGCTGACACTCTTAGCCATCTAATTCCATGAACAGAAGGAATGCAATCAGAATGCAAACTGCCTGAAATAATGGTATGTTTCCTCCGACTTACAAGATATGTGTTTCCACAGATATTATTACAACACTTCCTCACAGTGCTACAGTTAAAGCTAAAGTTTCAGAATGCAACACACATCCAGACAGCAGAGAATTGTAAAACAAAGCGAAGAAATATAAAATTAAAAAATTAAATGAAAGTCCTTCCAGCTATAGTTTCTATATGTGCCTAAAGATCTTTTGATCTAGAAATTATATAATTCTTTGTCAAAATTGGGGCAGAAATTCTACTTTGTTCAGATCTAGGACACAGAGCTCACACTGTGTAGTAGCCACAAGAACTAGATGAATTATTGATGAGTAAAAACAGGATATTAATTCACAGAGGAGTAAGATATTTTTGTTTTTAACTTCATTTCATGCTGATTATAAAATATCCTATATCATTTGGTATAAGCCTCATTAAATATATACATCCCATGCTTTGAAAACTCAAGCTTTAATGTTTTCCAGCCTCTATTTTAGCTTTAAATACTTGCAGTGAAATCAAGATATATGAATTATTAAGAGCAAGGATTTTGCTAAAATGACAGAGCATTCAGTCCATCTGTCTCACATTTGCAAGTTCTTTTATTCAAACATTTTCCAAACTTACAAAAACAATTGACAGAGAGATTTCAAATAAACTTTTTGTTTTGTCTTCCTGTATGTTTTGGTTTTATCATTTTAATTGTAGGCTCTTGTCTGGACAGAAAAAAAAATAAAAAAAATACAGAGAGAATAAGTATTTTGCACATTTTTTCTCTAGACCTTGGGAAATCAAGGTCCTCTCTCTATAAGAGTTGATGCTCATATTGCCCAGTTAGCTGGAAAATTCCCTAGTTACCAGACTTAAAAGACTCCCTCATTTTTTTCTTCCCTCTCCAGCCTTCCTCCTAGATTTGCATTAGAAAATGAAAGAAATAATTATGAGGCAAGAAAAAAATTCACAAAAGTCTGATTCTGCAACCTAGTAAGATATCATTGTCACTAAGATGGTAAAGTTCTGGATTTTGCTTCAGTGCTACTTACTCACTACAGTTAGTTAACCTTAAATGAAAATTCAGCAACCATTATTATGTGTTCTCTAGTCCATACTTTATAGTACTGAATTTCTGTCTAAAGTTAGACTTACTTACTATCTAAAGAGAATCTGCTGTCACTGTCCAGAGCTGTTAAAATTAATGAAGTCCAGATAGGCTAGTTGGGGAAATAGACTTGAATTTCTTTGCCACTGAGAATATTTCAATCAAAATAATGAAACAACTACCATTTTCAACAAGCCACAAAGGAATATAGTGGAATCACATAATTGAAAAATATTCAGGCCAGAAGGGACTTCTTGTTATTTAGTCTAATATCCTGCTCAAAGCAGGACTAATTAGGTCAGGCTGTGGCCACAAGGCTTGAATACCTCCAGGGCTCAACACTCCCTCCACTCCTCTCTGGGCAACTTGCACCAAGATTTGGCCATGCACACAGTGAAAACAAAACACTATATCCAATCAGAATTTCCCATTTTCTAACTAATATCCTTTGCCTCTCACTATATCACAGGGCATCCCCATAAGGTTGCTCCACATACTTTGTATCCTCAGATCAGGGAGCTGCAATGAGGTCTCCCTGAGCCTTCTTTTCTCCATGCTCAGTCAACCCAGTTTGCTCAGCTTCCCGTTGTCTGTCATGTGCACCAACCCCATGACAGTCATGGTGCTCTGTGCTGGACTACCACCAGGATGTCCATGTCTTTTTGTAAGGGGTAGCCCAGGTTCTGTGAAAACACAACACTGCTGTCATGGTCTCACCAGTGCTGAATTGAGGACAAGGATCACTTCTCTCAGTCTGCTGACTACAGTCCTGTTCGTGCAGCCCAAAAGGCAATTGGCCTTTGTTGCAAGGATGCACTGCTGGCTCATCATCTTCTTAGAGTCTACCAGTTTTTGCAAAGCTGCTTTCCAGCTGGTCAACACCCACCACGCACTATTACTTGGGTTTATTCCTCTCCAGGTGCAGACTTTTGCATTCACTTTTACTGAACTTCCTGAGGTTCCTGTTTTGCCTAAAATGGAAGAAAAAAATTTCTGGACAATATTAATATAGATAAAGTGGAGAGTAGTCTTTAATTAAAGCGCTTTAAGGCACACTATATACAGAAGTGTACAATAGTGTACAATACAGCATTGGGCTTCTACAATTTTATAGCTCTAATTAATTATCATATCTAATGGATATTTCCAATCCAAAATTTGCCTGCCCCCCAGAACCTCCCTCAGGTCCACTCCTCGACATGCCTTCCCAGAACTGAGTCAGAGGTCTCAGACCCCTTTCTGCATCACCATCATCTCCGTCAAGTCGCATTCCTTCTTTGGAGCTTCTCCAAGGTCTCCAGGCCTTCTAGGTTGCTTTGTCTACAATGATATCTTTCTAGGTAGATGTCCCCGGCAAGATGTACTTGCCAAGGTCTTTTCTTTGAAGAGAATATTAAACAAAACTGGAAGAATTTTGGGAATTTGATATGAAGCATTAGAAAAGAGTTTTAGTAAACTGCTGTTCTAAAGTGTTAGAAACTATACAGCTATATTAAAAATCTATATGTTACAAAATCTTGAGAATCCTAAGGCATCACCTGTTAGCCCATTTCTCCCACCTATCCAGGTCCCTCCCAATAACAGTTGTGCTCTCTGAGTGCTCTTCCCTCTTTGGGATTGTCTGTAAATTTGCTGAGAGCACATGCTGTCCCATGATCTAGGTTGTTATAAAGACATTAAGATGCGTTTGTTCCAGTACTGATTTATGAAAGACACCACTAGCTGCTATCCAGTATCTGCACTTTCCAGCACTAGCCACCAGTCTTCAATTCCAGCAGTCCAGATATTTTTCTATGCACCCTTCTGCCTACATGTCTACCCCATATCTCAAAATTTCAGTGCTAAGGAAACCATGATGGACTGTGTTAAAGACCTTCCTAATGTTAGAGTGTGCCGTATCCACTGCATTCAGCAACAATCACTTTGTCCCAGAAAGCAGTTAGGTTGACCAGGCATGAGTTACGCTCGGTACATGCATGCTAGCTGCTTCCAGTTACCTTATGGTCTATCATGAGCTTAGAAATAGCTTCTGATAGGATTTGCCCCATAACAAGTGAGGTGAGACCTTTACCTGAATCCTTCTTCTAGAAGAAGGATGTGATGTTTGCCTTTTTCCAGTCATCAGAAAACTTTCCAAATTTCCATTACGCTTTGAAAATTATAAGGTTTACCCCTCAGCAACATCTGCTAGCTCATCTGGTACCCTTCGATACATCCCATATGGACTTACAGGCTTGCTTATGTCTAATTGCCTAATATGTAAAAACTAGAAATGAGAAATCTATGCTAGGACTATCTCTGGAGATGTATGAAGGCAAAAATAAATATAAATGAAAGCATTTGTTTTAAATCTAAGCATGTCCAATTTTGCTTATGAGCTATAAAGTTGTTCTAAACATTATTTTGTTTGAATGGCCTATAGCTGATCTTTCTGCAGACATCTTTTAGTTCTCCCAAGTAGAAAGGGAAGTTCTGTCTAAATGGGAATTTCCTACCTGTCAAAATTTTGATGAAGACAGAAAATACATTTTTCAGTTAAGCTTTAAACCATTCTCAAGCCTTTAAACAGCTCTAGCTTTTATACCATGTCATGCTACTATTCCATTCCTTCCTCTGTAACTTTTTCTCTTATGACATTCCCAAGTATATAAACTATTCAGCACATTTTTTTCGGCTTTGCGGTGTACTGATTTGAAAACTCTGGTTTTAAATCTTTTTCTTTTACATGTCTTTTAGTCATTTGTATAAATTTCTACATGCTTTCACTAGGTCTTAGATTAATCAAACACACTATAAATTTTTATATGCAAACCAAATCAACAATAAACTCTGCAATATATTGCTATTTGAAGCAATAACAGGTTGTATTAAAATAATTTTTATATTGCATCAACAGACATCTACAATGAAAGACATCTTTTTAATTCATGTCATTGTTATCAAAAACATTCCAAGTAAGTGACCTAATTCTATTATTCCAGTTTCGTGGCCAGATTTGGTTTATTCAGTCAGGGAAAACTAAACTGTTTGTAATGCTGATTTATTTTGCACAAACCACTTTAATTAAAGTGGCGTAATATTTGGAAAGTAAGGAGCTATTAGACTGCATGCAAGGAAAGGAAAGGTTAAACATATTTTGCTCTCTAATCAGATTGTTGGGAAAGGACATAAGTTTTGGCTTTGAATTATCAAGTAGAAGTTTGTAATTAAGTGTGAAGGAAGAGAGAAAAAACAGTTTATTTACAGACAATTGCATTGTTTATTTTCTATGAGAACATAGCTGTGAATTATTACCTAGTTGAGAGAAAAACAATGCCTGTATGTAGACACATGTAGGCATTTAACATGATTAAATTCTCATCTCTTTTTTCTGTAGCCTAGTAAATATGCTGATTGCTCTTAGCAGGGGATGGCCCAATTATGTGTTATCGTGGCAGTGCAGGAGCTCACCCTCATCATAGGTCTGATCTGGGTGTTGCTGGTTTAAATCCCTGTGCTGGGGCCAGTGACTACTGCCCATGCTGCTCCAGCTTCAGCCCCGGAGTGACCCTGCTGAGGAAGGGGTGATACCCTCCCCCCTCTCCATCACTGCCTGAAAAACCATAGCCCTTTGTGTGCCTAGGGCTGGAGGGACTTGAGCTGGCAGACAAGGTGAAGGATGCAAAATAATGAGAAAATTTACAAAGATAAACCTAAGCATGACCAAGGCCAGGGGGGAAGGTTCCACTCCCATGTACTTCATTATTGCATATAATAATGTCTGGAGCATAATATGTCATATCTAGTCACACAGAAGGAAGTGCTTTTAAGCAATATCATTTACAGCTATATTTCATACATTTCATCATCCCATGAGCAATCTTCGAATTCCTATCTCACAAGTCATTCTCTGTTCTCTTTTGAGACTAAGAGGCCGAGGTCTACCTGCAAAATAGAGGTAAGATGCTGGGATAGGTTTATATGAATATCTACATGAATACATCCTGAGTTGATTCTGTTTTTTTTCTGCATTGGTACATGAAGTGAAATGAAGACAATTTTTAGGTATGGTCAGACCATGTCTCTTTGTCCCTGCCTCTGGTCCATTGACATTAAGACTTGAGTAATAATTTACTGACATAGTTAAAAGGGAATTTAAAGTATCTCAATAATTCTTGATGATTTCATATTTCTCTTAGAAGTAGTCTTTTGGCTTTCTTTTTAGAGATTCTACTTAGAGTCATTGGGGAATATTTAGCTGTAAGAAAAATGTTACACAGTTCACACCAAGCACTGAGATGTTGGTTTTACTAGATTTCTGTGGCTTCTTTTTGTATTCACATACAGATTTTGTTCCAAAGAAAACCAGCACTCCTCACAAAAGAAAGAATGTGCCTACATTTCTTATTTTGACTTCACAGAATCATTTAGGACGGCAAAGACCTCTTGATGTCATTTTGTATAACCTCCAGCTCAGGCAGGATCATCTGCAGCAGAATATCCAGTTGGATTTTTTAATAACTCCACAGATGGAGACCTCCACAACTTGTCTGGACAACCTGGTCCAGTGTTTAAACACTATAACACCATGACTAAAAAAAAAAAAAAAAAGAAAAAATGAACAAAAAACTGTTTTCCTCTGTTCAGATGAAAGAGGAAGTTTGTGTTTTAATTTTTGCCCACTGCCTCTTGTTCTGTCAGTGGTTATAAAAGAGAAGAAGCTGGTTCCCTCATCTTCATTTTCTCCCAAGCAGGTGTTCATACACATTGACAAGATCCCACTTGAGCCTTCTCTTTTCTAGGCTGAGAAATCCCTGCTGTCTCAGCTTCTTATGTGACAGATGCACACATACCTTTGTCGTTGACTCTAGGAAATTAAACAAAACTAATTAAGTATAAAGAAAAGTGACACAAACCCATTTCAATGGTGACTAAAATAGTAAAAAGCACGTTAACAGTATTTTCTTGTTTGAAATGGGAGGAATACTGAATAACTTTTTTCTCAGGATTAATAACAGCATATGTACAACAATAAATACAAGTTGATTCATATATTAGTCCTTCTTTTAGACAGAGAGACAACAGCTACCAGATGACAGACAGTGAGTTGAAAATGAATTTCTGGAATTATGGACTGATCAGGAAAAGCTATTAGTTCAACCTGAAAATCAGTATCTTTATGTATATTGCAAGGTCCCCAAACTGTCATTAATGATAGCGTACTGTTTTTTAAGAATGAAGAGTACTATGTTATCGACAACTGTAATATCATTATATTTGCTTTTTAAGTAGTTAGTATGATATTGAATTATTGCATGTCTTTTAATATTGTGTATTATTGCAATACATAAATAAATCACAGGGACCTGGCCAGCTCCTCTTATTTAAATCAAACAGCACCTTATATATGCATGGGTTCAAAGTAACACATGATTCTCTTAACCAACCACCAAGGGCATCTCACTGCCCATGTGTGGGAGTACTTCAGGACTTCATTTCCCAGGATGCCTCATCCAGCATCCTTCCTGTAACCCAACTCCTACACTTTGTAATCTTATATGGTAATTGTTGTATACACACACAAAGCAATTCCTCATTTCTTCATTGCCACTAGAATTTCTGTCATTGTAATATTTTGTGATAGTTATGAAATTCAGAAAACTGATGACAGTAGAGAACATGAGTTAAATAGACTTTTCAAATAAATATCAAATAGAATTTTAAGTTTGATCTGAACTTTTAGAGAATTCTGCTGAAGATCAAACATTAGTATTCAGTAGAATTGAAGCAAAACAATCAACACAAAGATCATTTCTCACTGACTAAAAAAAAAGCATAGTATTCTTTAAATGTTTTGTTTGCATTCATTGTTAGACTACAACAAGTTCTTATCCGCTCTCTTTTATGCTTTTCTTTCTCAGCTGCATGAGTTTGAAAGGCATAAAGAAATTGTATATTTGCAACAAAAGAGCGATATTTCAGTCCTATTTGGTGATATGTAATTTCAAAATGCTTGTATTACTCTGCCATTTCTCTTTTCAACAATTTTCTTTTCATCCTACTGTATTCCTAGTTTTTAATTGGAAAATCAACAGCAGGAATGCTTTTCAGTAAGGTGGATGTATTGATGTATATGATGTTATTGGTATTTCTTTTTATCTTACTAAACAGAATTTTAAATTAGAAAATAAATGTATGGTTAAGGAGTCTGAATATCATTCATATTCGTATATTTCAAGTGTACTCAAATTAAATAGGTGCACTTATTTAAAGAAAAGTGCTTTTTATGGGGCATGTTAGATTTGCCAAAATCCATGTGCTGCATCTGTACCTTGTAAAACAACTACCAGCAAACTGTGATTAATGTGGATGTATAACCTACCTCTAAAGCTCAGTCTATATGGTTTCAATACGAACAGGTAAATTACTAGTGGATACAATACCAAGGAACTGATGGCACTAGTACTTAAAATTTATGTATACTGGAAAATAATATTTTTCTAGTTTATGGCAACAACGTTTTCTAAGGAAGAATTGCCTACCTGGAATGCAGAGATGTTACAAAACAGACAACCGTGTTTTCTATTGTGTAGCCAGCAGCAGCTTGTAGTCAGCAGCAGCTTGTATTCAGCTGCAAATGTTCTGAATTGTGCCAATAATTCTATGGTTGAATAATTTTAGTTATGGAATGCTGAACAAAATTCAAATACTGCTGCAATGATGTTTTTAGATGTTAAATAACACCCAAATGAGAAAAGAAAGAGGAAAAGAATGACGTGTTGGTTAATGATTTCAAGGAGATGAGCTGTTTCAGAGCAATACTTTTGATTGTTATCAAAGTAGAGCATTCTGTGGATTCTAGACATTAACATGTTTAAAGTATAGACTGGCAGTTAAGCCTCTGTTCCATGTGACTGCTGGCATCAAGCACAGATACAACTTTATTCCCCACAGTCTATACCAGGGATGTCATTATTTTTTTTTGTCTACATGTTGTAGTAATCTTTGAGACCGCTATAAAATTTTTCCTTGTATTTCAAAATAATAAATCCACCATACAACCAGTTCACAGAGTCCTTCATATGAGGAAAGGTATTCCATCCTGTAAATGTAGCCTATTTTTTGTTGGCTTTCTGTTTTCTTCCATGTGTTTAGATGGCAGGTATGCCATCTAAAAGCACACACTGTGCTCAGGTAATTCATGTAATTTTGAATCAGAAACATCCAGTTTCCAAATTATCACTCTTCCAAGATTATAGAAATGTTCTTATACCAATTTGCATGTTTGCTTTCAGATTACTCCGCCAAAATGCTTTCCTGATAACTGTAATATAGCTAATATAGTTTCTGATAACTGTAATATAACTAATATTTATTTTCATTGTGTTATACCTAGTTACATAAGAATAATCTTTGGTACTTGTACACAAAAAATGGACAGATCTGATTTTACTATAGTTTTCAAATTATTTGCAAAATATTTGCAAAATTTAAATTTGCATAGGAAGAAGATATAGAATCAAATGATCAGAGAATTTTTCAGACTGGAAGAAAAAATTATTCAGGTTACTCAAAGCAGGACTAATTTGGTCAGGTTCTGCAGGGCTGTGTGGTTTGGCACCTACTCCACTCTCTCCACACAGTTCTTCCAGTTTCCCCTTGTCTGTCAGGTACACCAGCCCCGTGACAGTCATGGTGTCCTGTGCTGGACTACCCCCAGGATGCCCATGTCTTTCTGTAAAGGGTAGCCCATGTTCTGTGAAAACGCAACACCACAGTCATGGTCTCACCAGTGTTGAATTGAGGACAACGTTCACTTTCTTTATCTGTTTGCAGATCTCCTCCTAGTGAAGTACACAATACACCAGTGCACATTGGTGGCTTATGGTCAACCTGGTGTCCACCAGGACCTCCAGGTTCTGTTGTACAAAGCTGTTTTCCAGCTGCTCAGCCTGTACATGGGTTTATTCCTTCTCAGGTACAACGTTTTTCGCATTTGCTTTAGTTAGACTTTCGTGAGGTTTCTGTCAGTCCGTTTCTTCTGAAAGTTCTGGTCTCTCTCAGTAGCAGCCCCACCCTCCAATGCACTGCCGACCACCTCTATGAACACATTTGGTGTTGTCTAAAATCTTGTTGAATGAACCACCTGTCCAGACATCCAAGTTGTTGTTTATTTTTCCTATTTCCTAATCAGTAGTCTTTTTTCCTGTAGAAATTTGATGGTGTTTCCAGATATACTAAAAGTTTACCAAAGTGACCCAACATTTTCCTTTAACAGAACTTCTGCAGTTCTATAGTCTTTGATATTTTAAGCTCTACCATTTCTTTCTGGTAAAAGACCAATGAATATTTTGAGACCATTCTTCTTTTTGATATATATTAACTTCTGCTTTTGTTGTTGCACTGGCTCTGGATGGGATGGAGTCAATTTTTTCCTAGCAGGCCATATGCTACTGGGTTTGGATTTGTGACTAAAACAGTGTTGATAACACACCAGTGTTTTGGCTATTTCTGAGCAGTATTTGCATAGTGCCAAGGTTTTCTCTGTTTCCCACACGACCTCTCCAGTGAGTAGGCTGGGAGTCAGTAAGAAGATGGGAGGGTACATAGACAGAACAGAACAGCTGATCTGAGTTGATCAAAGGGATATTTCATGACATATAACATCACGTTCAGCAATATAAACTGAGGGGAGGTTTTCTGGGGACCATAGCCATTTCTTGGAGATTGGCTGGGTGTTGGTCTTCTTTGGGAGGGTTGTGAGTGATTGCCTTTGAATCACTTGGGTTTTTTTATTTTGTTTTTCTTCCTCTTTTCTTCACTTAAAAACCTATCCTTATTACTGACTAGGCTGAACTGATGTTTATAAAAAATCTTTGTTTATTTATTCTTGCTTAACACCTTAGATCTATAAATAATTAAATAAGTTCTTCTATAATATGTTTCCTAATTAATTTTGATATCTTGATTTTGTGTCAAATTCTTTTACTCCTATTTTTCACTTCTCCTTGGACAAGTCAGCTCATCTACCATGAAGATTTGTTCTGCTTCCATGTAGAAGCCCATCTGAAGTGGGCCATTTTTCTGGAGAAGCTGGAACTGATTTCTTCAGGGGGGAAAAAAACAACCCAACCAAACAAATACATATGAAAACAAAACACAAACAACAACACCCCCTTTTTATCTGTCTTATCCAACCCCCCACAAATTTATAATAATGTGAAAAAAACCCTAACAACAAAGTAAGCACAGACTGTTGTAATCAAAAAACAAGAAAATGCTTTTTAAAAATTTCAGTTCCATAACTTTTGTGATTAAGTACACCTGTAGCATACATAAAGCACTAAAACCAACTCAGGCTGATAGTATGGTAGATTTCTTACATCTTATAACTTAATGGAATGTCAATAGCTATCTGAGAATATTGAGGCACTAGGAGATCAAATTATTTTAAAAAATGTAGTGTAGTGCACTGAAAACTCAAACTGTGTGGGGCGATTTTTTTTTTCCAAATGGAAGAACAAATTTTTAAATATTTCTCAAGCTCTTTGTTTTAGAATTCATATTGTAAGTTCTTTGCAAAATGCCACTTTGTCTTACATAATGTCAGTAACATTTTGTATCAGACTCATGAAGCCCAAGTTAATATGTCAGTGAGCATAATCAAAGGCTTGTTGAATTTACTGGAAAATTCTGAGCTGATTCAATGCTTCATAAAATATGCCTGTAATATGTACCACTATCCCTCATGTTTTGCTGTTGTTTTTGTTTTGTTTTTTTTTAAATAAGACTTAACTCATTAAAAATCAGTATTTTCTTACCCATTATTCATTGGAAGCTGACAGTAAAAGCTGTGAACTGTTTTGAGAAGATTGTCTCCAGTCCTCAGAATATGCTTTAAAAATCAATCATACACCTCTCCCATGGCTTTTTCTCTTGTTCTGGTTTCAGTTCTCAGTCTATAAGAGACTTCAGACTTTGGTTTTAAACATTTCCAAGGTTTAGAACTTGATTAGCTCTTTTTGGTTTGTTTGCTTATTTGTTCTCAAAAAAGTCCCACCATAAGCAACTTCAATCTTTTCAAAAAGGATGAAATTTTGTTAGCTGTTTTACAGCAGAGCCATTATTTGGAACATGTTATTGTACTGCTTCCAGCTGAGGTGGAATACCCAATCTTGTTTTACCTAGTGAAAATAAAATAGTGCATAGAAATTTCCCCAATATACTGAATAAGTGTGCCTATACTGTATGGACAGTGTCACATGCTCAGGACACTTTCTAATGATTTCCTCCACAGCCAGACTGGAAACCTAAGCTTCTTTAATATTCCAGTTTCATTATTCTCATTTTCTATAATTTAACAACATCTCTAATATTATACTTAATGGAAAAGTCATGCAATATTGAGCAGTAACTGCTGTTAATTTCCTGCTGTATATAATTTGCATTTTTTGTTGCTAGTGGAGAGTAATTAACATGCTCTGATTATCATACTGATTATCTTCCTTAGCTTATGAGAATATAGTCATCTCAACACTCGTTGATCTTACAATAGTACATTTTATTGCTTTCAATAATAGTATCCAGGGATATACAAGGCTTAGTTTTTTACTGAAAAAATGGTGTGGTCTAGCAGTAACAGGTTCCCTAAATGTTTCAATTTGGAACAGAATAATGTAAGTTTTTATAATGCCTACCAAAAAACATAGAGCCCTGATTCTGTGGTAGTACAATGCTATCTCTTTAATGAACAGAATTGTGGTTGTATTACCATTATCACACACAAAAAAAGAATGCCGACTTGTGTTCCATTCAGATTGTCTTTTACTCCTCTGTCTGAACAGTTAAGACATTCAGCTTGGAATATGCTTCCAAGCAATAGTGTATGGGTTTTTTTTTTCTTGCAAGGGTGATTTTTTTAGGAGAATAGATATTTGTCTGTAGGAAAAACACTTTCCTTGATCTAAAAGTTCTACCTAATCAAATTCCTTAGTCAATTTTATGTTTGTCTACAACTACTATATAAAGTAGCACTGCAGATAGGAATATCTAAGTGAAATCAAGTCGTTTCTTGTAATGCTATGTACAAGAACACCAAGGCTTCGGAAAGAGAAACATCAAGTACAATGACTTACAATTGTATATGCAAATAGGTGACATTGTTTTCACAAGATTCAAATGGGACATTTTGTATGAGTCCACTCTGCATTTATTTAAGCATAATCATTTGGACTGGGAGACACAGAGTTCTGCAGTCTGCATTATCTCTTATGGCTTCCTAGGAGTCAGAATTTCATTTGCAACAGATACTTCCAGGGGATCAATAGCTACTGTGAAGATTTATGACTTCTTCATAAAAGTTCTCCATAAATGCTGAAATGAATATTGTCTCTCTGGAAAGAGTGCCATATTTGGATTTTTTTTCTCTTCTCAGGACTATCCACGGTATTCACAACTTTTAGAATGCCTGTATGAATCTGCAGATGTATACAGACTGGGAATACTAGTGTAGGAGTGAGATAACCTGTGTTCCTTTTTTTATTTGTGTATGGTAAAGTCTGGTTTGTATTATAGATTCCTTTTTTCTATGCAGTCTCAGGGTAGCTGTGCTCAGAAGTGACTAAAATACTGGTTTTGAATTATACTAAAGACTGATCACTGTTAACAGAGAAACAAAGTAAAGCAATCCCTAACTTCTAAAGCAGAAAGTTACTTTGAGTTTTCCATACTCATGGTATATAATTATACAGCTTAGAGAAAGGACCCAGAACGACGCACAGAGCACAAGAAGCTGAAGTAATTTGTGGCAAAATCAGAGAAGACATATATCATATTGCATCAGTGGCAGAAATTGGACTGACATTATGCACATCTAGAAAATATCTGACAATATGCATGTCCTTTTTTTTTTAAAATTTATTGTAGCATTACATATAGGGGTAAAATATTACTCGCCCATATTGCTCTGAATGCTATCAAAATATGTAGAAAGACTTGGTACCTGCTAATTGATCAAATGCAAAATGAAGAATTAACTAGGCTAGCTAATTTACTGAGAACCGAATTGCTTCAATGAATGGAAAATTCAGGATCAGAGAATGAATAGAAAACAGCAGTGCTTATTAATGCTTAGAATTCTAAAAGTAAGGCATAATCTTTGCTTGATTTATTTTCTTTCTTTGCTTTTTCCTTTTTTCTTTTTATTTCTTTCTTCATCTCCTTACAGTCCTGTTTTCTCCTGCAATATTATATTTGGGGTTAAGGAAGAAGCAGTGATTCATTCAATGTAGGCATCTGCTCCAGGACTCCATCAAAACTCTCAATATGGTCTTTCTAGTTCTGATGATCCATAGAAGTATTTATTTTTTGATATTTTCCTTTTGGATTCTAAATACAGATTAGTAAAGCAAAGAGCAGGTATAATGTTGTTTAGAAGAATAGGAAAGAGATGACATACAAAAATAACCCCAGACATTAATTCTAAGAGAAATTTTTTAAATTCTAAGCTGAAAGCAGTATGTTTGGGTTTTTATTCTGAATCAGAATCTTTAGCTAATAGCTGGCATATCAAAGCAGAAGATCACTCACTCCTGAGTAGACTTATTAGTCAGTGTACTATCTTATCACTCACTCCTTGCACTGAGGTTAACATTTTTAAATAGTGTTACAAAATAAAATTGTACTTGTTAAAATAATAAACCACGTTATTTATTCCTGTATTTGGCAAAACCTTTTTTGTTTTATTAGAAGCAAAATAGTTTTTAGCTTAGATAAATTAGGGTTGGTGTATGTGTTGCAAGTTTATTCTCGAAAGTTGTATCTTGAGTTCTTTAGCCTTGATGAAGTTAAAAACTGACTGGATGGCCAAGCCCAGGGAGTGGTGGGGAATGGAGTTAAATCTACTTGGAGGCCAGTCACTAGTGGTCTTCCCCAGGGCTCAGTATTGGGTCCAGTCCTGTTTACTATCTTTATTGATGATCTCGATGAGGGGTTTGAGTGCACCCCAGTAAAATGCTTGGATGACACCAAGTTGGGTGGGAATGTTGATCTGCTGGAGGGTAGGAAGGCTCTGCAGAGGGATCTGCACAGATTGGATTGGTAGGCTGAAGGCAACGGTAGGAGATTCAACAAGGTCAAGCACTGGGTCCTGCACTTCAACCACAACAACCACATGCATTGCCACAAGCTTGGAGAAGAGTGCCTGGAACGTGGCCCAGCAGAAGAGGACCTCGGGGTGCTATTCAACATCTGGCCAAACATAAGCCAGCAGTGTGCCCAGTTGGCAAACTGCATACTGGCATGTATTGAGAATAGTGCGGGCAGCATAACCAGAGGCATAATTGTTCCTCTGTACTCAGCACTGGTGAGGCCACACCTTGAGTCCTGCGTCCACTTCTGGGCCCCTCACTGCAAGAAAGACATTGAGGTGCTGGAACAATGAAGATAGTGAAGGGTCTGAAGAATAAGTCCTATGAGGAGAGACTGAGGGAGCTGGGGTTGCTTAGTCTGGAGAAAAGGAGGCTCAAGGGAGACCTTACTACTCTCTATAATTACCTGAAAGGAGGTTGTAGCAAGGTGGGGTTGGCCACTTCTCCCAGGCAACTAGTGACAGGACGAGAGTAGGCAACATTAAACTGCACCAAGGGAGGTTCAGGCTGGACATCAGGAGGAATTTCTTCATAGAAAGGGTTGTTAAACATTGGAATGGGCTACCCAGGGTGGTGGTGGAGTCACTGTCTTGAAGGTGTTCAGGAAATGAGTGGACATAACACTTAATGCCATGGTCTAATTGACAAGATGATGGTCAGTCAAAGGTTGGACTCGATAATCTGGGAGTTCTTTTCCAACATTAATGATCCTGTGATTCTGTGAAACATCTTTGGTTTTATACCTTCTGCAAAACTCACTACAAAGAGGACATCTGGGACTCTTACATAGCTATTTGTTTCCCCTTGCCAAGTTATTATCCTAAAACAAGCAAAAAACCAACCAAACAAAAAAATCCCAAAACTTATAAATTGCCTCAATAATAGATATGAAAATGTTATGGCCATCCAGCTTCTCTATGAACATCTTTAACATTAGCGGTAAGATTTACTTCCCTTGAATTTACGTGGTTGAAAGTTTATCATTTGAGCTGAATTAGTTAGTTTAAATTAACTGTACAATTAACACAGACAGTTATTTCCAAAGCTTGACTATTCTAGAAATTGGCCTCATGTCCTATCTTGCAACTGGTTTTGGTGGTTTTTTAAGGTGATTATTGAAATTTCCATTTACTCCAATATTTATTTTTTTTAAGTGATTGTTCACTGTGCTTTACTCATGGTTAACCTCAGTGATTTTGTGTGTCAGTGCTTCCTTCCCCAAATTCCAGTGAAAGGAGTAGCAACCATCCTAGAAAATTTATTACTGAGTACTGAATAGCTAATAAACAGTGTAGCCAACAGTAGCTATAGGAACTGAGCTAGAAGGCCTGAACTAACATTCGGTGTGCTCCTATACAGCTCATCCTAGTTCCAGGGGAGGCTAGAACTTTTTCATAGGTCTCAAGAACTATTGCTGCATACAGTTCTCATGTGAATAGAGAAAGGCACAAATTTCTCTTTTCTTATCCATTGGGGTCCAGTGAGAGCAACGTGAAGCAGAAGATCCTGTGTTAGTAGGTCAGAGGCCCTGAATTAGCTGCAAAGGTTGTCCTTCACCCTCTACTGCCTTGTGACCCACTTAGTGACTTGTCAAGGACTAATTTAATTGCATAAACTTACACAGCTATCAGTTAAGTCCAATGTCTCTAATTTCTATTGCCCTTCAGATGTTTTGTGACTAATACTATAATTGCTCTTTCTAGTCTATAAAGGAATTTTCAGCATACTGAATTTTGTATAAAAGTCTGTCTCAACAGCATAGGATGTTTTACAGTTAATATCCTTTAAGATTATGAAGCAGGTCTCTGGTATAGACTATGGGCCAAATTAATTTCCTAGAGGACTACAGATTAAATACAAATCATGGTTTCGAATGTGAAAGGTCATGTTGTTCAAAGCTACAGTTAAAAATGTGACTTTGGGATTCTACCACTTCTTTCCATTCTGAATTATTCATCAAGTTAATATTTTACTATCATAAGCTTTCTTACCCTTTAAATTTAGAAAACAAAGTTTGGGTCCTTATGTTAATAAAAGCAATTTCAAAGACTAATATAATAAACCTAGCATACCCAAGGCACAAGAGAAAATAAAATATTAAGTTTTAGGCTGAGTACAAATTCTCTCAATCCAAATATTTTTGGAAGTTAATAAAACTTCAAAACTTCAGAATTATTTGTCTGGATTTCACAAAATCACGGAAAAAATGACATTCAAGGGACCTAGGGAGATGTCCAACCACCCGCTTAAGTAAAGTCAGCTAGAGCAAGTTGATGAGAGCTGAGTCCAGTCAGATTCTAAATTTCCTCAGGGATGCAAATGCCATGACCTCTCTGGACAGCACAACCTGTTCCACTGTTGCAGCTCCTTCACAGTAAAAAAAAAATAAAAAATTTTTAAAAAAATTAGTATTTCTCATACGGGAAATGTGTTCAAGAGATGTTGATCCGGCACTGGGTGATATGGTTTAGCGGTTTAGGGGTTACAATGGTAGCGCTGGATTGACAGTTGGACTGGATGATCTTGAAGGTCTCTTTCCATCCTTGATGATTCTATGATTCTATGACATGGATTTCCCACGGCAAATCCTAATTAATCCTGGAGAACAGGAGACTCAGGCGGCACCTTATTGATTCTACAACGGTCTGAAAGGAACTTGTATCAGGGTGGGGATCAGCCTCTTCTCCCAGGCAACTAGCAAAAAGACAAGAGGAAGTGGCCGCAAGCTGTGCCAGGGAAGATTCAGGTTTGACATCAGAAGGAATTTCTTCACTGAAAGGGTGGTTAAGTATTGGAGTGGGCTGCTCAGGAAAGTGGTACAGTCATCAGCCCTGCAAGTATTCCAGAAACAACTGGACATGGCACTTAGTCCTATGGTTTAGTTAACAAGGTATGTTTGGTCAAAGATTGGACTTGATGATGTTGGAGGTCTTTTCCAACCTTAATGAATCTATGATTCTGTATTTCAGACTGTGCCCATTGCTTCTTGCCCTTTTACTGAAGAACCCTAAGAAGAGGTCTGGCTTCATATTATATGCTCCTCACCCCTAGTTGGGTATTTGTATAGACTGATTTAAACTGCACACATACATATATACTAAGGTATACATTTCGTAATATTAGCAAACAAAATAATTTGTTAAGTTTTATTTCCTATAAGTTGCTGGAGAAATTTTGAGTATTTCTAACATTAATTAACTTTATAGAATAACAGGACAGAAAATACAGTAGAGATGCACAGATTAAATAAAATGGTTTGGGGCTTTTTTATTGCTTGCTGGACTTGATCCTCTTAAAAGTCTTTTCTAATCTAAATGTTCTATGATTCTATGATTATTCTTCCTAAAGATTGTGTTTCCTTAAGAAGCTGTGGGGAAAAATAATTAATTATGGTTTTCAAAATTGCTATCATAGGTTAAACAGAACAAATTAAATGGTTGCTTTGAATATAAAACTATTTATTACAAGTAAGAATGCAGTGATGTAATCATTAACAATTTTAAACCCCTGTTAACTGGAAGATAATTTTAATAGATTTTACAACAAAACTTTACCACTGTAGGCAAGAAAGAAATTATTTGGAAAAACTGAAAACATAGACAAGTAAACCGAACTTATGTCCAACATAAGATATGCCCAGGATTTTTAAAAGCATTAGTTAATTAACTCACTGCGAAAATGACCATCATTTTAAAAATGAACATTTAATATATGTATCCACTACACTTCTATTAATACTGCTGTAGAAGCTTTTAAGTGACTTTCCAACAATGATGAAGGCAATGTCCAATTACTATTGATGACCATAGGATGAAAATTTCACCTCTAAACTTTTCTAACTACTAAATGAGTTATAAATAGTACTCTTATTAAGTGAGCAAACCAATATTCAATTAACAGTTAATGATGCATAGGGAAATAGTTTAAAACACTCTAAAATGGACTTGAGATTATTTGCAAATTTCACATGAGATTTCTGAATACTGAATTGTGACTAATGTCTAATGATAATACTTTTATACTTTTTCATCATACGCTCTATTGTATACAAAATGAACTCTGGAAAGAATAGTTAAGTGACTACTTGGATCAACCTAGAATCCTCTGAAATATTAAAATAAAGAGGTGACCCAAGTGTTTGGATTGCTTATGGAGTTCTTTACTATCTTAGAATGATAAGTTCACTTAAAACCTTTTAGTACATTTCCTGCTAATTCGTTCCATTCCTGAAGGCTACTCTGATTACTTAAAAAACATTCTTTGTGGTGACTATTTGAATGTATATTTAATGAAGTATTATTTTTAGGTGGAAAGTCACACAGAAATAATAGAATTATAAGAAAGGAGGTTAAAAGGTCATTTTTCCCCCTTCTTAGTCCATGTTTTAAGCTACTAAATCTCATTCCTGAAAGACATTCTCTTGGATTTTGTAAAGCAGGCAGTGATGGACACATCACAACTTCTCTAAACCAGTTCAGTGTTTCACTATTACTATCACATAAAATGCGTAAAACACTTTTATAAAGCTTTTTTTCCTCCAATTTCTTACCTAGGTGGAATCTGATAAAAATTAAACCCATTATTCTTAATCTTCCTTATCATAAACATAACTGGTTTTATAGTACATTTTGTATATTTGAATGCTTTATTTTGTCTTCTTACAGTCTTCTTTTTCATTAACTAGGTTAATCTTTTCTTCTGGATCTTTTATTATTCTTGATGTTCTTAGGTTCTATCTGGCTGGTTTGCCCAGCTCTTCTGCAAGAGGATCCAGTTGAGATGTTGCTAATACTAACAAGAGTGGAAAAGTGAATTCACCTAATATGGAAGACATACTCTTGCTTACTCATACTGGTATTGTGACTGCCCTTTTGAAATGCAACAATATTGCTCAAGTTCAGCTTAGGATCTGAAGTAATAATCCTAAGAATGTTTCTGACAGAATTTATGTCTATTTTTTTGTTTCTCTTTTTCTTATTCAGATTATAAAAAAACTTATAAGTTTTGTAACCATATTGAATTGTCTTTTTTTTTTTTTTTCACACCATCCTACAGTTTTTGGCCACTTTTAAAATTTTTAATCCTACTGCTGATTGGTACATTCAATAATAATGTTTTCTATGTGATCATCAAAGTCCTATGAAATATTCAGTAGTCTTATAACCAGACACACCTTAAAGAGGAATGGCCAGCAGGTCAAGGGAGGTGATTCTGCCCCTCTACTCTGGCCTCGTGAGTTCCCACCTGGAGTACTGCATCCAGGCCTGGAATCCTCAGCACACAAAGATGTGAACCTCCTAGAATGGGTCCAGGGGAGGTCAAAAAGACAATCAGAGGGCTGGAGCACTTTTCTTATGAAGATAGTCTGAGAGAACTTGAGGGGTTCATCATGGAGAAGAGGAGACTCCATGGAGACCTCATTGTGGTCTTCCAGTACCTAAAGGGGGCTTATGAAAAAGAGGAAGAGAGACTGTATATATGGGCAGATAGTTAAAGGACAAGAGGGAATGGTTTTAAACTAAAAGAAGAGAGATATATGTTAGATGTCAGGAGACAATTTTTTACTGTGAGAGTACTGAGGCACAGGAACAGGTTACCCAGAGAATTTGTGGATGCCCCATCCCTTGAAGTGTTCAAGGCGAGGTTGGATGGGGCTTTGAGCAACCTGATCTAGTGGAAGGTGTCCCTGCCCATGGCAGGAGGGTTGGAACTAGGTGATCTCTAGTTGGTCTCTAGATGATTAGTTGATGTCTTCCAACTCAAACCTTTTTATGATTCTATGATCCACCATACGACCAGCACAAGAGACCACCTTCTATTTCTATAGGAGGTAATTTATGACAGTTTTCTTTGTTTCCGAGTTTGAATATGAGAATGATACAAGGGAAAAAAAAATAAATTTTAAAAACCCCAATATATAAAAGGAAGAAAATAAAATATAATAGTGAAGAGAAGAAACAAGAAACCCATCCCATGATCTTAGCTGTGAAGAATGTTGTCTCTTTACCCACCATTCCTCCTTCTGCTGTAATACGTCAATTTTATGTCTGATTTTAGGCTGCAAATGGCTCAATAGTACATGTGTTTTTGTAGGTAGTAAAGATGATAGAAGAGTTTTAGTCACTGTACAAACAATTAGTATAAATTAATATGTACCAATATATGGTTTTAACAAGTATTAACGCTTTATGAGTTGAATAAAAGGTCATCTTTATTAGGAAATAGTTATCCTTAAGCATAACTTATGATTGTCCAATCAGGTTACAGATTAAGGATAATTGCTGTGGAAGATCTTTAAGATTCTGAATTAATTAAGCTAAAGTTTCATATTTAATGAAATTGCCAGCAATTTTTGGGTTAAAAATGTAAGAAAGATCATTTAAGAGCATGTGAGTCATCACTTCCCCACTACCAGCTTTATATATAAATATTCCTTCCCTTCATCAGCAAGTCTGCAATTTTCTTTTTAAATTTTACTTAGCATACTGTCAAGAAATTCTTATTTAGAAAGAAATCAAATTAAAACCCGTGAAATAAGTAGCAGACAGGAAAAAATGCACTGTATTTACTCCTAAAACTTCTGAGTTTATTATCAAAGGTTAAACTCTTTTACAACCTTTTATATTGGTTAATTTGGCAGAACACTTTTAATGCTATATCTAGGGCTGGGAATTAATTTTAAAAAAACTTTTTAAGAATATCACCATACGCAAAAAAAAAATTCACTCCCTTTAAGAGGTAAATGAATGCATCTGTGCCCAAGAACATCATGGATTTGGGGTAATATATGCTTAAAAGGGGAAATTCACAACCTTTGGTATTGTTTTTTGAAGAGCTACAAAATTTGGTGATACACATTACCCACTGTAACTTGGATTCCTGGTCCCTGCCATGGAGTCAACAATGAGTTTAGAAGTAGTTACTGGATTATTCTCAGAAAAATATTCAGATTATTTGTTTAGTGTCAGCATGCAATGAGGGTAGGATTCTTTGGTTTCCTTTTTTATGTCAGTATGAAGTACGATAACACGCAGGTACCCCCAAAATGCCAGGCAGTGAAATGATTATAGGAAAATTTATTTCCAACATCAAGAACACTAGACTTAAAAGACCATTAATCCTAACAGCACTTCAAACACCAGGCCTGAGAAAGGCACGCCCCCTGCTCTGCTCAGGCCTTCATAGTTACTGGCCCCACCCTTTGCAGGGGGCCTTTCACATGTCTGCAGGACTTATCTTTCTCTCATACCAGGGAGCTGTTTCTTTGGAATGCAGGAGGAAAAACAGCTAAAATTGTCTCTGGCAGGAAAGCTTTCTAAAGCGAAATAAATTCTGATCTCCCTGCCATAATTCTTCTGAAAGGTCTTCTACCCTTACAGAGGGATAACAAAACTTCAGGCCTAAGTGACAGAGGTGTTCTATTCATGGCTGTATTCTCAGCCTTCAGCAATGGCAAAAGTTTCTCCAAGCACTATCTTTGCAGAGAGCCAGGTCAAAACAGTCCATTCCGCTTAGCAAAAGATATGGATGCCTCACTGCTTAATTTCATTGAATTCTGTAATTCCAAGTGCACAGAAGCAGCCCTTAGCAGCTGAGACGAAAGGGAAAGAACTGGAAGAAAAAAGTCATGTTCTCCTTGACAGCTCCCTGTAGCTTTGCATGCCATGGGGCTGCATATTGCATTTTGCTCAAGCAAGTCAAGGAAAGCACCCAGCAAGCCACCACAGCTCATTTGCAGGGCTGGTGAGTTCACCTGATCTCTGTTTCCTGAGCTGCTAAGAGAGGGCGGAACCTGGGGAAAACAGCATTTGGCTACCAAAGGATGAAGATAAAAGAAACTCAACAAATCTGTATTTGTCTGGCTTGTGACAGGCTTTGAATTAGTCTTTTTGTCAAGTTTATGTATGACTGAAGTTGTTACTGAAAAGAAGTCAGATTTTCAGAATTAAATTTCTTAGGCTTCCCCTAAAATGCCACAGACTGAAATAGGTAGCTTATCTTTTACAAACCTGGGAACATTGAGAGATGTTCTCTAGAGAGAAATTTCTCTAGAATCAAATTTCACACTGACTACAGACAACTGTTTTGAAAATCTTGGCTTAAGGTTCTGTAAAATTCAGTCCCTACTCTTTATATTAGTTAGCTGAGGAACTGAAATCAAGCACTACAGTTGCAGAAGTTTTAGCCACAGACATTTACGGAATGTGGCTCATCTAGCACTCAATGGCAGACAGTGAAATAGGTCAGATAGGTCTGTCTAATGATTGCCATCTGCATAATCAGCAATCTATTAAGATTGATGAGGCTCTCATAGGATATTCTGTACTTCATCTAGCACACATTAAAATCATATTAATCAGAAGGGTCTATATATCTTCTTTCATATTTTAAGTTATGAAGTTCAATCCTATTTATTAAACTAATAAGTTAAATAATTATAATGATAATGCAGATCTATTTTTATTTTTGTTGATCATAGATTATTATGGGCTGAAAGAGAATCACAGAAATGGAAAAGTAAATTCTGAAAAAGCAATCCTAATTCACATTACATGTGCCAAAATTCTCCATCCAGTATTTCTGGATATGACCTTATACAATGTCACCCAAGCTTATTCACAGTGTGATGACGCAGATATGAGTTTTTGTAGGAAATTTATCTTACCATTAGCTTTTTTGTCTCACTTCTTTGTGCTTTTATATTTAGTAGCACTGGTAGTAAATGAAGAAGAGAACATAGGCTAAATTTCTGTTAGTATATAGAAGACTGAAAACTAGAAACTGTTGATTTGATCTACAAAGTTTTTACCAAATGCTGAATAAAGATTTTAATTTCAAACTGCAAAGATCAGTTTAAGGTTCTGTCAACTGATATTCCTAGATACTAAGCAGAGTGCATAAGTGAAAATACAGTGTTGCCATATAATATAAAAAATAATTATCACAATAAATAATTTTAAACAAATATTATTTTATTGATTGTATTTGTCCTTCTGGCTCCTCCTCCTGAGTCCAAAGTAAAAGGAGAGGGAAAACCTGTTGGTGAGAGTGCTGTTGCAGTCTGGTCAAGGGTGGTGATTGCAGTCCGGTTGAGAGTGGTGGTCTCAGCCCGGTTGAGAGTGGTGGTCCCAGTCCTTCTCTGGATCCCACGAGTGGTACCAAACGTCCCAGGACCCCAAGATTATATATCCTCAGTTTCAGGCAGGAATGCCCAGTACCTCCCTCAGGGCGGGGAGTTCCACAATGGGTATGAGGACAGGAGCATCCTCCTATCTCACAGGCCTCTTAACAGCCAGCTTATAGCCTGAGGGGTCAGGTGTGCTCTGGGCAGCTGCTGTAAATGGTCTATTGTTAACAGTTTCTGAGAAATGGCATGGAATACACAGTTTTGGGTTACACCCACACAGTGATGAGCTGGTGCCAGCTGTTCTAACTAGGACAACTGAGTAATCAGAGAAATAATTTTACTAGTCATCTCCTACATTGTTCAAGGACTATCTGACTACAAGAATTACTCATGGTTGCCTTTTATTGGGAAAAAAGTCTAAAAGGGAATTTTTATCCCATTTTCAGTGTTGGTCTTCCTGGAAAAGTTCATACAGACCATCTGCCAACTGTTTCTCGAAACTTCCACTCTATTCACCAGATGCAGGGAATACAAAGCTGCTCATGATCTCTCAAGCCCAGTTCCCTATGCCACATAATGTTATTAGTCTGCTTTGACTCACCCTTTTAATCAGAGGAGTGCCCCCACCCATCACTTGCTCCCTCTCCTTTAGAAGAAAAAGTAACCCTGCAATTGCACCAGCACATCTAAAGCAGAAGAGCTCCTTGTGATGGAGGTGAATAGAAAGAACTTGGAGATCTTCCTTAAAGAATGTTAAAGGTCAATAGAACACTGAGGAAATGAAATAGTTGTGCTGGGGTCCCACCAGCATGCATAGACCTGACTGTGTAATAAAAATATAATACTAAATACTAAAAAAAAACTTATAGTGGGGTTAGGTGAATGAAGGGAACAGTAATTATTTACACGCTGGCCAATGTGCATATCTTTAATGAGAACTCACTCAAGAACTGCTCCTGTGAATTTTCTCTCATATATCTGCTCCTCTTTACCTGTTTTATGGTCTGAAGAGACTTAAACACATTATTGTTTTGTGTCTGATTGTAAGATTTATTTTTATTATTTAATTTCTAATATGATATCCAACATGCTGATAAACTACTGTTTTTCTTAGAAAATAAAATATTTAACCTTTTTTTTCTATAAGAGTGTCTAAGTTTCACTAAACAAGTTGACTTGAGCACTGGTTATATTTAAGCTATTAATTAATAAATATTTAGCTTGCTACAACATTTCATTGCATTTGTTGCTCGTGTCCACTATTTGTCATATGAGATGGATGACTAAACAAATTGTGTTTATAGTCCATATACTCAAAAACAGTTAACAACAAATAAAATTACTTGTGGGTACAAATTGAAAGAGGGGAAATTTAGGGTAGATATTAAGAAGAAGTTCTTTACTGCGAGGGTGGTGAAACACTGAAACAGGTTGCCCAGGGAGGCTGTGGATGCCCTAGGGAGGTAGTGTTCAAAGCCAGGTTGAATAAGGCCTTTGGCAACCTGGTGTGGTAGAAGGTGTCCCTGCCAATGATAGGAGGATTTGGGACTAGATAAGGTCCCTTCCTACCCTTAACATTCCATGATTCCATGATATTTGTTTTTGAAAAAGTGGCTAGAAGTTGTGGAACAGATCCATAACCATGTAAATCAATACCACTTCATTTATTTCAATAAAACCATAGCATTTACCCTATTTAAGAAGGTCAGCCTTTTTCTATCATATCCATGTCAGAAACAGGGGTGTTGAATTTAAAATATTTGTATACTTTTTACAGTTACTGATTTTTTTGTTTGTTTCTTTTTCTACAAAGAATGAAGTTGTTATCTCTGAAGTATACTGGGAATTGAGAAATTATTGCCTTATATTTTGTAATACAGAAAAATCACATTCTGTTTGGACATACAAAAAGCTAATGATAGATAGCTTTTTACACCAAACACTACATAGAACTAAAGAATACAGAGTACAAAATACAGGGTGCTTCCAGAATAGAAACCTTTCCTAAGTTTAAGCAATTATAAGTTTTTGGTTTTTTTTCCCAAAGTCATTATAATGAAATCCATCTGTTCTGTGCTTTTACTGTATGGAATTGCCACACTATATGTCTGTGGATTTTATCCACTGTAAGAAATCCCCTCACTTTACAAGAAACAGAATACTTTCTTACTCTATTATTTTTATTTCTGTTTGATTTCTGAAGAAAGATTTGAACTGTAAATGTAAAGTAGTGGCTTCCGTGACATCATAGGAGATTTTCTCCATTTCGCTTTTATTCTCACATTTCTCTTTCTTGGTAAACCTCTCCCAAATTCTCATCCTTCCCCAAACTTCCCTACTCTCCTCATTTAAAAAGACATTTTTCCTAATGTTAGCAGTTTGCCCCAGGACTCAGAAAATAATAGAATTATTTAGTTTGACATCTTTTAAGTTAACACATACAAACAAATTAATTTTTCTGGACTCTGAACCAACAAAACATTACATCTTTGTAATTTTATTTCAATGGACATCTTTAGTAACTTTGAGCTTATACCATGAATAATAATTTGTTAGGTCAAAGTTCTGCACGATAAGTTTAGTATTATTTAAGTTAAAAAATAGATTAAAAGTATTTACTTCCACTGCTTGGACTTCTTTACCCATTTTTCCCCCTGTACTGGCCTGAAACTGTGAAACATATTTCAGGAAGCTACACCATAATTTTCTTTTTTATATATGCAGAGTTTGCGGTCTTGGAGGTTGGATTTCTTTAAGATCCAGTTCAGCAATTGCAAAGCCTGCACAATTTTATATTTTACACTCATACCCATTGCTGACATAAACCATAATTCAAAGGCATAGTTAAGTCCACTCATAAACAATAAATGAAGAATATTAAAAATAAAGCCACTACAGTGACCACATACCTTTTACCCTAATGAAATAAAAAAAAAATTGAAAAAGGCAGAAAACCTGATAAGGATATCTAATGGGGTCATCTGTACTTATAGAAAAGCAAGTGACACAATTTGTTTAGTGGTATTTTATATTCAATGAAGCTATCTTTAAAAGCTTAACCCGGGTTCCTAAAATAGTCTGTGCTATTTTTAGCTTTTATTCATCATGCTGATAAGCTTTAAGCTTCTGTAGCATAAATTAAGCTCTTTTATTGCTTTGTAGGTCACCTGACTGAATGGCACAATATACTTCCAGTCCTACTTCAGTTAGGGACTACTTCAGTTATGCTGGATAAAAAAAAATGCTGAGCATTATAGTTTCAGGGAATTTGTGGCCATATGTAAAGACTGAAATTGTATCTTGACATATTTTTCTAGGAGAGAGAAGTTGTATAAGTGGAACAGGGGCAGCAAATACTGATCTCAAAGATGGCTTTAAGCCACCTCTCTCCTAATCTCCAACACTGATTTAACTTAGGTAGCCTGGGAAACCGCTTTCAGTTATATTTTTAATATTTCTGTATATTCTAGTGTGTAAAATCCAGACTACCTACAGCATTCTAGACATGCTCCCATGTATCTTTGATGGGGTTTTTTTGCTGCTTGGTCGTTGCCATTTTCTCTATGCCAATATTAGCAGAGCATTAATGTAATATAACAGTCTGCAAAGCCTATCCCACAGGAATTATCTTATATTTTTCATTTTCATTTAGTCCAATGATAGTACACAAGAAAAATCTGCTCGAGGTTTTCAACCATTTCCAAAAGAGGGTTTGCTCAGAAAATGAGCAGAGTTACCATGAGACTGCCTTCACCTGACTGAGGAGCCTTGTTCTCAACCTGCTCTGTTGAATGTCTCCTTTGGAGTCCTCAATAACAGAAAAATGTCAATAAGCTGAAGGAAATCTATTGAAGGGACACTGGAATGGACAGGGTCTGGAGCACTTGCCTTGTGAGAAAATCTTGGAGAAGACACACCTCTGGGAAGACCTGACAGGAGCCCCTGATGCTTACAGGAAGGATGTTGAAGAGATGCACCAAGGTGTTCATAGTGGTGCATGCATATTTCATACATTTCGTGAACCTGAATGGTGTTTTTAGTAGAGTACATTGTGTCCAGCTGGCATGCACAACAAAGTCAGTATGTGTAAGAGTGTTTTTAATAATAATATCAGAAAAATAATAACATCTTCTGAATGTCATTTTGAAAATGTATTATTAAACTTCTTGGCCAAGTCCAGTCCAATTATTACTGGAAACAAATGGTAAAATTTCTATGTATGTATAAATATGATTACAAGATTACTGTTCCAAAAGCATACTGCTAGTTTTATGCCTGTCCATGCTGATCAAAAAGGTATAATTTTCTCCAAATGACTAGTTACAATTTTGCTTCTTGAATGATTCCCTTCCTTGCTTTTTCTTTCAATTTATTTTATTTTAGCTAGTGTCATAGAGTTAATAGTCAACTCCATTTAGTAAATGAATTACAGTTTAATAAGTAGGTTTTTCATTTTCTATGAAAAGTATTTGGACAGAACTGGCTACTAACATGTTCAAACTCAGAAGTTACTACTCTAGAAAAAGAAATAAGATGCAAAGTTTCTCCAGAGGCTTTTAATTATATGTGAACATTATCTACATAGGGTAAAAGAGAGGAAGAAATAAGTGTCACTTAAAACCTCTGTGACACAAAATATGGCAAGCATTCAAATATTCTGACAGATGCCAGGAAAGGATTGACAATTTTAAGTGCAAGCCTTATGACCTTTACAAAAGATAAAACAACAACGAACAAACAAAATTAACATCACAACCTTATGTTTCTCCTTTATCATTAAAAAAAATAGAAAAAATATAATCTGGTGAATTCAGACCTTTCAACTTTTTTGTTGACTATGGACTGCTTCCTACAGATGCTTCTGAAGACACATTTTATCACCACATTACCATATATTGTTGGGGGGAAATTATAATTAGCTACTTAATATCTTTGGCAGATGTGTATGAGAACATTTTAAATGACTATATAACATTTTCAGCATTAAAACCATATTCTGTCTCAAATATAATTTGTTTCATTTTTCTGTTTAATGAAGTGTAAAACAATGATAAATTGTAGAATTCTTTGTAAAGAATGCTCATAATATTTGTATAATGCAGTTGGTGAACTAACTGTGTTTCTAAAAGCAAATAAGTTGATGGGATGGAAATGTAATTTGCAGCTTAAAGATCAAAAAGCAAAGCAATAACATGACACCACTGATATTTAATTAAATTAGTGTGCACTTTGCTTAAAAAGGCAGTTTCAGTGCTTCAGCATGGGTGACCCTCTTAGCAAGCTCAGTATACTGAGGCACTTAAACAATGGAGATGGCAAGCTCATCTCCACAGGGAACTACTGGTGCATACACAGAGCTCCACTGCCATTAACAGCATCTAGAACTCAAAAGCAGAAACACAGGCAAAAAATGGCAAAGTCAAGTAAAGGAGTATGACTTGCTTGCTTCAAATTGGTTGCTATTTTAACATAGATAAATGCATTATATGAGGAAGAAAGCATATCATCTAGACTTTGGGAGACAAATTGTGAGGCTGAAGCATAATAGCAAAAAAAATGTGAACTGCTGAAACTGCATAAATTCTAGTTGATTTTAATGAACAGTTGTCTCCTCATGTACTTTCACGTATTATGATTGTCTCATGTAAGCTTACAAGTTTCATTAGCTACATACAACAACAACAATTTAGGATTTGTTACTAAAAGGGTCCCCACTTGGTGCAACAAAATAAATTTAATATGGAGACAATATTTTTTTCTCTGTGTGCTAGAGATGGGACTGGAGCTACAGAAATTCCCTAGCATGAAGTGCAAATGAATTAGAAATTGATATTAAAATGGAGCTTCTCATTGATATGAAGCATTTTTGACAGTTGAAACAACTGAAAGATGCTTATTGTAGCCATCAGGGGAAGAGGAGAATGAGCAATGAATATCAAAACAGGAAGACAAACTGGGTTCCTTGAAAGCAGCTGTCACAGGGCATGTAGAAGAAAAAATAGAGATATTATGTAACAAGTTAGTATTCATTTCTCAGATGAACGAGAATTTTATTTTTTAACTGCAACAACAAAAATGCTTTCACTTATCCTAAATATCTAATTTAATAAGTAAGGTATTTCTAAAAAAGGAATTATGTTGTCATAGACGGTGTATTAGTAAGAAGTATCTAAAACTGAGTAAATATTCAGGCAAGATAACTGAATACCAGTTATCAGTAATCTGACTTTGTTATGAACAGACCAATAACTTTCTAAGTAAATATTTTTGCTGTAACTGCATTTTCGTGACCTTTTACTGCCTTTTTTTTTCTGAGTTTCTGAAAAAAAACCAACTCCTGATCCCATGAGCGGGCCTTGATGTTTTAGTGCTATTACAACCCTGCTAAAAGTTTAACTGCTTTGAGTGCTTATAATGCTAATTCTTTTGGGTAATGTTTCAGCTTGCCTACTTAGAAGGATAGCTTTAATGCATGGGATAATGTTTTCAGTGATGGCCTGCAGAATATGTCTGTGATACAGTGTTCTAGATGCAATGTTTCTAAGCCTTTGAGAGTGGCTGCTGAAAAGCATGCAGTCTCTCCGGCATGTAACTAAATGTGAGGAGACCATTTGCTTTTAAAGCTCTTCCTTCTCCAGAAATCATTATGGCAACATGCACAGCATTAACGTTACTTATCCACCACATATCTACTATCTGCACTCCCAAGGGTGAATTAGAATCAAATGTATTTAAATTAGACACAAAAACATTATCAATTTAGAAATGCATTTTCTCTCGGGCTTTATTAGAGAAAGATGCAAAGATACTCCTTATGCCTCTTAAAATGCTGTTAGTATTAACAACATGACTAGATAAAAGTGTCATAAAAATGTAACAGCAGTCTCATTTTCAATATATAGAACAAACAAGCTTAGTTACTAAGGACAAAATATGTGCCCCAGAGGAAAGCTGTATGGAAATGGTAAAGTAATTTAATAATTGTAAAAAGGCTGAACATTGATTCCTTGAGAGTTCATACTTTGTGTGCTGCTGCACAGGTGATAGCAACAGATTTCTTTATTCACAGCCAGTAAACAAAAAGGTCAGTCTATCAGCTTACATGTATTTAACTCAGAGGTTTATCTCAGTTTGTCCTTTTCTCTCTGTTGCTGGCAAGTTGAGACTGATCCTTCATAACAGAGGAAAATGCTACTCTTGTCTTCAAGGCGAATGATTACAGAATGGCTATTAACCTCTGGACTTTGATCCAAATTTGTAAAATAACATGAAAAAAATTAAAACTGCTTTAATGCAGCCTGGCATAGTTTTCTTCTGTGAAACACAGAATACACCCAAAGGCCACTTTGAAGTCATATTTTCTGTTCCAAGACGCTCCCTCTACTTACTGAAAAACAGTTGCTGCTTTGTGCTACAGGAATAACATGTGAGTAAAGAGATAACATGTCCATTTTTATTAGTACAAAATCATTAATTTGAACAAGAAACATTTGAATTAATATTTTGTCATTATTAGCCTTTCATATCTTTTCACACTTTATCTTATATAATTTTTAATTACCTGGAGTATATGTACTATGTTTAATTCAGTCTATAAGTTTCTATACTTAAACCCACTTGGTTTTGTGAGAGATACAGCATATCTTTTGTCATAGGAAGCATAGAAACAAAGCAGTAGTAATAATAGAACTCAAATACCAACAGTCTAAATACTTACACTGAATAAGGCAAAAAATGCCATTTCTATTGGTCATACATTCTTCATTTGCTAAAGAAAAAGGAGACCATCTGCTAAAGAAGTAATAGCAGAGTAACATTAGGAACTTCTTGAAGTATAGCAGTGTTATAATGTCAATTTTATGCTAATGTGCAGGACACATTTCACATAAGTTTCCCCTTATCTTACAGTGCATTCACTTTATACTCAGTTCCTACTGTCTCCTAACCACTCGTGGATCCTTCTTTTCCCATTTGGAATTACAAAGAACCACAGTATCATGTCTGGAAGGAGACAGATTTTATAGGAATAAGAAGTAAATGGACATGTGCAGTGTTTTGACAAAGTGAGCCCTAACTTACAAAAGCAGTGTTAGAATTGCTGCATGATCTGAATAAACATGACAGACTTAAGTGTCTATTTATGGCTAGCTTTATTCAGAAAGTTTGCATTATATTTTTTGAGTACTGATCTCTGCAGTATATGTCTGACTTCTGTGAATGCTCTTTGTTTAGCAAATAGCATTAATAAGTTCAGAACTATATAAATGAGAACACTAATATGATGAAAATAATTTCCATACTAATAAATCTTGTTGATTAGAAGACTAAGTGAAGAATGAAAATTACATATCTGCATGAAAGATGATACCTATTCCTCCTTTCTGTTCAACAAATTAAAAATCTTCATCTGATTTCGAAAGCTCTGCCTTTCAGGATGGCTGCTTTCAGGAACTGCTAGTGGTCTATAGAACCTTTTTGCAGAACATTAACACTATCCGTTTACCTCTTCATTAGCAGACATGAAATTATGTGGAATTCCAGTTCCTGCTGTGAAGTTGTCCACATTACAATGTTCGTGTCTATAGCAGCCTTAGCAGCCAGATCAGGTACTAAATGGGCCATAAAATATACTAACATATCTTAGAGAGGCCTTTTGCAGAAAAAGAGAAATGAAAACAAGAAGCCAAGGCACTTTCAAGATTATTAATGATGAAACAATGAAGTTTTGCCCATCCTGTGTTGTTCCAAAGCCTTTACTACACATAAACATCTTGGATTTAATTTTACTAATAAAAACTTTTTACCAGCAATATGAAATTTAGTCTCTTTGTAACTGATTAAATAATAGCTTTCTATTCAAAACTGTGAAAATGGCATGGCCTTGATCATTTACATTTAAAAATCTTAATGTGTTTTACAAAAATGTGGTTTTGAACTGGAAAAACTTGCTGTGCTTAGACTCATTAAGTCTTGTGGTCAATGTGTTTAAGAAACACTTTTATCCCTTAATTATTTGTGCTTTTACTTTGTCTAGTATTTATATTCCTGGGGGTTTATTTGGTTTTTTTGGGGTTTTATGTGTGTTTGGTTTTTTATTGGTGTCAACATTACCTAATTCTGGAGTTATTTATTTTTTTAGCATTACAAAATCTATATCAGATACAATTTTAGAAAAAAGTATTGTTATTCATTCTAATTATTTCTAAAATTGCATCAGAAATTCAAAACATGACAGAGATATAATCATTAAAATCAAAAATTAAAAGTTAGATTTTTTTAATGAGTTTAATTACTTTGTACAAGGCTAATTGCTTCAAATAAGGAAATTTTTATATAAAATTTCAGAATTAATGAAGCATACAAAGTGGTAGTTGTTATTAAAAGTACTTGTCACCCCTTGGAGGTAGAGAAACAGAAGTTATAATGTTCAATAACTGAAATTCTACAAGAAAAATATCCTATAGTTTATTCCTTTTTGCATGCCTACAAGAGACCCAGCTGATGCTCAAAATGACAAGAAGTTCTCTAGCCTAGAATGCTAGTAGTTAACTAAACATTTTTGACAGAACCTCAAAGATAAATGCAGTTATGAAGTAGTAAATTTTTTTCACCGAATACATCAGAATGGCAGCTTTCCTGATCATTTCTTACATGGTCTCCAATCTTGGTTTCAGAAAGACAGATACACTGAAACAACTCCTGTCGGTATTTGAATATCGTTAGGAGTTTTAGGCTTCCAAAAAAACTTTCAAGGACATCAATTTTCACTTTTGAGGATGTAAAAATTGTGATAAAATACTATGAATGGCTAACACTTTTTGCAAAAATACCTTTATTCCTTCCCTCAGTCTGAAATGACAGCTGTACAAATGGGGCTACAGCAACCTTATGTATATTTTAGAGGTAGCCATCTTTCTCTAGTACTTAACTCAGAAGAAATGAGCTGTAATTCATAACTTTATTAACTACAATAGAAATTTTACTATTGAAGCTAGGCTATTGAAGTCAAGGCATTACACTAATAAAGATGCAATGTGTTCCGACAAATTAGCATTTTTGCTACTAATTTTCATCAGATGGTTTTTATCCATAGGTAGTTAACATCATCTCATGCATTATGAATCAGGAAAGAAAATACACCTTTTTTTAATTAGTCAGGTGTCTCTTAGCCCATTAGTTTTTCTAGAGTCTCTTTCCTTGTCTTCATATAGCACTGTAGCACTTGGCAAAATACAGTCATCGCATTGCTTGGTTCTCTTAGATACTGTTGTGATAATGAAAATCTGTCTGTAGACTTAGAAATAAATTTGATAATATGTTCTCCAAAGCCTACAACCTCTGTATTTTTCTCTTTTTCTTTCTTTAATGATTGTTTTGTAACATATTTTGTATTTTAATTGCCGTATAAAAAATGCATAATTCTGATATTATATCTGAGAATTAATTTGTTGGAGAAATAAAACGGCTGAAATGAATGAGAATATTTAATGTGGATAAAGCTGCCAGAGCCTTCACTAAAAAAGAAATACTACTGTTAACAGAAATTAAAATTTACCAATAACTACCAGTTGTAGAAGGTGTTAAAATACATTCTTTTGATGGCAGTTGTTGCAAAAGTAATATAGTTTTTTTTGTCACAGATAATACTGCTAAAAATGAAAGTTAAAAAAGTATTAACAAAAGAGAAAATAAAACGAAAAAAAATTCATGAATGGCACACTCTGGATCCCATGATGGCAAGTTTATCTGCACAGACATAGAGAAGGGCGAATCTCTCAAAGTAACCTGACAAACTTAGTTTCATTTGCACTTGCTTAATGTCCAAGTTTGATTCAGACATCCTCTGTTTTAAAGGCAAGCGTCTGGGCTAAACTGCACAGTGGACCATGAATAGTCTGGGTTGCTTCACTCATTCAGCATGCAGATAAATGGATCCCCTACAATTACATGTGCAGTGAAAGCTAGGGATGGACAGATCTGTTTGGTTTTGGTTGCCAGCCTTATAAAGAACCCAGAAAGGTGGTATTACTGCCTCTCCATCATTCAACATCATTCTTTAAAAAAGAACAGATATAATATTGTTTTAAGAGAAGCAAACTAAAATACATTACACAAAAAAAGTTAGTATTTGATAAAAGCTCATATGCATTCTCCTCATTCTGAGCTCAGCTCTAATGCTGTTCTGGGTAAAGAATATCCCTGTTCTGAGCAGGAGGTAAGCTTAAACATTAAGTCCCACTAGTCTGAAAATTTAGGAGTGCAAGAATTACATTGATCTAGAGACCAATCAAATCTTAAATAGTGTATTGCAAATATTGACTGAATATTCTGCTGGAGTTCATAAAAAAATCCTAAAGCTCAAATATATTTGCAGAATCTAGTGGAGTAGTCCTGAGAAAAAAATGTATACAAATATCCATCTGTTCAGAGAGACAGAATAAAGGGCCACAGTCAGCAAATACATGTCTTGTGATGAATACTTCAATCAGCTAAGAATAATAATGCAGCTTCAAATGTATCATAATCTTTCCTACAAGCTTCTCTCTCCACAAGATGTGGACTCTTACATGATCTAAGATTACTAAGACCAGGCTGGCTTTATTTGGCTACATGCCTCTGAACATAACTGAGTAATTACACAACTGTATGCACAAAAGACATTCCAAATTACTCAAAGTAGGTTTCAAAAGACATGGACGTATTTCAGGAAGTGGAGTATAAAAATGACAAACCACTGCAAATCAAATGTACCTGACTTCTATTTGACAGCAGAGTCTCTATAATGAAGAATTTGCATACAAGATCTTTAAGGAAAGATTAAATAATTAAAAAAATAAAGATATCCAAACTGGTGCTCTAAATATTGCCTTTGAAGACTGAGCATAACTGCAAAGCACATTTACAGTCATAAAAGTTACAAAATTCTAGGAATTTTTGAGCACAAATGTAGTCCATTTAAAAAAACCTTTTTTAACTGACCCAAAAGATTAAATTGTTACAGAGTAATATCTCATCACTTTTATCCCTTAGGCAAAATAAAAATAGTGTAATGATAATTAACAATCTTTTGAAGTAGTTTTGGTGAGTGAATAAAGTCCTGTTTTCACTACCTTACATAACTTCCTGGTGGCTGTCAGTATGTGAGAAGCTATTATTACTTCATTACGTTACTGGCTTGACATACGCTTTAAAACTACTCTGAACAGACACAAAGCAGAAAGGAGGGCACATGTAAGTAGCAGGATTCATTTGTAATCATATTTTATGGAGAGAATCATTATACCTCTGTGTGATAACACTAAGCTGTTTGTGGCATTTCAAAACCATGGCTCTTGCATTGTTTTAAGTTATTTGAAACAAGTATTGAGAGTCTCCTCACACTGAGAACCACCAGGTAGCTGTGTGAAAGAGAATGTAGATATTCCTACATATACATACCTTGAATTTGCCTTCTAAAGTTTCGGTAGACTTGACACCAGCATCTTCTCTCTATGTTTATATTAATACTTTTTGATTTATTTTTCTAAAAATATTAGCAGGACTGAGGAATCTCAGTCTTCTTTTTTAAAGATTTTTTTTTTTTTCCCAACAAGGAATGATAATTTAGGATGAAGTTAATTTAATCTAAATTTCTTTGGTTAAATTATACATCTGATGTGATTTAGACCTTCGGTATTACAGGTTAGGTTTGTGCTCTAGAACCAACAGATAAGTCTTCACGGTCTCTCCCCATCAAATGGTTACAGAAAAGCATCTGCAGAGAGATTTATTCTTGGTGTCTCAGACTTTGGTGCAGATAGAGTGAATCATCACTGCAGGCATCTGTTTCTTGTCAGACTGGGGAGAAAATGAGAGGCACAACTGTGGCCTGACATTTTTCTATTAGATGTCCAGAGGTACATGAAATAAGTACCACCTTGATCATGGATCCCTTTGATGATGTCACTGTTGAGTTACTTTCCTCCAGACGAATGTGCTCAATGTTTTTTTGGATGCTTTTTGTTTGTTTCTTTCTTTTTTGTTTTTTTTTCCCCTGCATATGAAATGAAAATTCAAATGCAGCTGTGCTAAAGACAAAGAACAACAGTGCTCTGGAAAGCTATTTTTTCCACCTACATAAAAATCTATGTGAGACTATGTTATTAAAACAAATGGAGTAAGAGACAGAAGATTTTATGAAATTCTAATTTCCCCCCTTTTATTATTGCTTTCTTGGAGTGATCTTTTCTAGGAATGAAATACTGAACACCTCTCTAAACAAGTACTCTAGGAGCAACTACTGGTAGCATTGCTTTAAGTATTAGTTATTCAAACTGGCAATTTTATCTGCTAGCAAAGAATTATGTAAGTGTGTGTCACAAGCGTTATGCCCATTACAAAAATTGTATTTGACAACACCATGAAACATGCCCACTTCCAGGAGAGGCCTCATTTTTCCTTCTTTCTCTAATTTATTATTAAACTATATTATATATTTGAGAACAAACATATCTATATATACGAGTTTAAATACAAGTAAATATTTTTCTTACTTTAATGACCTGTTATTGTTTGCTTAACTTAATACATTTCTCTCATTTATTATCAAATCAAACTAAAATCCTTAGAAGATGTTAATAATACATAGCTCCTAACTGAAAGTGACAATAATTTATGTCCACAGTGGGTATCTAAAGTTTAAACACTTTTATGACAAGTTAATTCAATGTCATCAATGTATTTTCACATATTCAGAATTTCTATTACCTTTATTTCACTCTATATTCTAAATGCAATGAAAGTAGAAAACAAACAATCGCAAACATGGAAGTTGTAATATAATTTGAAATTAGAGTGTGCAGAAAAGAATCTGCCAGTATATCTAACAAGATATTATTCATGCTCTAAGTGACCAAGCAATTTTAATTTTGTTCATATTTTGTGGTTCTAGTTTAAAACAAAATAAAGTGAGGCCTGCACTGATTCCAGAGTTTTAAAATAAAATAAAAATATATGCAAGCAAAAATGTATGACAACTCAAATTATCTGTATAGTTAAATTGCTGAAGTCTGAAAGATTTATTAGAGGTAAGAACATACAGAAATGATTACTGGACTTTACACCTATGAAGACAGTGACATTGCATCTTCCATGGTCAAGAAAGTTTGATTTCAAAATAATGTGTGTTTGTGTTTGGGAAACCTGTATATAAAGACAATGGTGAGCCCATAGACATGAAATAACATTAAATGGAGGCAGTACCAACTGATTTCAAGGTCACATCTGCATAAGAAATATATATGGCTGTATATTACATTTTTTCCCATAACTGGAGTCTGCAACATGTGGTCACAATCTATTTATTTACATCCAGAAGAGCTTTGTTAAAGAATTATTTTTTTCTAAGATCATTATTTTATGATCTTAAACTGTCCTTTCACAGGTTTTCAGAGACGTTAACATAGCCCTCAGATGATCTCATTTACTAAACCCTCAAATTCTGTTTAAAGCAAATATGTAGACCCTTTCTATGCAAAAAAGCCCAACAAACTAAAATAAAGCCAAAACAACACCAACCAACCAAACAAAAAAACAACAAAAACCCATCAAACAAAGCAAAACAAGAATCTCCACATATTTGAGGAAGATTTTAGACAATATTTGGACAATGTTCTAATATACTTTCACCTGATGGATGTTGATTCACTCAAGGTCCTTAGCTTAGACATTAGCATGTGGCTGGTGCTTCCTTCACAGCCAGAGGTAAAGAAGAATAGCTCCTGAGGGAGATTTTAAATTATTTGAACAACTCTCTGGAGATAACATAGAGCCATCTGCTTGTATCTCCTCTCAGCTTGTTCTTTGCCAGCTTCTCATAGTTATCACTACAGCACTGTAAAGTGCATTTCTCCCTTTATTTCAGAGATTTGGGATGATTTCTGCTGAGATAAAATTCCTACCTTAATCAAGAACTAAATTTGACAGATCTGTCTCATACATTCGAATTAATCTGATAAATATATCTCCAGTACCTGAGTTCTTTACTGCTTCCCCTGTTTCTTTTGCATCTTGCTGCCTGTAAATTGTGGCTTAAACAATCGGAAACATCATATTTGTCTTACACATATTCTCAAAATCAGGTTAAAATATGTGTTCTATTGAAGAGGTGTGTTATCAATGCAAAAATGTGTGTTTATTTATGTACACTGAAAAAAATGAAATTATCAAGAATAGGATTTTGAGTGAGAAAACATAATTCTATAGCCACTTTTCCTGGTGAAATGTGAAATATGATCTCACAAAATTAAATGGTAACCATCAGCTAGACTCAGAACACTCAAAATCTAAAAACCAGATAATATATCCTGAAGCTAAACTCTGAACAAGAAATGTATACCAATTTGCCAAAATTTTTTGTATAATTTTGCTATAATTTTGAAGTAATTAATATCTAAATCTTTGGAATATTATTTTTTGTTAAAGTAGCAGCCAGTAATTCCTGTTTTGTGTTAGATCCTCTAGTAAGATGAAGACTCTTACTACAGTGACTGGATTGCAGTCTCCAAAGGCCAATCTCCACGTTTCTTGTCACTGTGAATTTATTATCTGCAGAAGTGCTTGGAGGGCTCATAATTATGCCAATCCCCACTTGACATTTTAGACCCTTCTGCCACTATCTCAAGCCATCCTAAGTTTCAGCATCACACTCTATCATCAAAATACTTTTAGACAGCTATCAAGTAGCATCATGAGGTTTAAAGATGTGCAATACCCAGCTATAAATGACTATTACAGCTCTTATATGTTGTGCTTTGGACCACAGAACTGAAAGCAAATCTATTGAATCTGGGTGATAAAACCTCAAATTCAGAGCTCACATTTTCCTCCCTTTTTAGTTTTCTTGCTGTTTATAAGCTAAGGTATAATTTTGCTGCTTATCAAACATACAAACAGTCAGTTATATCAATGAATTTGTTTTACATGTTTAGTTAAATGCTTCACTTCAGTGTTCAACAAAAACAGTCCAACAGATATGATTTTAATTCCACGTGGAAAAACAGTATTTGTGTATATTGCCAAAACTATTTACTGCTGAATGTAATATATGAGCTACAATAAATATGAGCAAATATCTATAGGCATAAATTCTGATTTTTATGTATGTATTTTATTGGTAGCAAGCTTGAGACAGACATGTCAAAAGTATTAAGAATCATGTGCTCAAGTTTTATCATCTGTATATCTATATACAGGTAAGTCATTTCACTAGCAGTCACTTGTGTGGATATATAAATCCTAAACACACAAAATCATTGTAGGTGTCAAATTTCAGCAGCAAAACCTGAAGACTATGGAATTATTATATTCTAATCCCAAAACTGTCAGTTAAGAAAAGCTCTTTTTTTTAGAGTTGCTTGAGACATGAACAACTGACAAAGCTTAACTTTCAAAGTTCCCTTTTTATTTCCCCTTACAATGGAAAAAGAAGTACTAATCAGAAATATTTTTAGACTTTTTTAATCTAGAAAATAAATTTTATAAAAAGCAAAGAAGTATTCAAATTGAAGCTGCACAAGCTCCTAAACCTTTTGCATAATTGGTTCTGGTAAATGAAATACTTTGAAAATTCCTCCTATATATAGCTTTATATATATATATATATATATAAAAGTCATTCTGACTTCAATGAGTGCTGGATCAGGCCCAATGGGAAGAACTATTAATGCAGTTCTAGGACTCTTACAATCCAGCAGAATAAAAGCTAATGCACAAAATATGACTCAACACAATGTGAGAGAGGTAAAATCAGCCATATCCTTTTTGTTTTCTCCCCTATGACCTACCAGTGTTTCTTTATTCACTGTTAGCCTCATAGCATGTCAAATTAGGTAAAGTCAAGGTTTCAACTTCATTACTTTTTTTAAAATTTTTTTCTGCCCATAAGTGAAGTGAAGGTGAAGTTTCTGGGACCTTTGGGATAATGTACTTGAAACAGCTTCATTTTTTTCTGCCTTTCTCTAACATAAATAACAAGTATCAGATACACTTTGTAATGAACATAAAGAAATGCTGGAGAGAAGAACCGGAAAACTTGTCTTTTATATGTTAGTTCAGCCTAGTCTTACTGCTTTGTCACTGTCTTTAATTTCCCCTCTAGCTCTATAAAAACTTCTAGCTGTCTCTTAAATTCATTTATAGTATGTGCTTCAGTGGGCTTACCTGACAACTTATTCCTCACGTTTATTACTTTTAGAATGAAATAGTTGTGCTTGAATACTGCTGCTGTTTCCCATTAAAGGGATATTGTCTACTTATCAGGTTTTGTTTTGGTTTAAATTGACTAATTTTTAAAATAGACTTTTTTACTGACATATCCCTCTTTAAACCTTATATCCAGATCTTGGTATCTGTAATTGTATCTCTGCTCCACCAGTGAGGTACAGTCCTATGGATAGGTTAGAAAGATTCAGCTACCTCTCCTGAGTCAGTGCAGTAGGTGCTCTTACAGTAATGAAATCTTTCAGGCCCTCCTATAATTGTCTCTCATCCTTCAAAGAGCGAGTCAAAGAGATGACTGCACTTTTACTGTTATACTGTCAGTGTGACTACACATCAGCAGAACAGCCATCTAACTATCTAAAAGAAACTGCCATACTAACCCTCTAAGTTTCAGCACTGGAAATGTTCATGGGTATTTGCAGTGCTCACTGAATTTCTTTCTGGTCATCTTTTTCTAAAGTAATAACAGCAATTGGGGTTTCTTTTATAAAATAATCCTTACATAGGGATTAAAATGTCAAATTCTGTGGCAAAAGAGTCTTAGGAATCTTTGTAAGAACTGCTAACTAAGTTTTTCTCTAAGTGTCTTTGAGAAAACAGGAAGTTATTTCTTAGTTTATTTATTCATGCTAAAAACAACAATGAAAAAAAACCTCAGTTGAATGCCAAATGGGAATCTGCCACGGTCCGAGGGCGAGATAGGTCCGGAGTCAAGGTAGAGGTATAGATGGAATACTTTATTGAGGTGTGCACGGGATTTTTATGAGTTCAGGCAGGGAAAGGGCTAGAACATGGGGTGGAGCATGAGACAGACAAACAGGGGAACAAATTGGGGTAGGGACACAGGCAAAGGGGGAGGAACGTGGGAGGAACTGGGGAAGGAAAGGGTGAATGGTAACTGTCTCCTCTCTGCAGCTTCTCCAGCCTATCAGAGAGGGGAGTGGGAAAGCAGGGAGCAGGCAAACTCATGGCAAGCCCGGGCATGCCCGGGCTGTGCACTGTGTAGTGTGGGTACGATGTGATACACATATCTGAAACCATATAATAACGGGAAAGTCCATATAATAAAGTCCTGTAAATCGCTGTATGTCTTTCTCCACGCCTGGAACCCCTCCCATCCTGAATCTTGCTCCTTCACAGGAACCCTCATGCTGGCAAAAAGAAGTTCTCAATTAGTCAGGTGCATTTTGAAATTATGAAATTCCATGTATAAATTTTTATAATGCTGACAGGAGACTGGGGATGCACATAGGAAAACTATTCTTTTTAGTATTTTTAATTAATTTATTGAAAATAAATGGAAGAACTCCATGGAGATGAAGAACTCCATGCTATCTCCATGGAGACAGCAATTGGCTGTTCCTAATAGATTTTATGAAGAAGTGTAACTTCTTCATCAAAATCTATCATTAGGAATAGCAATTGCATGACATTCAACCAACTGACATAAGAGAAAGGGGTAAAAGTGAATCATTACTGGATAATAATTTCATCAAAAAGTATTCCTTCTAGGTTCACAAGGATGACTAATATGGCCAAACACAGCAATAATTTTAAGGTTGTTTAAGAGGTCTACATCATAAATGGACATCAGTAGAGGGCATCATACTGATGTTCTTTAATGCTCTCTGGTTCTTGAACAATAATATGATCAGCCTCTCACTTCCAGAGTTTGTTACTGCTACTGCCCCATGTTTTCACTTACTGCATGTAAGGCAACTACATGGAGATAGCTTAACCTTGTTAATGTAAGCTGGTTTCTCATTTAAGAAGTGGTTTGTGTCTGGCATCCTAAACATATGCATGAGATTAGCTTTCTGGTACATCTTCCAAATTCTTTTTTTTTTTTTAAATAATACTTTCAAGTTCAACTTGGGTCATAAACACATCATGTGGTGGGTTAGCAATTGGCTCACAGGTCAAGCACAGAGGGTAGTGATGAATGGGGTGACATCAGAATGGCGACGTGTCACTAGTGGGGTTCCACAGGGCTCCATCTTAGGCTTTGTGCTCTTCAACATCTTCATAAATGACTTGGACACCGAACTGGAAGGAATACTAAGAAAATTTGCAGATGACACAAAACTGGGAGGAGCTGTTCACTCCCTCGAAGGCAGGTAGGCCCTGCAGAGAGACCTCGACAAATTAGAGGACTGGGCAATCACCAACCATATGAAGTTCAACAAGGGAAAGTGCCAGATTCTAAACCTGGGATGGAGCAACCCTGGATGTATGTACAGAATGGGGAATGAGATACTGGAAAGCAGTACCATGGAAAGGGACCTGGGGGTCCTGGTAAACAGCAAGTTGAACATGAGTCAGCAGTGCCCTGGCAGCCAGGAGGGCCAACCATGTCCTGAGGGGCATCAGAAAAGCATCACCAGCCAGTCAAGGAAGGGGATTGTCCTGCACTGCTCTGCACTGGTGTGGCCTCACCTTGAATATTGTGTGCAGTTTTGGGCACCACAATATAAGAAAGATATTCAGGTATTAGAGAGCATCCAAAGGAGGGCAATGAAAATGGTGAAGGGCCTTGAGGGGAAGCTGTATGAGGAGTGGCTGAGGTCACTCGATTTGTTCAGCCTGGAGAAGAGGAGACTGAGGAACAGGACCTCATCACAGTCTACAGCTTCCTTGTGAGTGGAAGAGGAGGAGTAGGCACTGACCTCTTCTCTGTGGTGACCAAGGACAGGATCCAAGGGAATGGCCTGAAGCTGTGTCAGAGGAAGTTTAGATTAGATATGAGAAAAAGGTTTTTCACCTAGAGGGTGGTTGGGCACTGGAGCAGGCTCCCCAGGGATGTGGTCAGAGGACCAAGCCTGACAGAGTTCAAGAAGCATTTGGACAATACCCTCAGGCACATGATGTGACTTTTGGGGATGGTCCTGTGCAGAGCTCGGACCCAATGATCCTTGTGAGTGCCTCCCAACTCAGAATATTCTGTGACTCTGTGATTCTGTGATCACATCAAAGAACTGCACTGGTGGACAGATACTCTGCTGCTGATATATACAGGTATGCTACAATACTCAAAGAGTAGAAGGAGGCATTAAATTCTTCCTACTATGCCCCCTCATTATTATCTTTTCAAGCTAGAGCTGATATGCATGGTGAGAAAAAGGCAATGTATTACAGGGAGAACAAGGCAATTTATTCTTATTCAGGTCTTGTTCTTCTGCACAAGCTGCAGCACGTTTAGGTCAAGATAAATGCAAGCAACTCACCAATGTAGCTCTATAAAAGAATAACTTTCAAATCACCACCATTTGAATGTCTAGAATTCAGTCTTTGTGAATGGACACCAAAATAAGGCAAAACAAATAAAATAATCAGATAATAAAAAGATGTCCTGTTCTAAAATGGACAGTGTCTTATTTTGTTATGTAGAAAAACTCATGAAACTTTCCATCAGATTTTACAGAACAGAAGTATGACATTTCACTGAGTTTTTTCTAACCTGTATAAGCTTTGCTTTCTAATAAAAAGAATAAAAAAAGATATTTTGAGACTCTAGGTTTATTAAAATACTTTACATGTATGCATAGTCTCAGTAATCAAATAGTGCTGATATTATTCTATTAATAATAAAGGGTAAAGGAAGAGAACATATCTGTTGTGTTTCAACAGAACTGTTGAAAATATGTCCAAATTACTCTTTATAACCTACATAGTTCACAGAAAGAGAGAGAGGCTCTTCCAAAATTACATTGTATTTACATGTTTTGCATCTCCCTGGTATCTCTATATCTCTTCATGGAATTCATCTCCTCTCTTAATCTGAAGTAGCTGGGATGAACAGAATGAATATACCCACTACAGTTCCTGCACAAAATTATTCCTAGTTGCTATAAAGAACTAACAGCTTTCCACAGGAACTAACTTTGAAGTTTATTCTGTGGTATTTAAATTCAAAAAGTAAAAAACATAATATACAAAAAGTATAATTGTTTATTTTAAGATATTATTATTAAAGAATAACTGTTTTTCAAGGAAACAGATTTGTCAGTTCTCAGCATACTACTGCAAAATTCTAAGACTCCTATTTTCTAATTATATTTATATTATTTCAACCTTTCTGAAAGATGAGAAAACACTTTTTATGCTCAGACAACTGTAAAAGGAACAGTCTTTCACCACTGGGAAATGCATCTTTTAAAACTACTTTCTGGGGAAAGTATGAGGAAGTAAATTTCTCAAATTGTTAAATGAGATTTATCCATTCATCCCAGATAATGAGCTCTGGGGTAGACCCTAAATTTGGCTGACATTAGACTGCACAAGGAGCCATGTTTCCATCTACTGATGAGAGTTAAGCATGTTATAATCTTAAAATGGATGTCCTCAGGCACCAACACTACAGTGTGGGTTTCATCATCTTTTAGATGTTGTTGCCATGGAAAACTTTTATATTGCTCTAAGGACTCTTTCAAATATTTTTATGCTGTATGTCATTCTGTCTTTGAGCATATGGAGGGAAAACAGCACTTTCTTGGCTAAATAAGAAATTTATCCAAATTCGAATATCTAATATAAACCTCAAACATTCAGTTGTCACACAATAATAGGATATTTAGTTTTGGAATAAATTATTAATGTTGGATCTCAAGGTGAAATATTTTCAATATGACCATACTGTATATGCTATTACCTGATAAAACATGTGATCCTAAATCTGTTTATTTGACATGTCTGTGTGTTAGCCATGAATATAGCATTTTATGTGTTCATAAGACATAATTATTTTAATTTCTTATTTTCAATCTAGGTATGTCATACATTTGGGGGTTTTCTTTTTTTTTTCCTATTGGGGTTTTTGTTTCTTTATGTTTTTTTTAGTAGCTCAAATAGCTCATGAATTGGTAATGTCATACAAGTAAGGAAGTTCAGTTAGGCTGTAACAAAAATTAACCCTGATTATTTTTTCCTTCTCCAGTACTTTTTTCTGAAGCAAAAGAGAAACATTAATGGTTTATTTAAGCCTTTTACGTTGGCTTTTTACTATTTGCACAATTTTATGAGGCAGTTGTAATCTAAATATAATTATGTGAAGAACTGCGAAATCACTTTTTTATTTGACTGTCAATTCAAAAGAGCATTTTGCCCCAGAATCAACAGCATTAAATCCAGTAAATATAATCTTTCCTCACTGAGTTTTCCTTAATGTTTGAAGGACCTATAAAAGAGAAATATAGCATCATTCTATTTCAGCTTATGAATCTACCAAGAAAACTTAGCTGTGATGAGCAACATACTTTCGATCATAAATACTATGTGATTCATGTTTTGAATCATCTTTATTCTCAATTGTTTCATCAGCATCAGTGCTGACATTGGTGACTTGCTGTGCTGTTAGGACTCATTTCAGCAAAGTGCTCAAGAAGTGCTTGTTTGAAACAGGGGAGTATATCAATCAAGTTACCAATATCTTTACAATTTAAGTACAGTGAAATGCTTTCATGAATTCCCATTCAAAAGAAAGAGTTAAGATCAAACATCCCTTCACATTCTTCATAGTTCACCTGTATATATATGGTGCGTTTGTAACTTTGTAACTGATTGGCAAGCTTTTATTATTATTTTTCCCACATAAGACTGCAGACATAAAGAAATACAGTTTGAAATAAAGGATTTTTTTTCTTTTTAATAGTTTTAAAAGATGGCTATTTTGTCAACCAAAACATGTAAGATTATCTCACCAGAAAGAGCAATTCAGAAGGAAATTCAAAAGGCTTCCTTGAAATTCAGAAGCCTTCCTTATATTTAAATAAATAGGACTTGATTGTCTTCTCTACAGTATTATCTTCTAATACTAATATATGCAGTGAAGACAGAACCAGGAAGCTGAGGCAACAGAAGAAAAAAAAAGTCTTGCATTTTAGTTTTTTGTTATCTTTTAAGGATGATTCCTTATCAACATTTCTGTAGTAATATGTGAAGGAGCAAGATTCAGGATGGGAGAAGTTCCAGGCATGGAGAAAGACATACGGCAATTGACAGGACTTTATTATATGGACTTTACCGTTATTATGTGGTATCAGATATGTGTGTCACATTGTGCCCACACTACCCCGTGCACAGCCTGGGCATGCCCAGGCTTGCGAGTTTGCCTGCGCCCTGCTTCCCCGCTCCCCTCTCTGATAGGCTTAAGAAGGTGCAGAGAGGAGACAGCTACTAGTCGCCCCTTCCACCCCTTCCACGTTCCTCCCCCTTTTGCCTGTGCCCCTATCCTGATTTGTTCCCCCGTTTGTCTGTCTGATGCTCCACCCCATGTTCTGGCCCTTTCCCTGCCTGAACTGATAAAAAATCTGGTGCACACCTCAATAAAGCATTCCAACTGCACCCTACCTTGTCTCCTGAACCCGTGTTGTGTCACGGCCCCATCCCCCCTTCGGACCAGTAATATGTTTTCCATATAAATAAATGAACATTCAAAAAGGGCTAAGAAGCTTTTACAAGATTAGTTTTGATCCTGACAGTTTCTAACAATGCAGCCACATCTCATTCAGGAAATTGCAGCTACCACAGGCATTGAGCATCCAATCATTCTAAGAACTATCTTTTGAGATAAATAAGGAAACATCCTGGTGGGGCAATACTATGATCCTTACAACCACAACCAAACTGTTCATATTTGATGAATAATGGAAGAAAATTAATCTCCAGACACAATGCAGGCATTATTAAAAGAGATAAAACCAAAATTAATTTTACCACTGCCATGGTTTCTAGCATTTCTAAAATTTCAAATCTTAACTTCCCATAGCAAAATAGATCACTATTGTTCTACCCATCATTTAAAGGCAAGATGGCAGATATCTTTTTCATTGATTGCATTTCCCAATCCACTCATCCACCTGCATGTTGCAACAACATAAGGAAGGACGTGTTGCTGTGAAGTTGTGAGCTTCTGGTACCACCCATGTCTTTGCTGGTCTTTGCTAGTTAAACATGCTGAACATGCTGCAGTGAATCTCTGGAGAAAGTGAGAAGCATTATTTTCAATCCTGCTGCTTGCAGCATGTCTTAAAAAAAAAAAAAAAAAAGAAAATAAAAAAAAACCCCATGCAATGTTTAGTTAGATGGAAGGTTTCGGAGGTCAGTGTGAGAGACTGAAATGGTTAATGGCTTAAACATTATTAAAATCACTGAAAGACTTTTGTCCACTGTAGAAAACTGTGCCAAGAAACAACTGCGCACTAAAGCCCACCTCTCTCCAAATATGCCTACTAATTTGGACTGTGAAGGGAACTTGACATAAGATAAAGGTAGTACTATTGTCTAATTATCCCAAGTCTAAGGAGAAGAGTGTATCCAAAAGTGTGAGAGACTGGAATGTTAATGGCTCAAACAATCAGGCTACAAGCTGGGTGTTGAACAAGTCAAGGAAAGAGGCAAATCATTGGAAGTGGGATAGTATCTCTCTGTCCTGACACAAGTGACTCAGCTGTGATAACTCTGAGGAAGTACCAGGACATTCATGGGTAGCCTGGAGGTATTCATGTGTGTTGATGGGCCATAGTGGGCCATAATTGACTCAACTGTGCTGATATAACAGGCAGCTGTAATGTCTTGGAAGGTGACAAAAACCTCTGAAGTGTCCTGTGATTCAGTATTACATCATCCGGTGTATAACTCCCCACCCTAGGGGACGTACCTGGGCATTTCCACCTAGCCTAACCATAATATAATGGACTCTGCGTTTTGTGGGGTTTCCACCCACCCCCGACAGACCAAGTCAGTGGGCAAGACCTTGACCATCACTTTGAGAGGACTGGGACTGTCACCACCAAGAAGATCAGAAGAGGACCAATGGGATGCCAGCAGAGTCCATGGAGTAGTTATACTTTTTTTCTGCTTAACCTGTCTCTCATTCTCTTTCTCTCACCCCTTCTCTCTTTTCCCTGTTTCTTTCTATCCCTCTCTACCTCACATTTACTGTTAAAAAAGAAAAAATCTGTATTACTGACTTTGGTATATGGTTTTGTTTGAACCTTAAATCAGGCAGAGGCATCTCTCTAATAATTTTAATAACTGGATCATAACAGTCAAAGTGTGTAGTCATTCCAAAATGGAGAATATCATTTATCAGACAATAATACAAGTACTTCTACTGAAGTACTTGTATCAAGTTCGCTTATTAGTCTGTGAATCTGCAAATTGTCAGGAAATACACAGTTCAGTGGGTGAAACACTACACTGAAAGAAAAACTTCCAATAAAAGGGAAAATAATGAATTAATTTCAGCCAGATAGTCAATTTTTTTTTATCATTGTGACTTATCCTGTTCTAAAGAAGTGAGGAAATGCTTAATTGCATTATCTAAGTTATTCATCTAGCTTTAATTCATATGAGGAAAATACAGTTTTACCTTTCTTTTTTCTTATTTTTTCATGTGGATAGAGGGAGAAGATTTAATCTGCATGGGCTTCCTGGAGAAATCCAAAGCGAGAAGCAATCATAATCTTTCCATAAGAGCCAGTTATCTTTACATAGTTAAGCTTGAAATTCAACACATGCAGAAACACAAAATTAGATAATTGCTGTCGGTAGCTTTCAACTGGAACTACTCTATTTCAGAAGGAAAAAGTTCCTGAAAAGGTCACATTAAGAAAATATTGACAATAAGTTAACTGTTTCTAAAATAAGATTTTCAAGCTGATTTTTCTTTGAAGAAACTTAAAAATTCTTTCATTTCTTCCTGAGTATGAATAACAGGTTGAATTTGCATTTTTCCTAATTTTCCACAAATTAAAGGATGATTTCAACTTGACAATAAAGCATTTACTATCTCTAGGTACACCAAATCTGTAGAATGAAGAGCTGGGCCTCTTCATCATGGGAATATATCTAAACAGCAGAATTGCATGCTTCAGCAAGTGTTGAACAAGCTATCTTGAAAGACAGTATAAGGGAGAATAAAGAGTATTTTGCAGTGGCCATGGTTATATAAAGAAGTTCTGCATCATGCAGCAAGGCAGCGAGGAGCACATCTGCATCTGAGAGGTCCTCAGAAGATCTGATATAAGGCTAAACATAAATTAATAGAGAAAAAAAATCAGGGTACACACATTGAAAAACCCAGCCTGAGGTGCATTATTTTCCTTATTATAAACTATAGCTTTCAAATTGACTTAATGAAGAAGTTTCATCATTTAGTCAGCTCTATAATGCACAAGAACTTTGCTACAAGATGAATGCCTATGTAACTAAATTTGCTCCTGTAGGTTGAATAGTTAATGCCTTCAGGAAATAATTTTTTAATAATTTATGCTTGCACATAACCTACGATACTATAAAGTAAATTAATACATTAATATCTTGATAGCTAACATACTCAATCCACTAATTCCAAAACTCCACACTATTACACAATTTTTTGTCCAGACATTGACACTGATCAAAAAAATCAAGAATTTTTGCTCTGAATTGAGCACTGATTTCATTCAATATTTTCTCACCTGCTTGTTTTCTTTTGATGGTGATCCCAACAAAGTCCTAATATTATTTTTCCATAGCTTATATTGTAGCAGAGAGTAAGAGTATTTGCATTTGTTTAGCTTTACTCAGATGGTTTTATGAAAGTATTAAATCTTATGAAATTATTTTTTAATAAAAATTTAATTTAGAATGGTTATATTTTATAGATTATTAATTTTCAGCATTTTCCTTTAACCATTTATTTAACCATAAAATCATAGAATGGCCTGGTTGGAAGGGACTTTAAAGATCATCTAGTTCTAACCACCCTGCTATAGACAGGAACATCTTTCACTCGATCAGGTTGCTCAGAACTCCATCCAGCCTGACCTTGAACACTTATAGGGATGGGGTATCCACAGCTTCTCTGGGAAACCTGTTCCAGTGCCTCACCATCCTCACACTAAAGAATTTCTTCCTAATATCTAATCTAAACCTACTGTCTTTCAGTTTGAAGCCGTTGCCCCTTGCCCTGCCACTACATGACCTTGTAAATAGTCTCTATCTTTCTTGTAGACTCCTTTCAGGTACTGGAAGGCTGCAATTAGATCATGCCAAAGCTCTCTCTTCTCCAGGTTGAACAAACCCAATTCTCTCAGTCTTTCCTTGTAGGAGAGATGCTCCATCCCTATAATCAATTTAGTTGCCTTTCTCTGGACTTGTTCCAACAGGTCCATGTCCTTCCTGTGCTGGGAACCCCACATCTGGATGCAGCACTCCACATGGGGTCTCAGTAGAGTAGAGGGTCAGAATCACCTCTTTCATCCTCCTTGCCACACTTCTTTTAATGCAGCCCAGCCCAGGAGTGCACATTGCTGGCTCATGTCCAGTCTCTCATCCACCAGCATCCCCAAGTCCTTCTCAGCAGGGCTGCTCTTGATCTGTTGATCCCCCAGTCTATTGATACCAGGGATTGCACTGACTGGTGCAGCACCTTGCACTTGGTCTTGTTAAACCTCACAAGACTCCTGTGGGCCCGCTACTTGAGCTTGTCTAGATCCCTCATTTGTGTCAACCACACCAATCAGATTGGTGTCTGCAGCAGCCCAAACCCAGCTCTCAGGAAAAAAGAACTTGGTCAATTTGAACCATAAACCTTGAGTAACAAGAGCTAACAAGAATCCCGTGATTTGAAGAAGCTGGAGCCTTGTCATAAGACCTGTTGAAGTACAACCCTGGGATTTAGCCTGGCACCAGCAGAATTAAAAGAGGACTTTTTGAGATGAATGTTATGTCTGAACCCCTGTAATCCTTTCTTCCTCTGTGTAATCCTGCTTGAAGTAAAATTAACTATTTGGAAACTGCAGTAAAACCTTGTGTAACTCCCTAATTAACATAGCTTGTCCCCCTCATTAACATGTCCAGCCCCCAAGGTCCTTAAAATGTGTTCTTCCGTTCAGTAAAATATTCCAGTTATACCCCATACTGTAATCATGTTTAGTTTTGCAGACCTCCACTGGTGTAATCTGCAAATTTTCTGAGTGCACTTGTTCCCTTCATCTATATCATTAATGCAGGTATTAGATAACACTGGTCCCAATAAGGACCCCTAAGGGACAACACTTTGTCACTGTTGTCTATCAGGACTCTGAGCCATTGACCACGACCCTCTGGATATAACTGTCCAACCACTTTCTTATCCATCTAACAGTCCGCTCATATTATTTATTCATTTTTTTGCATAAGCTTCAGTGCTGAATTTTCACATTTGTTCTGACCTGGCTTATACTATTCCCATATTTCCAGAAAAATGCACATTGTTCCTAAATCCGAAAGTGTTTGTCCAAGTCCTCATGAGTCACTCATTATCCACCTGAAATAAAGTGTATTGAATACTATCAGAATAATGTGATAAACTTTATTTTTTAAAATGTAATATTTGATGAATAAGTTTGCTGGTGTCCATCCTGATCTGATGTAACTTTTTAACAAGTCAAGAGTGTTGAATATTGGAGATCTAAGGAGGAAAGATTTTGTTGTAACATCGCTGGACTTATACTTTAAGTTCCAAGTGTAATGTCTGCTCTCCCATCCCTTGTGCTCATCCATTTCATGTATAAGCTGAGTGTCGGAGAGCAAACCAACATGAATAAACTTCTTTCATTATATTGCTTGGTGAACTTGAATAAATAAGGAAGTGCAGGAAATCTCTAACAGAGGGCAACTCCCTTGATGAGTAAATGGCCATGTGATGTATCTTAGAGAAGGATGTAAGATCTGATAGGCCTTCATCTTCTCTACTGAATTTCTTCTCTCTTCCCTTCTCTGTCTTCCATCACCTGTCTCAAAGAGAATCTCTTAACAGCCACATGAGAAAGAAGAGAGCATGGCTGGAGTTTCTCCGTTAACATAGCTGGTGTAGTAACTCTTAGCAGCCTCTCTGCTCCAGATTAGGCAATACCCTCTCATGCTTATTATCCAAGACACTTCTCTGCAGATTTATCTAAGTTATTTCTGGTCTTAGAGAAAACGTTACCATGGCAGTACTGTACTTGGTTTTATACGCTGAAGTTAATTCAGACATGCCTTAATGTGGCTGAATTATATTATATAAACACATCCTTAATTTTAGATCCAAAATCATATCCACACATTACAGGGCTTATAAGTTTCCTGACACCTGAATCCTGTCCTTGGGAAAGAGTTATGCAGCTCAGAGAGCATTGACAAAAATCAGCATCTTAATCAATGAATGACTTTTGCTTAGACAATGGCCGTGTTGTTGGATTCTTCAGGCCAGATGAGGAAATACCGAAATATCATAAGGAAAACCTTACATTCCTGGACTTTGCATTAAAACGTCACTGGGAAGAAAAAAAAAAAAGAAGAAAAAAATAACATTTGACATTAGAAATAGCCTGTCTTCCACCTATCTGCTTTCACGCTTCAGAATTTCAGTAGGAAGTGAAAAAAATATATTAATGAAAATCAATTCTTTGATCTGCATGTGAAAGAAAAGTTCTCCTACCACTTAATGCTAAGGATGGCTAAGAATTTAACCCTTGAATTTCTAGGATAATATCTGGTATACTTTAAGAAGTAAGAAACCAATACTTGAGACTTGGTTGAGTCTCAACACTTCACCTTTTAAGGTTAGAGGAAATTAAGTTGGTGATAGTGCTTTACATTTTGAACCACATACAGCCACCAGCTGCTGCCCTGTAATGGAGGAGTCCAAGTGATATTTTTCAAATTTGCTCATTTTTATGGAAGCATAACATAAATGAAATTTTAGGACTGATGATTTACAGGTATAGGTTGGAAAAAACCACAAATAATAATTTTGAAGCTCAATAAAATTCTAACTGGAATTATTGGACACATCTGCCTATCATGTCTTGATGTAGATCTCTGTATTAGAAAGTATTTCAGTAGGATTTCAGTAGGATTTCAGTATTGCACTAAACAGAAAATAATTAAAAGTCGTTATATCTGTTCTCACATTGCCAGCATTAATGGAACACCAATAATTCCTCTTTTCGAAATCCTTAAGTCAGTGTCAAGTCATTTCTGACTTTGAAACACTTCAACTTCTTTCTATAGTCAACAGTATCTACCAGACCTGAACTAAAATTAGAGAGCAGGGGAGTAGAGGTACAGGTGTGATTTCCTGATCCAAGGTTTCCCTTATTCCAGTTACTGTTTATTTAGAGAAAATGACAGTGGTCAGGTGTACAGGGTGAAGGTGCCCTGGTACTGACCACAGTGGGGGCAGCAGGGGGGCTCTGTGAGGAGAGGCCGAGGCTGCCCTGTGCTGGACAAAGCTGGTTCCAGCCAGTTCTGACCCACCCATGGCAGGGCACAGCTGAGGTAGGGACACTTCAGGGAAAATGTACATAAGAAGGGGGAAAAATGGAGTTGTGAGAGGAGTGAGAATCTGTGACAGCAACAACTCTGCAGGCAGTAAGGTCATTTAAAAGGAGGGAGAGGGAGGTGCTCCAGGCACCAGAGCAGAGATTCTCTGCAACCTGTAGGGAAGACCATGGTGAGGCAGGCAGTCCCCCTGTAGCCCAAGGAGGTTCGTGGTATAACAGAGATCCATATGCAGCCCATGGAGGACCTCACGTTGGAGCAGGTGGATGTGCCCTGATGGCAGCTGAAGCCCATGAAGAGGAGCCCACGCTGGAGCAAGGGAAGGGTGTGAGGGGGGGACTGGTAAAGAGCAGGTGTTATGGACTGAATACAACTCCCCTTTCCCCATTCCCCTGCACAACTTGGGGCAGGGGAGGTAGACAAGTCAAGAATGAAAGAGTAAAGTTAAGACTGGTATGTTTCTCATCATTCTATTGCACTTTTAACTGGCAACAGATTGAAATAATCTTCCTGTAGTCAACTGTGTTTTGCCTGTGATGGCAATTGGTGAGTGATCTTCCTGTCATTACCTTGACCCATGAACTTTTTTTCCCATCTTGATGAGAAGGGGAGTGAGAGAGTGGCTGTTTGACTGTTCAGGCAGCCATCCAAAGTCAACCCACCTTGGGAAATGGCTTCACCAGACAACCAGCATATCTGACTCTACACATATGTTCTTGGTATTATCTCAGAAGTCCTTATATAATTGTGCCTGTTTCTACTGGAAAGAGGCAGCATTTATTTTTCTAGAAGAAAGAAGTAATTTTGGAAAACCCCTGTTTATCTCATTTAGATATTAAAAAAAAATATTTATTTCTAATATATCATCCTAATAGTTATTCCTGCACTCTCCTCTTTTATGTAATACTGAATGTAAATTTTGGCAAGGACTTAAAAAGTGGCTTCTTTTATAATGTGAATGCTTGCAAGAGTTACTCCTTTTTTTTAGTCTCATCTTTTAGAGTAACTCTACCTTGCATTGTATTATGAAGTTTTAATTAGATCAATGGACAATATCACATGAACTGACTGTAGTTTATCAAGACTGTAGTGCTTGCTAGAGATGTGTGAGACACTGGATTATTACCATAGAATCATAGAATCAGCTGGGTTGGAAGGGACCTCTGAGATCATCAAGTCCACCCCTTGGTCCACTACTGCCGTGGTTACTAGACCATGGCATTAAGTGCCACATCCAGTCTCAATTATATTAATTATTGATTTGGACCAACTCAAGTGTGTATGGCGGGGGGGGGGGGAGGGACACGTCAAATTTCACGAGGGTGAGGTGGGCACTGTTCCTTACCCCAGCCCCTTGGAGTCTCCTTGGGCAGGCTGGGAGCACTGTCCACACCACACACCAGAGCCCTTAACCCAGCCTCAGATTGGCTGGCACACTGGAAGTCCCAGCTGGGGGTGGGCGGGTGTGGCCATAGGGGGGGCAAAGCAAATAAAAGCAGCAACATGTGCTCTCCATGTTGTTTGGACCCTGCCTTCTGGACAGAAGCTGGACTTGCACGGGTCTCCGGGCGGTAGCTATAATTCTCTTTTTCTCTCTCTCTCTTTACTTTTTCTCCTAGTCTCCTTTCTTAATATTTTGTGTAACTTAAAACTGGATGGGTTGGATTTTGTGGAGTTCTGTGGGTTAGCATGTGCTAAGTCAATGCTTGGTGAAGTGTTTTATTTTAGTTGAATGTTACCCCTTAAACTTTCACTAGGTTCCTTTATTTTCTAAAGTTTGCCAGTAAAAGTGTGTTATTTTTGACCTTCTGAGAAATGTGTACAGTGTCTTCTCCTTTGTGCTTTCTCTTAGAGTATTAAAAGAACTGAAGGCCCCTCTAAAAAATTTTGGGGGTAAATTTTTGGAGCCTTGTGTATTTTTAAAGTAAAACCCCTCCAATGAGCTCGTAGCTCGAAGCCTGGAGTCTTAAAAGATGTTAAAGATAACGGGCCAACATGCCCCCCCTTCGCGTACTGTAACCTGAGACAAAGGACAGAAAATATTCCAACTATAGTATCATGAGAGAAATAATGAAATGTTAGCATGTTTTGGCTGATATGTTACTTGTCTGAATCAAGCAGCGAGGAGAATTGAATGTGATACTTTCACATATTAAGCAAGCCCTTACACAGAGTTTATGGACAAACAGGTGGCTATGATTGTAGTAACTGTGTCCTGAATTGTATGCATGAAGGCTAGATTTTTGATGAGATAAGAACTGGAAAAAAAATAAAATGCTGTGAAATACTGATGAGAAATACAGGCCAAAAAGAAAGAACTTGATTTCATAAGGTAGTTAACTATCTAAAAGTGCAGTAAAGCGTTCAGTGGCATTTTTATTATGCCACTAGTTTTTCATTAGCCTTACTGGTCTTGAAATGAAGGCTAGAGGTTCCTGAAAAGCCTACTTATTTGCCTATTTAGACAGCTAAGTATCAAAATCTGGGTCAGAGACTGTAATTGTAAAAACAGCATGATTTCTAGTTGCATATCATTAATAAATAGACTTTGAACAGTAGTAAATTAAATCAGAGTTAGATGTCTTTAGACTTATATAGGAATGATAGTGGAAATCACAGAAGCTACGATGTATAAGAGAAGTGAACATGTTAATCAGGCTCCTTAGTTGTAAATAATATAATTATACCCAAAAAAGCTGTACATTTCCTTTATAGCCACACCTCTATATCATCTCTACAAAGTCTGTTAACTCTTGTGGAAGAACAAAAAGGAGGTGAAAGGAAATGTTGAAAAATACAATCTGTTCGTCCATTAATGCAAAATATTGTGATTTTGTGTTAAACGCATTTTTCAGTGTGTTGAAATGTGTCCAGTTTTGAATTTATAAACTTGGTAATGTAGTTTTAACCACTTAATAATTGATTATCAGGCTTAGGAAAATGAGTAATGGGGTAAAAAAAGAAAAGGCAAAAAGTGCAAGTGTTTTGAATGCAGCTCTATAATCTGCTAAAGATATATATTCTATTCAAGTGTTAGGTTTTTGAAAATGCATCAATCACAGATTTTGTCTATAGTTATGAGCTGTACAAGAGAAAAGAGCAACAGAAAGACAGAAGAAGGACTTCCAAAAGTTCTAGAGGGTGATTGTGGGACTTTATGTTAAATACCTGTAAGACCTTATTCTTCTGATATTTCTAGTGCCAAAGATATCAGAGATTGCTAATTTATAACACTGAAAAGTTTATGAACTAGATAAGTAATGACTATCAGTGAAGATTTTCTGCAAACTAAAAACATTGCTTTGAGCAAAAACACACAAACATTCAATGAAAGATTTTTAACATATATCTCATTATTTTATTTGTATAATAAAGAGTCTTCATTAATATTAAATGCTCTGTGATTATTTAATAATCTGTAGCAAACATCAGATAGCTGTTAAAAGAGAAGCTGTCAGACATTTAATATCTGAAGTAGTTCACAGCTACTAATCACCTATAACCTAATGCCCTGAAAGTTCTTCAGATACTTATCTCATTTTCCTCCTCATTTTTGACTTCTTGTAACAGGTAGTGCACTCAAGAGTCCAATGCCTTCCATAGAAACTGTTTCCCAGCAGAACTCAGAACAATTGAAACACTTTTACTACAGTGCTTTATGTTTAAAGCTTTAAAACTAACACTGATGAATTCAGTTCATCATAGTGTTTAGTTTTTGTGACACCAGTGCAGAAAAAGACAGTCCAACTTCTCTATTACAATTCAAAGTTGCCACAAATAGAGCATTCTGTCCACAATATTGCATCTTTTCTCTGGAGATAATTAGAATTCTGATTTTGTTTACAGACTTTATTGAAATCAGTATATACTTACCATCACAGCAGTGCTTGTACTTTGTGATCTTATCTAGCCGGTTTATGCTGCAAGGGAATGAAAACAGTTAATGCAGTTTCATTTTTTTTTTTCAACAAGAAACCTTAGATTTGCAGCTGCATTTTGTTTGGTAGCAGAAGATTTAAAAAGTGATGAACAATAGGTTTTCCAAGGTGTTCACTGTCATAGCTGAAATGACTTTGTCAGGTTAGCAGCCTACACTTGTAGTATTCTTTTTCATGGGCCATGTTTTGGCAGATATTATTCTACAGTACAATAAAAAAAAACAACCTCTGTCAAATTCAGATTTACTTCTTACACTCTAAGAACTCATGGTTTCTATACAAGTAGAACACAAGAATGACTGGCATCAGCTTTTTTATGTGTTATTTTGCTTTTTTCGTTATGTTTGACATGGTGAGATTGATGATTACTATTGATGGCCAGCCATATTCTTAGGGGAGTAAAACTTTAGTGAAATATAAAATATGCAACAAGTACATAGAAACTTGAAATGAACTTGGCAGTTTGGTAGATTATCCCAGAGTTAATTTATTACCTCCAACCAAAGGCAGAAGATACACAACATATATGCAGAAAACTTTCAAAATAAAGATTTTTCTTCACTATCACAAACTTAACTGAAAAACCCCTCACATAATTTAAAACATTTGAGATGACTTGTTACAGATTATTTCATGACTTAAAAACTGCAGCATAGTTTGAATAGATTTCTTCTTTAGACCCAAATGCATATTTCTTTCTCTTTTTCTTTGTGATGTACCAACACTTTTAATGAAATGTAGAATGGGCTTGTACCCACTATGTGTATGACCTTTAATTGTAAATATCAGTTAATTATTTCCTATAAAGGCAGTGAAGTACTTTATCTAGTTAAAAAAATCAAACTATTTTGAAGGAAAGCTATTCAAAGGGTACTCAACAAACTGGAGAAATGGATAGAAAGAAATACCATAAAGTTAGGAAGAGGAAAGTATGTCTTGCACCTGGGATAGAATAAGGCAGCAGCAGGGGATGGTAGGAATTGAAAAGAGCAGAAAGCAGCTTTGCAGCAAAAGACTCAGATTCCTGGTGAGCATCGTGTTCAACATGAGCCATCAGTGCACTCATGCAGGGGTGAAGATAAGTATGTTTGCATTAATAAAAACAAAGCTGACTCAAATCTGTCTGGTGGGTATAAGACCAAGTCTGCAGTTCTGTCTAGTTTGGGGATTTGCAGTGCAAGAAAGGTACTGGAAGTCTGGAGAAAGCTCCAAGGATTGCTGCCAAGATGATCAGGGGCTGGAGCTCAGAGGAATGAAGTTTGGCTTCAGAACAGAGTTTGTTCAGCCTGAAAATAATGATGTTTGGAGGGGAAACAATTTACATGTTCAGTTACTTAATCCTAGAATGGCCTGGGTTGGAATTAACCTTAAAGATCATCTACTTCCGATCCCCAGCTGTGGGCAGGTACACCTTTCATTAGGCCAAGTGGCTTAGAACTCCATCTGCCCTGGCCTTAAACACTTATGGGGCATTAACAACTTCTCTGGGAAACCTGTTCCAGTGTCTCACCACCCCCATAGTAAAAGGTTTTCTCCTAGTATCTAGTCTATTACAGTTTGAATCCATTCCCTCTTGTTCTGTCACTACATGATCTTATTAGAAGTCCCTCTCCATCTTTCTTGCAGGCTCCCTTCAGGTACTGGAAGGCTGCAATTAGATGACCCCAAAGCATTCTCTTCCCTAGGCTGAAAATCCCAATTATTTCAGCCTTTCCTCATAGGAGATTGCTCCATCCCCCTAATCATCCTTATGGCCTTTCTCTGGACTCACTCCAACGGGTCAGTCCTTCCCTGTGCTGGGGACCCTGGAGCTGGATGCAGCACTCGAGGTGGGGTCTCACCAGAGCATGGCTGGGTATGGAGAACCAGACTCAGGCTTTTTTTAAAGATGAACAGCATGAGGAGTAGAGACAGTGGAGAGAAGTTTCAATGTGGGAAAATCTAATTAGATTTGAAGAAAAAAAATATTTTCAACAGGGATGTGAACAAACATGGGAGCAGTTTTCAGAGAGAAGCAGTGAATTTTCTGTCTCTAGAGATGTATAAAACTAAACTGGCCTTGAACAAAATGGCATAACTTCAAATTTGACCTTGCTTTATTCAAGATATTGCACTAGTAACTTCCAGAGGCTCTTCTAACTCAGATCCTTCTATGAGTCTATGATATCTAGACAGGACTATCAAGGTTTGGTAAGGGAATTGCTCTTTACTGAAACATTCATGCACTGGTATTTGTTACGTGGGCTTTTCTAGCTTCTTTAAAATAGAGTTAGAGGTCTTTGTACAGGTATATGGGGATGCAAACACACAAGTGATGTATATGGACTAGATGTATGCTTAAGCAACATGTAGCATGAAACTAAACCTGGGATAAATATTGCAATGATATCATAAGCTGGAAAATATTTTTATTTTACCTTATGATCTGTGCTCAGTATCCTGTCAATCCAGACTGTATTCAAGCATCTGACATACATCTATCTTTAAACACACAGAAGGAAGGAAAATATTCAATTTACAGTAGATGTTTCACCTGTTAAAATGTCAAAGGTGGTCACAGATTTCTGAAGTTTAGGACTCCCTAATGCATAAGGCAGCTGGCACTTTTCATAGTAACCAGGAATGTTTTGGGTTTTTGTTTGTCACTTGCCTATCAACAACATGAAAAACTGCATGTTAAAAAAAAAAAAGCACATAATTTTTTAGTGATAGTACTGGAAGTGATCCAGAAAAAAATTTTCAGTTTTGAAGTGTTATTGCTGCTTGATTTAATTTAAATATTTATGATCTGGGGAAGATATGTAGTAGTTGAAATTATTTGAAGTCTTGTTGTTACACTCAAAGTCATGTTAGAGGCCATAGTCTCATTAATAATGCAGTTAAATTGTGGGGGTTGTTTTAAAGTCTTCCTCATATCTGTGCATTTTATCTGATGTTATGATTATCTTTCCAGTGTTCCTCTGGGTCGTAAGGTTGATGCTTCAGCCCTTCTCAAGAAGTATGGGAGACAAGGGGTCACAGCGACTTGTCAGCGTGCAAGTGTCTGCTGAGAGAAGTGTGACATTGATGTTTTCTTTCTGCTTGGGCTCTGTTTGGTGCTATATTTATAAGTTTCCCTGTCACATTCCAGTTACTTCTCCTGTGTTACCAGCTGTAGCCTGGCAGTGGCCCCTATCATCCCACAAGGACTTCAGGCCCACAAAGGGCTACGGTTTGTCAGGCAGCGACTGCAGTGGAGAGAGGTGTCACCTCTGTTAAACCCCAGAACTGAAGCTGGAGCAGGGAAAGCTGCAGCATCTGGCCCTGGCACAGGGGTTAAAACAGTGACACCCAGCTCAGTCTGGGTAATTTGCAACTTCTGTGCCACTTGAGAGGATGTATGAAGTCAATGTGCCTTGCATACTCTAGGAATCATATTGTTGGATCTAATACCATGCAAAAATATGACCTGAAAGATCAAATAAAGAATTTCTTATATCTGAGAGCTAGGCAAATTAGTAAGAATTCCAGAATCTGAGATTATAAATACGCACTGCTGTTGACACAATTTAAAGGAATTATTTAAAATAAACTAAAAAAGAGGGAAGTACAAAATATTTCAACGAGGTAGGAATACTCGTGTATATATATTCAGAATGGTAAATAGTGGGCTAGATCAAATTTTACGTTAGAATGTGACTGAAGAGTTGCAGTGGATCACAAAAGAAATATATGTTAACCCAAAGAATAAGGTGGGGACAGCCTTTGGTGGCTGTCTATTCTATCCCTGATTCATCTGATATTCAAAGAATATTCTAGACCAGTATTTGTCTAGTTTTTTCTCAAAGACCTTGAGCAATAAAGGCTGTCTAGAGTCTCCTGAGAATCTGCTCTCTTGCCTTACTCTTCTACTTTTTATGGCAGTTCATCTAATATGTGGATTTTTTTTCCTGTAATTTAATCTCATTTTTCCTTTTCTATTATATGCATAGAAAATATAATTTTCTTTTCTGTTTCGTAACCTTTTATGAACATATATATTCACTTAACATGCCTTTGCTCTCTAGGAATGAGGCCTACAGCCGTGAGATATGCCATGAGATATGATGTGAAGGGATTACTGCTAATGGGTGTGATAGATTATCAAGCAGAGGATAATCTTTATTGGTCCAATCAGACCTGTGGTAAAGGGAGTGATACTGAGGTGCCAGGGTGCAAGACCCACAGTTTTTGTGATCCTGCTCTTTAGCTTCAAAGAGAGATATTACCTCAATAACCATCATTTACACATAAAGTGGCCACCTCTACCCCTTCACTCTTTATGATGGCAGCAACAGGTTATTTGACTACAGTCTTATCTCTACTTCTCCTAAAAGTGTAATTTTGGCATATGAAAATCCTTCATGGCAGAAGATGAGAATACAATCACCTTACAGATAAGTCAATGGGCTTGTTCCTCTCTCTTCCCCAAAGCAGGGACAGATCTTTGGTAAGATTTGCTCCTCAGGCTGCACTGGATGACACTCAGGTGAAATTAAGCTTGACTGATGGTAGAGCTGGGCTGAATTAATTACCAGTTGGTTGGTGTTTCTTTTTTTTTAATATTTAGTGCTAGTGCAGTAAGCACATTTATGAATGGCAATTCCAAATTTCTATTTCATGTAATTTCAATAAACCACAAATGTGTGATCTTAGAAGTTCTTACTGAATATGTCCAGTCTTACCATGCTGAACTGGCTACAATCAGAAATTAAGCCCAGCAGCACCTGGTACCTCAAAAGTCAGAGACAGTTTGTAATATACCCAGAGAGTTACAAAGAAGGTGAACTGGGTTGTGAAACAGGGTCTTGCCTTATCAACAAATTGAAAAACAGGTCTCACAGCCTCAAAGGGAGGGGAAAAATGTATTGTTTTCCTTAGTTTGTTTAGGCCTACAGTTTTACAGCAGAGGTTGGGAAGAAGGATATGCTACTGGTGGTGGACGGACCTTAAAGACATTTGGCATAAGATAAGAAGAAACTAACAAAGGCAACTTAGTAACTGTGCTAAAATCAGTCTCAAATAGGTTAAAGGCAATTCTGGCAGGAAAGGATTGAAATAACTGACTTATAACCCACTGACTCCAGAAATTCTCCAACTTTAAATGGGAGAAAGACTGAGCATGTGGACTAATCAGCATGAGAGGCAAGAGAATTGTTTAAACGATAGAAGGTAGAATTAACCAATAGACAGTAGAATTAAGACGATAACTAGCTAATTTGTGGCAAATGAACCATAATTCCTTTGTTTATTAAAATGTTTAAGTAGTGTAAATTTTTGAGAATCAGTGTACTAGCTTTGTGGATTTACCAGCTAGCATCCATCTTCGTGTAAATATGAAATAAACAAAGACCTTGACTCTGTGTGTGAAGTTGGCATATTGTACACTGGATGATGAATCCCACTTGTAGAGACAACACACCCAGCCCCTCTGATCTCTGAGGACTAGCTAGAAACAAGGGGGTTTATTTTCTGCCAGATTTCTATATTCTATACTTGCAAGTTGTTTTTTTTTCTGCGACATAGCAAATAAGTTTTTCTGGTCTTTCTGGACTACTGAAGATGTGGCTTTTGTGATATATGCTGCTGTCAAACAGCTCAGGCTGCTTTAGATAATCATTACCAAAGCAGTGTTGGTCTTGAGATCACTGAGAGGTTTCTGTGAGGAAGCTAGAGGCTAATAAAACTGGCATTAGCCAGGTTATGCTAGGACTTTGCTACTGAAGCATCCAATGCTGGTACTGCAATTGACTCCTGTAGAGACTTTGCCAACAATCATCTGCAAACTCCCAAGTGCACTACTGTCCATGGCTTTGCAAGGTAAATGGTACACATCTTGCTACACTTTACTGCGAAAGGTATGATATGTAGCTGACTGGAGGCAAACCGGTGTGTAATTCTGGGCATAGCCAAAAAAACTCAGATTGCTCTGTCAGTTGATCAGGTCATATATCTGATCAATGGAACTCAATAACGTCTAATGTTAGATTACTGCCATAGTCCCTAGGTTTCTTTGAGGTGGTTCAACTAGTCTTCATTAAGGAAATTTCCAAACACAGTTTTATGGCTACCATGGGCCAGGTACCGTTCCTAGTAGACAATCTGGATATAACATCACTGTTATGAAACCCTAGGGAATTAAATAGTGAGGATATTTAGACTATTGCTTGTTCACCTCAGAGTTATGGGATAAGGTAAAATTCTACTTATTTGAACATTGATATATTTGTTCAAAAAGCATGTTGAATTAGAGCAGAAAATTATGTTCTAGAACATGTGTTCTACACAAAATCTTGAAAGAACTAGTATTATTTGACAGTAAACAGAAACAAATTCAAAAGCATACAATAATAGGATTCAAATATATGGAAGATTGTGGCAAAAAAGCAAATAAAAAGAAGTGAACTCTCTTCATTTTGACCAAGACAAGAAATAATAGGCCTATTTTGCATCAAAGATTAAGCCTGAGTATAAAAAAAGGCAGCTACTTAGGCAGTCTACAGAAATAGGACAGCTGAAAATTTTTAGATATACATTAGGAAAAAATGTATCTTGTTCAATTTCAGTAGAATTAGAATTATAAAATATCAATATGGAGCAGACTCATGAGGATCATCAAGTCCAACTGATGACTCCACACAGAGCAACCTAAAAGTTCAACCATATGTATAAGAACATTGTCTTAACATTTCTTGAACATAGAGAGGTGAAAATAGTACTCTGGAGAACTCGTTCCAGTACTTGATCACCCACTCAGTAAAACACTTTTCCCTAATATCCAATTAGAACTTCCCCAGAGGCAGCTCCAGGCCATTTCCTTATGTTCAATGATCAGAAACTAGAGAGAAGGGTTTGACACAGCATCACAGAATATTCTGAGTTGGAAGGGACCCACAAGGATGATCAAGTCCAACTATTAAGTGAATGGCCCTTATATGGATCGAAAACCCATGATCTTGGTAGAGGAAGTTATTTATAGACAGCAATGAGGTCACTCCTCAGTTTCCTCTTCTTTAAACTGAACAAACTTGGTATCCTTAGATGCTTCTCATAAGTCATGCCCTCTAGTATTTTCACCATCTCTACTGCCCTCCTTTGGACATGTTCTAATATTTTCATGTCCTTCTTATATTGTGAACCTCAAAATTCTGCACAGTACACCAGGTGAGGCTGCACCAATTCTGAGTGTAGTTGGGACAATCACTTCTTTTGGCTGGCTATCTGTGCTGTGCTTAATGCACAGAATGCTGTTGTTACTTTCAGGTGCCAGGTCATGCTACTGAATCATTTTGAGCTCAATTAAACCTTATTTGACACTAGGAGGCCTGCGTTCTGTCATGCCATACCACAACTGTGAGTGGTACAAGGGATGATACTGTCACAACCCACTGGCAGGGTGTGTGATGTTCACTGTAAATTCTCATCAGGCTGAGCAAAGACACTGGACACAGAATATTCTGAGTTGGAAGGGACCCACAAGAATCAACTCTTCAGTGAATGGCCCATATGAGGATCAAACCTGCAACCTTGGCATTATTAGCACCATTGTAATCTCAGGGACATGTGTCAGGGAACTCTTGAGCTTTTATTGTATAGCTACCTTGACTCCAGCAACAGGTCCAATGTTTAGACTCAAAAAAGGTGTTGGCTAACACGCCCGTAAATTTTACAATACATTTCTCAAAAGTAGTGGCTAAAAAGCTCTTACTGTCTTACAGTACACTTCAATAAGCTTTCAACTCCTACAATACACTTCTCAGGTGCTGACTCACAAGCCACAACACACCACTCCTCAGGCTCAACACTCCCACAACAAACTTCTTTACGGAATATGGGGTAGAATATGATAGCAATGCTTTGCCCAGACAAAGCAAGGCAGGAGAAAAAGAAAGGCAGAAAAAAGAGAAAGAGGACAAAGAAAATCAGTAGTCCTTAAATCCCATCCTTGTCCTGCTCTGTGAATGGTCAGGATCTGGGGTAATGAGACAAAATGAAAGAGAGAAAAAGAAAATTGAGGGGGACTATCCCATTTCCTTTCATAGTTAACCTAGTGCACTCCTCTTATGTAAACTAGATTTTTTTGACCATTTTGTTCACCCATGCACAGTCTGCCCTTTTGAGCCCTCCTGTGAAGGACCAGGAATCAGAATGGGAACAATTTCAGAAGTGGAAAAAGATGTACAGCGATTGAAGGGACTTTATGATACAGACTTTACAGTTATTATGTACATACACATTGTATGTTTCCCCAGAATTTGTATCTCCCAGGCATGCCCAGGCTTGTCCACTTCCCTGCTTCCCTCCTGATTGGCTGGAGAAACTGCAAAGAGGAGACAGCCTCCATTCGCCCTTTCCTTCCCCGGTTCCTCCCACGTTCCTCCCTCTTTTGCCTGTGCTCCTACCCCGATTTATTCCCCCGTTTGTCTGTCTCATGCTCCATCCCATGTTCTGGCCCTTTCCCCGCCTGAAACCCATAAAACCTCTGGACACCTCAATAAAGTATTCCATTTGCACCTCTACCTTGACTCCCGAACCCATCCATGCTGTGTAACGGCCCCATCCCCCCTCGGACTGTGGCACCCTCCTTCAGGAAGTGAGTCAGGAGAGTGTCAGGGGACACACACACAACTGGCATGAGCCTCAGGGTGGAGCAGGAAGTTGGCTCAGAACAGGGCTGCCCCACCTTCACGGAACCCTCTCCTCGAATCACAACTTTCCTGTCGCAACAGTCAGAACGTATGAGACAAAACATGCTTACACCTGGTCCTTCCCCCAGATGCCAACCCCCCATCTGAGCCTAAGCCTTGCGTGAGAGATTACTGGTTGGATGGAATTAAAATAGTGCTGGAGATGATGCTATCAACTCAGTGCTATGCCATTCCAATAGTCCAATTTGTGCTCCAGATTTGATAGTATTCCTAGGGCAGATTTAAACCTGCATGGGATGATCAGGTTGTATCTGTTCTGTTAAACCAGGCTTACAGGAGAATTTAAAAACAAGAACAAAGTGATTGTTTATATAATAACTGGGAAAATTTTTAACAAATGTATAGAAAAAAGAGAGGAGATATGGAGGACTGACAAACCTATAACTAATGTTACCAAGACTGGGAGACACGTGGTAATCTAGAATGTTAAGGTTCAAGTCAGGAGAGAACTTGAAAACTTGGAACAAAAACTTAAAATAAATACAAGTCAAAGATTAATTTTGGCAAAAATTCAAGTTTTTTTGAGAGAAAATTATTTCTTAGGTTGCTATGTAGGTGGCAGTGTAGACTAGTTCTTAAAATTGCAAAGAGTAACTTGTTTTTATGTGGGTCTACTTAAAAAAAAATGCTTTAAATCATTCCTCCATACCTCTTTTTTTTTCACCATGGAGAACAGCCTGTCGCTACACTAAAAAAAAATTAGGAAAGTGGTTTTTTTCCCAGCTTCCTGAAAAACTAAATATACACCCACATTTAAGGCTATGACTAATCCTGAGGCAAGCAAGGCTGTGTTAACCTATTTAAGGTTTTCATCTGAAAATCAGGGTTTTAATGAAAATTTTAAATTAAAAATAAAGTGAAGGTTTTAACATTCAGAGCAAACGTATACATTGTCTAAAAGGTTTTTACTGACTTGGTGAAGTCTCTGAAACTAGTTATAAATGATGTATGAAGTGAATGCTCACTGTCCAATGCACAGAGAGAACACTACTTTTCAATCATTGCTTCCATAAGCTTTACAATTTACTATATGGTTGGGGGTTGAGTTTTTGTTTGTTTGTTTTTTCTCTGTTCTGAAAAGGAGCCACAAAACACCACTGAGAAAAGTCTGAAAAAAAGATACAAGGAAAGCTAATTTTTAAAGACTGCTTGAAATAAGTTTATTACATATTTTTTCCATTATTTTTCTGAGGAGCTAGATCTGTTTAAAACCTTTTCTTATTTTTCTTGTACTTAGAGAAGTTACACATAATCATACATATACTTCTTACGTATTAACTTAGAATAACACCTATCAGTTGACTCATAAAAATACTAGAAAATGGAAGCTCTACAGGGTAGCATTAAATAACATTTTAAATTAATTTTTAACAATAAAATACATGATTTTAAATACAAGGGATGTAAAAGAAGTCTTTATCAGAGATTTTGCCTTGGGGATAATAGAAATGCACCCTTTTTGGTCAAAAGTAATGTGAAACTCCCATTCTTAATATTATAAAGAACATGGTTAAATTAAGTGCTAATAAAGTTCATATTGCACAAGTCTTTACGCATGTTGTTGAAGTATGGCTATAATCCACATTCAGAAAACATTATCAATATCACCAAAGTATATACAGCAATGCTTGAAGTTGATAATACTTGATAGAGTTTTTTATGATTTCTTGTTACTGATTGCCATATGTTGTGGTTTAACCCCAGCCGGCAACCAAGTCCTGCGTTGCCACTCACTCCCTCCCTCAGTAGTAAGACTGGTGAGAGAATCAGAAGACTAAAAGCTACAAAACTCCCGTGTTGAGATAAAGACAGTTTAATAGGGAAGCAAAAGCCACATAGGCAAGCAGCAAAAAAAAGAATTAATTCACTGCTTCCCATGGGCAGGCAGGTGTTCAGCAATTTTCAGGAGAGCAGGGCCCCACTATGCATTACCGTTACTTGAGAAGACAAACACCATCACTCCAAATGTTCCTCCTTTCTCTTTCTTCCCCCCACTTTGTATACTGAGCATGATGTCACCTCTCCTGGCCGTATCTCCTCCCAAACTCACATGCACCCCCAACTTCCTCGCCAGTGTGGAAGTATGAAAAGCAGACAAAGCCTTGGCTCTGTATAAGTCCTGCTTGGCAATAACAAAACTGTCTCTATATTATCAACTCTGTGTTCAACAGAAATCCAAAACACAGCCCTATAATAGCTACTGTCATGAAAATTAACTTTACCCAAGCCAAAACCAGTACACCATGCTTCTTTGGATAGTTGTATATATTGATGGAAAGACTATGTATTCAGGTAAAGTAAGGCTGGACCACGTCAAAATAGTGATTTTCATGCACCTTTTGCAAGGTTGAAATGTTCGCACAAAAATCAGTTGGAGATCAATTAAGACCTCTATTTTCTTTCTCATCCAAGATTAATTGCAATATGTGCATCAACATGAAATATTATAATAATGCATGTTTATAAAGCTGATGCCTTAAAAATGTATTATTACATGAAAATATTTAAGATAAAATTTCAAAATACTTGTGGCATTTGTTTGTGTAGAAGACAAATCCTGTTATGCTGTGCTGTTGGATTTTCTCAGTTAGACGAGAGCAAATCCAAAGTAAATCCACTCAAATTGAGAAGTTTGTAGCAGGTATTGGACTGTTGTATGGCATTTTTTGCAGCTGAATGAAGTCCTAGCAAGAGTAAGGCTAAGAATCACATGTAGTTTAAATTCTAACACTGGATTATTTTAGCACTTGGTTCCCTTTAATTTAATTTATGCTTACTTCATAAAAGAAACAGTTGAGAATGTTCAGAAGGCAGAAATGAAGTGTTTCCTTCTACCTCTCTTTTGATTGCTTTGTCATGGTGAAAGAGATTAATTCCTATTTATAGTGTAAATTGCTTTCTCATCTCAGGATGATTAAATAAAAAAATATATATTATATAGAATGCTCACATTATCTTTAGTGGTTTAGACATCATATTCAAATTAATTCCACAATGAAGTTCCTCAATATGATACCAAGTAGAAACTTGAAGAAGAGCAGAAAATACATCTAAGACTCTTGAATCTATATCGTACAGTGTACCACTATGGTCAATATTTAATTCCCAGATGTGAAGAGGTATTATGAAAAATGAAATCCAGTCAAACAAACAAAAAATTTTAGTTGTAGGAAGATTTCTAGAAATGCCTATTACTCTCCACTACACAAGGAAAGCTATATGTGAATTTCAGAATCTCAGTGAGGTGTCTAAGTATAGGCAGAATAGATACAGATCTTTCTTGAATTTTTGGATGATAAGTGACTTTAAGCACTGTTGTGTCTTTTACAATATATAAAGTTAGGCTCTTGGTGTAAGCATGGCTTTTTGCAGATCTGTTTGATCTGTGAGGAATCTGCATCTTTTTCCTTGTACCTACTGTATATGGCAGACAGCTCTTTAAAGTAATCAAGTCTTGCCCATCTCATTTAGTGTTTATAACACATCTAGAATAATAAGGAAACTAATATTAAGCAATTATCTGTGTGATAAGTACTGAAAACTGAGATGATCAGAAATCCAGTTGTCCATATTTCTCCTTTCACCATCAAACTGAAAGGGAATGTATCTTTCTGGTGAAACTGGTCAAAAGAGAAGATAATAAAACACTTGATGTCCGTGGTTTAAATATACAATTACAAAGATGAGCTTGGATTAAAAAAAAAAATCAGTAAAATTTGTCACATACATGGAATCAGGAATGTTAGGCCCCTTATTAGCAAGAAAAAAGAGAAACTGCAAAAACAAGAGCTACAAGAGTAGCCTGTTTCACCGATTTGGATGTGACATTTAGAAAAGCTATAGTGTTTGAATGGAAATCAGTCAAGGATAATGAACAGGCATGTGAGACAGACTAATAAAAGGATATTTTTTTCTCTTTTAAACCTGGATTTTAACAGGCTTTGTGTTCATCAGTGAAGCTCATCATGCATGAGTAGAGAGAAAAAGACAATGGACTACTAGAAAAGGGAGAAACTAACAAAGGTTTTAAACAAATATTATGAAAGCCAGAAGGCAAAAGCAGCCTACACAGCTGCCTACCTGCCAAAAAAGTGCAAATAATTGGGATGCTCCTATCTAAATTGAGTGCCTGGTTCAGTTGTTGAATATTCCTTTATTAGCTGTTAGGAAATTATATCACTAAACAACCAAAGAATTGCTACACAACAGCTGAGCATTCTGTAAAAAGTGCAAATGTAATTGAGTGTTTTACATAACAAAAACACTCCTGAAAGGAGATAAAATGTACTCAGTAATTAATTTTTTGTTTATGATACTTGTGCTGCATTCCAATGCTTGATTAACAAATGCAAAATAAAACACTTTCACAACAGCCTTTATAGAACTAACAGAAGATACCAAAAGAAGAAAAGAAAAAATAAATAAGGGGTACAGTATAATATTGGTCATCCTATTTTAATTTTAAAATGTAAGCCTCCTAAGAAAGACAGAAAGATTTCATTGTTAAACATCAGGAGGGCAATACAAAGTCAAAATACAGCCAGGTGCTTCAAGGTTCAGTGTAAAAGCTATTCATTTATTCCAGGAATTAAATTTGTCAGAGCAATGAATGATAGCCATTGTCTGGCACATCTCCCTCTTTTATTCCTTCAAACCATTAAATGAAAATCTGACATGAATCAAATCAAGGATCTTCAACATGGAAAGAATCAAACCAAGGGATTCATTTGGCTTTCAGGCTGATTAATTTCAGAAGTTTTGTGGATTTGGTTTGAAGAACTGAGCACTACACTGTTTAATACTAGCAGCAAATGCATTTCTATAAATTCCCAAGACAGATAATCATACATTTACAAAACTTTGATTATGTTTTAGTATGTATAGACTGTTTGAATGAACAGCTACATAATATTATTTGTAGAATGTGCAAGGGCACAGGAGAAAAGAGCATGTGGTCAGTCGTCCTCTGTGTTACTGGACTCATGTGGCTGTTAAGCTATTTGAAGGCTGCTGCTTTTTGTTAGACACCCAATCATACTGTGTTTAATTATTTTAAGGTATAGCAGACACTCAGAATTAAACTGTTAACTGAAAATTAGGTATTACCATGTATTATTGCCAATGTTCATATTCATTTTTAATTTATTATAATTTATATTTTAATTTATTTACATGCACCTGAATGTAGGCATATGCTCCCTAAAAAAAAAATTAATGGTTCCAATATTGTGTTATAATTTATCTAGGAAGTATGATACAGATTTTTGGTAACTTTAAACTACTTTAGTGATGGAGGAGTTAAAGTGGAATGATTAACCTATTTTCTTTTAAGCTAGTCTACCTTCTAATGGTAAGGTACAGCTGAGTGCCAAAACATTTAGCGTTTTGAATGAACCACTCTGTTTACAATAATTCATGACAATTCCATTGATCACAATAGATACATTATTTTTCAGATGACTGATCTCCATATATCAGCATCCAGTACTGATAATATATTGTCTGTAGTCAGTATCAACTCAGTACAGAAGAGCAGTTGAATTGTAGCTGCTTTATCATAAACTTACAAATGAATAATTCATTCTGCTTATTGCTCTTCTAGTTTCAGTCACTCCACAATAAATTATCTAGTAACTCTTTACAACTCACAGAGTTTAATAGCAAAATATAAATGGACTGGATTTGCAGCATTTTTTTCTTCAGATTAATTTTCATGGCTAGAGTCAAGACTCGGTATTTTATTAGTGACCTGTACAAAACTGGGAGAAAGAAATTTGATTAAAAAATCAGGAAACCATGTTAGTTAGATTAGTTCTTTCTGAAGTGTTTCTTTATAAATCAGGTTGAGTATTTGGGGACTAAATTGTTCTAATGAATAAAACTTCATTAACTACACAGGGTTGGAAGAAATTCCATCCAAAAATAAAGATCAGAATTTATGAAAAAGGAAAAAAATAGCCCATAATTTTTCTGCATCATACATGTAGGGCTTATTCCAATAATTTTGACATTTAACAGAATCTTTGATATTTCTAGGGTCCAAATTCTTTTAATGAGCTATTTTTGTGTAGCTTGTCTAACATTTTCTGACAGACATTGACTTGATGCTGAGAGAAACACTAAGAAGAGTCTTAAAATCATCTAGCTAATTTCATTTAACTATTTTATTTTCCTTTATTTCCTTATATATGCTTAGTAACTCTAACATCTAATACCTTTCCTGTTAAATTAATACAAAATTGACAACAGGGATTATTCTTCACATTTTTGGGGGAAAAATTGTATCTAAGTTAAATCAGATGTAAACAATAAAGATGTCTATTTACTTCAGCTTGGAATTATTATATCCACAGTTTTCCATTGCAAATACTGGGTCAATCCAAATTCTTTGAAATGAGTGGTTGTCTATATACCCAGCTTAAAGGGAGTTGAATCAGATTCAGAATCAGTAACATATTCATGTGCATCAGATTAACACAGAACATGCAATAGATTTTTTCTTCCTTTTTTTTTCTTCTCTAATCTTTCAGCAGTGAACGATAATTAAAATAACAAAATGATAACTGCATTTCACCACACAAAATTTTCAGATATGAATTGTATTATGCTTCTTCTTTCATCTAAAAAGAATTAATGGAACCTCTTGGAAGAAAATTGTCAAGTATGAGAAGGTATATAAAGTTTAAGGTCAATAGTTGTTCAGTATGCATGGTATTGGGAGTGGGGTGAGTATCTAACAATAACAATGAGATATATTGCAGATGATGAGTATCATGTTCTTTAATATGGCTCCAGTAAAACTAGAGATTAATGGGAGTCTTCAAATCCAGGCAAATTTCTTGACAAGAAACTATCACCTAAATTAGTATTTTATACATTTGAAGATGGGAACAAAATGCATTACTTTACTTTAATTTCCTTATATGAACTGAAATACAATTTCATACCCATTATGCAATGTCTGCACCAGAATATATTATAGTGGTACAACTACAGATGTCTGTCTTGAAGTGGAGCACACTCATTGTATTCAGGTATGAAGGTGTCCAGTTCAATTCTATTTTCACTGTATTTTCCACAAAAAGATTGCAGAACTGCGGGGAAGTGGTGTGAACAGGAGAAACATAAATACCTTATCATACAAATAAAAAAAATCATAAAAGGTCAATTTGAAATTAAATAAAATATATGAGTTCAAATGTATGTGGTAGACTTCTTATAGTCATTTATGAAGTTTTTTAAGAAACAAGCTGAACAAAACATGTAAAAAACACATCTCTCCTTAGTTCTTTTCTTTTTAAGGGCAATCTGCCAGTCTTCTAGAAGGCTCACTTTTCACATATATGTGAGTGATTTTGAATATGTGAAACCAGCATTTCTTCTCTCTATGAGTGACAGTTTGTGACTTTAAAGACATAGGCTTCTTCCATCAAAAGAGTATATTTTGTTTCCAGAACTAAAAATATTTTCTGTCATAAGCAGTACTTAAGATAATGTGAAAGTGCTCAGCTTTTCTAAAAATTATTCTGCTCAAATTTAAATCTTTTAGCTGGGAAAAAAAAAAAAACTCAGAAAATTAAACTTTCAGGTTTTAATTACACCTGGTTCATTGGAAAAAATGTAAGGTCATGAGCTCTGGAAACTGTTTTTTTTCCATGGAGCATGAGACAGATGTGAAATATTCTTCAATTTACTAACCCAATGGTTTTCAAATCAGATGTGGCCTGCATAGAGCTAGTCAATGATTATTGCATCATGAAAATTATTAGTCCTAAGCAGTAAAAATTACCATGTGCAAAGATGTATTTGCAAATACCTGCGCTTTACAACCTATATCGTAGCTCCCACTATGTAAACTACAAGTGTGGGCCCTGTTGTCAGTTTGCAGTCTAAACTTAGACTGAATGTAAAATTATCTACTAAAACTGAAAACAGCCCTCAGACCTATTTGAGCTGATACTATAAAATCCTTGCAATCCTTTTTTTTTTTTTTTTTTGAGTTGAAGAACTGTAAACTTTCTTGGAACCATAGTAGCTGGCTCTCTCATTTTAGATATCTGAATTTGTGTTCAAAAACTCAGTCGGACCAGGTTTTGCCTTTCTTTTTACCACTAAGAGAATTTTTTATATGACATTCATATGAATTCTTTTAGAAACCATATCAAGTAACATACTTTGCTACTGGCTTATTATACATTTCTTTGAATGCTCCATGTTTACCAAACAGTCAAGTTTCCATATAGTCTCTTTATATAGGTAGCTCTCATACATATAGGGAGTTATAACATGATGCTTTGTTCAGCATATAATTTTAAAACAAATCTTCCAAAGTAATCTGAAAGTTACCATGAATCATAACAATTTTCACAACAATGGCCTTGCAGGACAATTCTTGTTTGCTCTATCCAGCTGTCATATGCGCATACCACAAGCAACAAAAGCACATTAATAAGCAGAGTAGTTTATAGTTTTGCTAAAATGGGCCTAAATTTAATTTTGCTCACACAAATATTAAAATTTGAATTAAAAATATCATTCTTTGAAAGTTTCAGTAGTAAGAACTAAAACATAACTAGGATCAGCAAGAGTACATAATAACTGTGAAGTCGTAAAACATTTGAGGAACTTTTCCATCCACGTTTTTTTGGGATAGAGCACTATCTGTGACTTTAACCCATGATACCTCTTTTTTCATAGCTCTTTGTCATTCAAACCATATGCTTTCTATCTCCAGGAAACCCTATAATGGCACCTGCAAAGTCTTGCTTACAGAGGAACCATCTTTGCCTGAATATAGATGTTTCAACAAGAAATTTGGAAATATCATTCAGGAAGAGTAAGCATATTATTTTCTTGAAAAATAACAAAGTCTATATCTATACAGCTAGATACGTAATTTCATTATGTTACATTATTTACTTATTCTGGAGCACAGAGCTGTATTTTACCTTGTTATTATGTACCAGAAGTCAGAAACTGACTATTAAATTAATAGAGTTAAGGTTATCATGAAGAAATGAGAGCCTTATCTATTTTATTTTGCTAGTCTGAAACATAGCATTTATTTGAAACCTTTCATTTAATAACTCTTTTTCCCCCCTTTCCCCCCTCCCCCATTTAAAGAAGAGCACTTTTTCTACATGATCTCATAGTCCTTTGCAAGGGTGCTCTGCTGAGTTACATTCCATTTGTCTACCTGGCATCTGGCTGCTTTCCTGCAAAGCTGCTTTTTATCTGGTAGGTCCCCAGCTTTTCTTCTTGCATGGTGCTATTCTGTCCCAGCTGCAAGATCTTACGTTGTTGAACTGTATCTTTCTTTCTGCACATTTATCCAGCCCATTTGATACCTTTGAATACCAGCCGTACTCTCCTCTGTATCAGCTATTTACTCCAATTTACTATCATCTGCAGACTCACTAATGGCATCTTTGGTCTTATCTTCCAGACCATTAATACTAATGTTAACAGTCTAAACGATGTCACTACTAACTTGCCACCAACTGGATAACAAATCTTTGAGCCCTGTGGTCCAATCAGTTTTCTACCTACTTTGCAGCCCACATCTCCCTTGTCTGGATAAAAGAACACAGTGGAAGACCATGCCTTGTTTAAAATAGAATAAAGGGTTATCCACTGCTCTCCTTTTGCACTGAGCCAGTCATTTCATCATATGAAGGTACCACATAGTTTCAGATGTTGCTTGGCCCAGGTAAGTCCATATTGACTCTTCCAAATCCCCTTCATGTTCTTCATTGTCTTGGAAAGGATTTACAGGAGGATTTTTCTGGGATTAATCTTCCCAAAGACTGAAGTTACTTCTGTAATTCCCCTAATCCTTTTTATTACCCTTCCTGAAGATGGGGGTGATATTTTCCTTTTTCGAGTCTTGAGAAATGTCATCAGTTATGATGACCCTTCAGAAAGGATAAACGGGGGGCTTGCAATGCTGAAGGTCAGCTCCCTCAGATACATCCATCTGGTCTCAAAGCCAGTTATTAAGTAGTTTCTACATGTGTCTTCCTCAGTCCTGGGGTAATGCTTCCTTCCCAGAGACTCTGACAACAGCTCAGGGACTTGAAAGATTTGAGGGTGAAGTTACAGACCTTACCATGTCCTGACTTGAAAAAAATACATTGACACAAATCAAAAGCCAAATAATAACATTATCTGAAACCATTCAACAAGGGATTCTATTAAGGCATTCCTTCTCATTAGGTGTCTCACAGGAGATGTACTGACACAAACCATTCTTTGCCTCTGTTGTTTTTCAAGATGGGATGGGGCTGACAGATGAGATAAACATCTCTGAAACACAGTATTAACCTGAATACCTACATCATTGTTATCCAGGAGAGCTTGTATCAGACATAGAAAAAATACTTGAGAATCATCACATCAGTAGTATTTTGAATCAGAGTCAGTCTCTGCAAGCTCATGTTGACTTGTTGTTGGTGTGTTTAAATTCTTATTAAGGAAAGAAAAATATAGGTTGGTGTACCATCTGGGAAAGACAGGTGACACCTGCTCTGAGGAGTGGACACATAAAAAGAAGGAAGGCTGCAGAATAATATGGTCACATTTTATACCTTTCTCAGAGAACTATAAGCTATCTGCAGAAAATAGTCATCTTGATACATTTCATATGTCTTTTTCAGTAGGAAAGTCAGTTTGTCAGATGACAGCCTTTCCCTGCTGATATAGTTGTATTCACCCTTCTTAAACGCTCAGTAAGGAGTTGGAGGTTTGTCAGTTAAATATAAGACATTGTTATGACTCTTGATGACATGTGCAATAACACAACTTACCTAGGGTGTTAAAAGTCATCTCTCTGCCAAGGATATGAAGTGACACAGTGCTCATTCCACTGCTGTTTTTGCCTCTCCTGTAATTGATTTTTTTGCAACAGTCATACCAGTGATACAATTTTGCACCTTTTATACAGCTTTCATGCAGGTCATGTGACAGCTTTGAGAGGCACCATCATATTTATCCTGCAGGAAAAAAAAGAAAAAAAGGAATCACTCCACTAAATATCCACCTCAAAAATGCCAATCTCATCTGATCTGTATTTAGTTAAACAGCATTCTCAGACAGAGCAAGGACAGACTTTTACCTTCAATGCCAATGTTTTAACATCTAAATCCTAAAAGAAAACCCTCAGCTGAGATCTGAAAGTGTCTGTAAATACTGAGTTTATTGCAGCTATTCATATCCCAGAGATATTTTTGAGAATGTAAAAAATGTTCTGTTTTGCAAATGGTACCTTAAGTGTTGAAAGAAAACCTTAGCCTGAAGAATGAACATGCTTCCCCTAAAAAAAATAGAATATTTGATATGTTTGTAGCCATGAGAAATCAAAAAAATCTTATCTTGGTTAATACTGGCTGATAGATACATCCTTGTTCACTGCCATTAAAGTAATTGGAAAACTTCAGCTGATTCCCATAGAAGGTGAAAGTAACTTTCGTACAATAATGGAAAAATGGTCATGGGAGTATGGAATTATCTTCCTAGAAAAAGTAAAATCATACCTGGAATAAATCTGCACGCTTACTGAGGATGGCCTGACTTTGAACATGTATCTCTAGCTTCTAATTAAGCATTAAAGGAAAAAGGTACAGAATCTACTTTCTGTGTAAGAGATAAATGGCAAATGATTCCCAAGAGAACCTGAACTTTGATAATTCTTAATATTTAGGGATCTGAATGCACATATCTTTTTTTAGAGGAAAATCATCACATCTTTTTGCTGTCTAAGCTGAGCCATTTTGTGAAACAGAAAGAACAACAGCTTGAAGACACTGTGCAGTGCAGTCAGCTGCAAGTGTGACTTTTGCTGCCTGAGTTATTTTTACTTCCTGTGTTAAATATCTTACAGATATAACATGAAATACCTCAACTTCTTAGAGACATTTTGAACTTACACTGGGTATCATTTATTATTAAATTTAGTTGTTTATTTTTTTTCTCTTTCAAAACCACTAAGATCACTCAAATTGATAAAAAGAGAGTAAAAAATTTTCTGTCTTTAATGCAATATTTTCTTTATTAAATTTGAGCTATATTGGAGAAGTAAAGTACATATTTTAAGGGTGACAAAGAAGAAAGTTTGGAAATTACAGACGAAATATTGTGATGAAAGCCATTAGACATGACAAGTAGATTTAAGAAACCCTGCTTGAAATTGGTACTTTTTGCTCATTCTGCTTGGGCTTCCTTTGCTCAGCAATGTTTTGGGGAAGATGAAGATTCTCAAAGACAATAGCAACTCTATTGACTTCATAGACTGACATTGACTCATGTTTTGCTATTGAGTTTTAATTTCAATTCTCTTTAAAATGAAGAAAGAGAAAGGTTAGAGGCAAATATAGTAGGTACACTGAATGAAGCATTTGAATTTTGATACCAGAAATGTTTTGAAACATTTGTAAATATTGTAACTCTTCTTTGACACATTTGTCAAATGTAAAGGATGACAGTGTGCCACACAGCTGACTCATGTTTACATTTTTTAAACTAAATGATGCAATAAACATATAACATGATGTCTGGAGTAATTTCATTTGAATGGTGCCCCTTAGCAACACTTGGGAACAGCTACATAAAAGACAGAAAAAAATATGGAAACTTCTTTCTGAATGATTAAACAGCTTTCATTAAGAAAATACAGCACTGTACTCAGTATGGATCAATCTACTCAGAGGTAATGTGGTTTCTTGAAATGTAAAAGAAAATAAAAGCCTATTTTACTATTGCACTATTTCTACTTATGCAGGGCAAAACAAATGCCAAAGACGGATAAATAATCTCTGATAATTATGAGAAGAACCAACAGTGTTGAAATGATTATTCAGATATGAGTACTGTTGGTTTGAAGAGAAGATATGCCCCAGATATACCAGGAAAGAGGTACACAATGTACTAGAGCACAGGGACTTTGTGTAAACTGAGAAATAGAAGCAATTCGATACAAGGTCAAGAAAGCAAGTAATTTGTTTTTCAAAATTATTTCCTGGTAGATACATTTCATCTTTCAAGATCTAGTTAACTGGCAGTTTAGTAAACTCAATTTTGTTTTTCTTTTTATTTTTCCTCAAATTAACCATATAAGACCATGTGTTTCACTATTGTTTATATTATTTATCACATGGACAAGTATTCCATGATTTTTCAGTTTTTTCTGTGTGGGCTGTCTCCCCAGATTTGCAAGTTAATCCATGAAAATTGATCCTCAGCTTATTTACCTTTACAATCACAAGGTAATTCAACTATATATAGTACTTAATGTTAGTTTTTATTGTACTTCAAATATACTTCTGGATAAATGAATATAACTTCATTTCCAGGCCTATGGAAACAATATCAAAAACTGATAAACTGTGAAAATGCCTTTCACTTTCAAGCTTAATGATACTTAATGATACTAAACTACAGTAAAAGACTATTGTAGTTGCAAAGCAAAACACTCAAAAGTTAGAATAGGTTAGAATGAAATAATATGTGGAATCTTACATTGTGTTCTTTTGCATAGGCAGTATAATACAGTTTTTAATTAGATGTTCGTGTACTGTTCTATCCATGAGAGCCTTGCATCATTCAGTACTCATGATTTAGAGTGTCCAGTAAACAGGTGGCTATTCAATATTTTGTTTCATTGTTATTATTCACTGTGTAGCCTTAGGCCACTATTCAAATGCTGCTAGGGAGACAGAATTATTAATTTCATCATGTTTTATTTGATGGCAATGATCATTATAACATTTAATGCTTCAAAATAGTAATTAATTTGCTTTCATGGTACTCCTATGAAGTGAAGGTATTATTCCTGTTTAATAGGTGGGGAGCTGAAGCACAGAGATATCAATGACTGAAGCTTATGAACAATTTGAGATTTCTAAAATCTATTTTCTTAGAAGGATCTCAAATTTTGTAGACTTTCTTTTATTCAAAACATAAATGTCATTTATTTCAGATGCAGTGCAAGGTATGCATTGCTGCAAAAGCGGGGTCTAGGGCTAGGAATCAACTGATGAAGTACAGATGCCTACGTTGCAGAAAACGATAGTTGAATTAGTTACCCTTGACTCCTTTTATAGTCAGTGGAGTGACTTTCAAGGTTTAACTCATCTCTAAATAGATAAGTCCAGTGCTACAAAGGCCTATTTTTCTCTGTCTCTTGTAGTTTCTGATAGTTCAAAGGTCAGTACAGACAGCCTCATCTCATCATCATAACCCACTTCTTCATCTTAATGCTTGCTCCTATTAACTTTCTTATTCTAAGACATTGTATTATGCTTTTGTATTACAACCCTGTACATTTACTTCTTTTTGTGGAGAGAGAGAAGGACAGCTGATAGATCACATAGCTTCTGTATTCTCAGATTTTCACCTTATACAATACTTGTTGGTATTCCACATTAGTAAGAAGGAAAGTAATTCACAATGCTAACTTGAAGCAAAATTTCTGTGAATTGAAGGTGTGAAGTAGTTCCCTAAAAGGATTTAGTGAATTTGCTGCTAAGCATGAAAAATGAACATTATAACTGGACTAACACATGCTTTCTCATAACTTAGGTAAAGGAGATAGCTCTTCATGGTAAGAAACACTTCCTTGATTGTAGGATGAACAGACCGAAGCTAGATCTGTATAAAAGCTGCACAAAATTATTCAAAATAATCTAAAGCCAATTATTTAAATTCAACATAAATTTTATTTCAACAAAACATATATCTCTATAGAATCATAGTTTTTCAGTTTGCCTATTTCTAGGAATTAAATATCTAATTTCGTGGTTTTTATTTGATTAAGCAGGTTGCAATGTTTAGTTCCATATAACCTCTTGTTATATCAGATATTTGAAACCCAGAGTGTGATCTTAAATGTTACAGAACCTAGTTTCAAAATCTAATCATTGTTTGAAATTCACTGTTACATTTACCACAGGTTAGTTTTCTGCCTGTCTACCATGACATGCCAATTGATGGACTTAATGGAACAATCCAGAATTACCTTTCTTATATTGAACAGCACTTTTTTGGGCAACCATGAATGATAGATGTGATTTATTCCAGACCAATGCATCCCATTCTTTTTTTTAATTTACAGTTGGAGAAAATACCTCTCACACGATAAAAATTGGAACACATCTGCTGAACACTGAGTGACAGAGGTCCCTTGATGTACAAACATGCAAAGCATATCATCACTCACTAGTGCAGAAAACTGAGGAAATATGGGGTCTTACAGTGAAACAAATAGTGGGAACTGTGAATAAGGATATAGCAAATGGAAATGTTTTTCTTTGTTCTGGATTTTTCTTGAAAACTTTCACAAGATACATGCACCTCTTTTATTGGATTCCAATTTTTATTCTAACATAAATCCTGGAAAATGAAAAGTTAACAAAGCATAGAGCCTTCAGAAACTTAGTGGCTTATATAAATACAGATAAATGACACATAAATTCAGCCCAAATATTCTTGCAAATGCTTTATCGAAATACATATTTAACTCTTCAAAACAGGAAAGATTCTAGTTCAAATATTTAAGTTAGAAAATAGTTTAATGAAATCATAAATAATCTAGGTGCATTCACCTAAAAAAAAAAACCAAACAAAGAGAACCAAACAAACAAAACCCCAATAACCTCCTCCAAAATATCATATAAAATGTGAAAAATATTCACCCTAAAGAAGAAAAAAGAAAAAAGATCTTCCACATTGAAGTGTTTAGATATATCCTCTGATCTGGGGGTAAATATAATTAAGACTGCCCCCTAGATATGCAGAAACATTTTATCTGAATTAATTCCCTTATGCTTCAGTATTTCATTGACCCACCTTGCCCCTAGTTAAATAAAAGACCAGTAAAGTGTATACTTCAAGAACACAAAGAGGCAACTCACCTTTCTGTAGTAGAAATAATTCGGTAGGTGCTGATAAAAAGCTGGTGAAAGATTATCAGGAGTTCAAAGGATGTCTCCAACTTGAAACAGAGTGGTTTTCCTGCTGGAGCTAGAGAACACCATGAGCCTTTCTCCCCAGACTTCAGAGAATGTCAAGCTTGTTTTGCTTTGATGATTTATATCCTTTTATTCATGTATGAATAACAAAATTAATTTGGGAGACTAAGTGGATTTAGTATCCATTTGTACTTGAGCTGGAAGAGAGTGTGATTATCCAATGACAACCTCCTTACATTTTGAACTCACACTTTGGTTGAGACACAATTTGATGTTAATAAAATATCTTAATTATGAGTTCTCTGAAGATAAAACTATGTCTATTATGCTTTTATATGATCACAACAAATAAAGCCAAACTTTATCCTAATTTTTATATGAGGAAAGGAATCTATAATTTTCTTAAACTATATTTTTAATTCTATTTACATGTGGCAAATAATTTTATTGTTCACAGACAAAATCAAACAACTGTCAAATCAATAACACATAAGAGTTATGTGAATGCTTTGGTGAATATGGGAAATAGTGTTCTGATATGTCTAATCAGTTACTGAAGGGCAAAGCAATGTGGGACAACACTAAAGAAGTAATTATAGTCTGCTACTGTTGTAACAGAATTTAGAGCACATAATTTTTGGACTATAGGGCTGTACAGTTGTGAATGATCAGAAAGACCATAGTGAGCTTGAGGAGAGTGGAAATTTCAAAGAATCATTTAAAATGCTTCCACATGAATATGACATATTGCAAGGCTAAATCTTAAAAATGTACCCAAAGCATTGAGAGACATGAAAGGAATATCTGCTCTGTCTGTAATAGAAAATCAAAATTCCAGCTGCAGTTGAACATGTATACTATCTCTTAATGTTGCATCAACAGACGTTTGAACTGTACTATTTTCAGAAAACTATGTAGAAAGTTCTTCTCCAAAGATAATTTCTAGTACATAATATGTGTGGATCATCAGAGGTTATGTTTAAGATAACAACAGCAATAACAGAAGTTTCTCAGTTTAGTGAGAATATTTAGAAACAATTTACATTAGAGCTGTTTGGATAAATTCCTTAAATTTTGAATAGGTTTAAATAGATCAATCTTATTGATTCAGACTATATAATCTGAATGTTTTAATATTAATTTGGGTACATTCAACAGTCATGAGTGGATGGTTTACTTACATAGGAATTCATGACAGTGACCAGGAACAAAGGGCGAGATAACATCATCTCACTACTACTCCTATTTTGAAGGTAGGATGGTAAAATGAATGGGCAGGAAATATAGTTATGCCTCAAATCCCAATCATTTGCTTTGAACCATTCCAAAGTTCAAGGTAGCAATTAAATAACTACTTTTTTTTGGTAAGTGTGAAAACAAAGTCTCTACAAATATCCATGACAGTCACTTCTGAGCATAACATAGATTTTGGTGTTACAGTTTTGGTGCTATATGTATTCTGAATGTGAACTGAACTGCTTTTTGGCTTGTCAAGGGATTTAGTAGTACTGAATCTTTGATAATCAGATATGGCTTGCATAGGGTTTGTTTGTAACTTAGAATAGCAATGCCGCCTAGAATCTCTGACTAAAATGAAAAAACTACCCTTTAATCTGTAACATTACAGCTAAAACAACATAACATTTTCATTGCAGTAATAATGCTATAGATCATTTTCATGTGGAGAGATAATATATATTCAGTTATTAAATACTTTTATCTCTGTATTACTACATTTATACCAGATTTTGTATTGATTGTGGCTCTTTTGATTTTACAGCATTGTTTCTCTATGCATATATCTCTGCTGTTATAATAAAAAAAAACAACTTTGGGGGACACAAGAAATCCTTATCTCTATTTGTCTCCAATTTGGCTGCCATAAGCATTATGAAGACTTGGATCCAGATCCAGGACTTTTGTGGGAAACAAAAAGAAAAGGCTTATATCAAACTGCTAGGCAGGGTTAGGCACAACAGATGCATTTCTTCAGGGTGTTCATGAATTCCTAACTCGAAATAAAACTGAACTCAAATAAACAGTGTGGTTCATCAGTAGAATAAACTATAAATATTTCTCATCCAAAAGAAGTTTCAGACTAGTATTTAAAAATGTTAATTACCTTCACTTAATTGGCAATCCAAAACTGAACTCCAGTGACACAGTGCTGATTTACTTCCATTGAGCATCTGGTTTATTAACACAGCAGTTTACACAACAATACATACATGCGGAGTCTGTGTCTTGAAGACCTCACACTGGAAAGATACAGCAAAAAGTAATAAGCATCATAAGAAAAAAACCCCAAATCAACCAACTAACCAAAGTTCCCCAAATAACAACAACATAACAAAACAAACAGTGTCTTTTTCTTCAGAAGTCTATTTCTGGATGAAGTAAAAATCAATAATTTAGCAGCACTTTCAATTAAAATACTGTGTTCAGGCAATTCTTGTCTGTTAGAGATTTATCAGGCCTCTTACCATCAAGATGATATTTGTAAGGCAGTGATATGTTGCCATACGAAAAGGACAGATTTCCTTGAACCCTTTGTATTTGATCAGTCTATCAGTACCCTCAAAGAAGATAAGATTCTTGTGCCCTACCAGTCTGTCAGTGCCCTGTTATGGGGACCCCACTGAACAGCCCAGTGTATAGGAGGATTGTTCAACTAACCTATTCAGGTTTACAAGCTGACAGCATCCTCAGTCTTCGTTGGTATATTTTCAGTTTTGTCAAGTATGTTGTCCACTGCTAGCAGCTGCTAGCATCCTTTAAAGACTCACACTAAAAGTTTACTAAATAATACACTTTATTAACGAATATATTGATAATAGAAGATATTAGTGACAGGGCAAGGTTCAGAGATTGCCATTGATAGGAACCAATCACAGGCAAACTCTAATCACTAATTGAAGCTAGCTCGAGATGATCATTCAGCACACACAGAGTGTGGTTCTTACCCAGTGCGCGTCCCTATGGGGGAGAAGACAGGTTCAGCCCATCGACTGAATCCAGAAGTTACAAAGGAATCTTCTCTGACCTTCATTCCCAACTAAGCTACATTTGTGTTATTTTCTTTTGAGGAAGGGGAGATGGTAAAGTTACAGTTGATGTCATTTCATGTTTAGGTGGAGTCTGAGTGACTTTAATTATTAGAATATGCAGACCATGAAAAGTAATATGTATTTTTGAGTTAATGAAGCAAAGTTCAGCTTTCTGTTATTGGCTGGATCATTCCTTTGACCTAGACTGCATTAACTGCGTTGTTTTCGATGGAGCATAACCACAACACTTCTGTGTTGCTCCATCTTTTGTTTCATATCTGCGTTGATTTCAATGGAGCACTACATCTTTGTGTCACTCCATTCTTTGTTTCATACCTCCCTTAGAGCAGTTCACCAAGCTCCTTCAGTGTTCCTGCTCCTAAGGTGTGCAGACAGTTTGTCCCTGGTGTACTATAGCCAACATATGCAATCCTTCTTGCTGAACTTTGTTTTTTGGTCCCAGACATGCACTAAATTTCTGCCACGTTCTTGACGTTTTTTAACATCTCTGGTTTTCCTTTATATAAAATTCTTTGTAGGGATTACTAAATTTTGTTGTTATTTTTCTCGCTAAAGGTGGGTGCTTTGACCAAAGAAATGTTGGTCAAGACTCCAGACGCATGTAGAAAATTAGACATTTACTTTAAAGCTTCCCACCAAGAAGGTGGAGAAGTATTGGTCCTTTCTCTCTTTAAATTCTATTCCTCCACAGGGGGCAGACTAATGATTATTCAATGCCTTTCTTTTCCGTTTTTCCAGCCCCCGGTTGAATTGAAAACCATTATGTAACACTCACATAGTTAGAATTCTCTGCATGAAGAAATGGCCCTTGATATTTGTTCATAATTTGTTTTTTCTTTCTTATTTTATGACTTTGTCCTATAATCTGTAAATCTCAAGCACACATTATTTTTTTTCTAGACAAGAGCCTTTATTGTTCAATATACTTTCAAATGTCCCATTATAAAGCTTTTTCACATGTTCAGAAAGGCTGACTACACCAAGGAAATCAACATATTTTCCTGCATTTTGCACAAAATTTTCTTTAAAAAACTGATAAAACTGGTAGCATATGAAAAGTTGAGAAATACCAGTTTGTGTTATTTTTTTTGTTGCTCTGATGTGCAAGTATTAACTACAGTCCTGTGCCTTACAGTTCTTCTACCATCCCCTTTTTTTTGTTTTACTCTCTGTGTAGACACTAAAAAGAAGGGTTGAGATTGGTTTTAAAGGAAAAAAACCAACGTTTTACTTACAAATTAGGATCATATTGTGCCGGTACTACCAGATCCATTCTAGCATATTTATTCAGGAAGGCTGAGAGCTTCTGATACCCTAAGTGGTACTTCATTTTATGGGGGTTTATTTTCATCCCTTTGGCTACTTAAAAGTAAACTGCTAATATACCAATATACTTCTTAAAGGACTGATCCTGAAAATTATTTATCTATAATTTTTTACTGAAAAATATTTATCTATAATTTTTTACTCAGCACAACCCTATTTATGACAGTCCTACAATGACAATCAAGTTACAGGGACACCAGAGGCTATCTTATACAGTGTCTATATAGAAAGATTGTCCATGGGGAATCTCTGAAATTGAAAAGCAATAAATGCCAGTATCTCAAAGGAATAGTTTTCATAGTCTCTACAGTAAACCTCTTCAAAACATTTCTGCATGTTACTGTGGAAGAGAATATTCTATAAGTATACAGGAAAGGTATATAATTCTAAAAGTAATAAGAATAGCCAATCATTACTCAAAACTACAGATTTGTAAAAAAAATGAAGTTTCTACAGGACTACCAACCAATCACCTGATCATCCTCATTTGATTCTATAACAGACTTAATCGAGCCCAAAAAAAATCCATAATTATTTAAAAATCTCTTTCGTCTTAATTCTGAAGAGCTTGTGGTGACCATTTTGAAAGAATTTTACTAATTATTAAAATTCTAAAAACTAATTTAGTAATTCCAGTTATCTAATAGAAGGAAATTCCTGGACAATTTTAACTTTGAAGAATCCTTGTTTGTTTTTTTTTTTCTTTCAATTTATTGTAGTAGGGAAGAAAAAGAGATCTAATTTTTCAGTATGGTGGGTTGACCTTGGCTTGCTGCAAGTTGTCCACCAAGCTGCTCTATCACTCCCTCCTCCTCAACAGGACAGAGGGAGAAAATACAACAAAAAGCTTGTGGGTCAAAGTAAGGACAGGGGAATTGGCTACCAGCCTACCACCATGGCGTTAACAGACTCGACTTGGAGAAATTACTTTATTGCAAATTAAAGAGAGTAGAATAATGAGGAATATGAACAAATACAAAAATATCTCCCTCCCTGTCCCTCTCTTCTTCCCATGCTCAACTTCACTCAAGACTTGTCTACCTCCTTCTCCTGACTGGCACAGTAGGATAGGGCATGGGAGTTGCAGTCAGTCCGCAAAGCATTGTCTCTACCACTTCTTCCACCTCACACTCTTCCTCTGCTCTAGCATGGAGTCCCAACCTCAAGAGACAGTTTTTCATTAATTTCTCCAACATCAATACCTCTCATGAGCAGCAGTTCTTCGAGGACTGTTCTAGCATGGGTCCTTCGAAAAGGATACAATCCTTCAGGAATGAACTGCTCTGGTGTGAGTCCTCAACGGGGCCACAGGCCCTGCCAGGAGCTTACTCTGCATGGACTCTCTATGGGCTGGAGTTTTCTTCATGGCACAACCACCTTCTCCAGTGTGGGGTCCTCCACAGGCTGCTGGTGGATCACTGCTCCACCATGGACCCCATTGGCTGTGGAGGGACAGCCTGACTCACCATGGACTGTACCATGGGCTGCACCATGGGCTGCAGGGGAATCTTTGGCACCTGGAGCACCTTCCTCCCCTCCTTCACTAACCTTGGAATCTGCATAGTTGTTGCTTTCACATATTCTCACTCCTCCATCTCACAACTCCAGCATTTTTTCCACTTCTTAAATATGTTATTTCTGAGATCCTACCACAATCACTGATAGGCTCAACTTTGACCAGTGACAAGTCCTTAGAGCTGACTGGAACTGTCTGTGTCCCACACTGGGACAGCTCCTGGCTTTACAGAAGCAAACCCTGCAGCTCTGCCTCTGCTACCAAAACCCTGCTGTGTAAACCCAATACATTAAAACTAAAATAAAACAAAAGAAAACCACAAAAAAAAGCCCAAACCCCCCACCAAACAAACAAACAAAACCAAAACAAAGTAAAAACAAAGAAGCAAACAAAAAAAAAAAACTCCCAAACAAAATAAAAACAAACCCCAAAACAAACAAAAAAAAGCAAACCAAAATAAATTTCCAAACCAAACCACAAGTTTTGAATCAGATGTATAAGCAGAAAATACTTTATTCTCTTCTTGCTGAAAGGAGAACTGCTCTAACGTGAGTCAGTCTTGTTTCTGACTCACAATTTTCTGAATCACTGTCAAAGGTTCAGAACCATCAATCAAAAAAAAAAAAAAGTATGAGTCTTTGAGATATTTTGTTGACCTCAATAAGTTTACTTACAGAATCAAAGTGGAACTAAATTATCCATGGCTGACTTGCAACAGATGAGGATCTGACAGGTAAATTCTGAAGAACTGTGTGAAGGCAGGTGTTTCACCAGTTCTTCAAATAAAACAAAACAAAACACAAAACCTGGAGGTTAAATCTGTGGTAAAGCATGCAATTCAAATTTATTTGTTTTGTACACCTTCATTTGCTTGACATTCATAGTCATTGGCCCCTTTTTGAAGGTAATTCCAAATGTTCCTCAGGACTGAGTCAATTAAACTCTTGTAACCTGACACATATCAAGCTGCCACTTCTTACAAAGATTCCCTATGAATCCATATGCTAGTGTAAAACCTTATCCACTATGAAAGAATGAGAACAAAAGAATACAGCTACTGGTCAGTGTCCTCAGATGACAGAAGAGTGCTCTGGACTTTAGTAATTTCTTGTGACTAACTCATCATTCTGCTAAAGCATACTTTGCTGGATATTCCTTGAAAAAGTCACCTTTAGGACTTAGAAGTCTAGACAAAGACACCACTGAATTCAGATCTCCTTACTCCTAAACAAGTCGATTAATTCTTTTATAACACAAGTTCTTTACAACCTTCTGATTATATCCTTCAACTTAAAATGCAACAGAAAAATCTAGCACCACATTCTCCTCAAGGCTGGCCTCGCCTTGGTCTGTATGTACTAGAACTGTGCTACGAGCAGCTTCCAAGCTGAGAGTTTCAGAGGAGCTAGGTTCCCTTGATAGTTGTCTCTTACCCTTTCTTTAATTCTAGTCAAGGCCTAACAAAAACACACACAGAACATTCAGACCAGGAGTTCTAGGCCTGTAGCTGTTCAGAAGAGGGGCTGCAATGTCTGGCAAAGAGATAGAAACCTATTTAGGATGGCTGAGCAGCTGGTGAGGAAGGAGATTTCTCACTATGGCATTGGAATTGTGTTATTCTCTTCTGACCACATCAAATTTAGCCAATACCTTGTTAAAATAGCGTCTTTCTCTTAGTTTTCTGGGTCATGCAAAGATCGTGGGATTGCATTGCCTACATAAGCAGTGCATTGATAACAGTGGAACATGGTCAACAATGAGAATATAATGCTGCGTTCTCTTCTACAATAAGCCTGTTTTGTCTTTTACAGAACTGTAGAAGGAATGAGGCAGAGCAAACCAGACATATTGGATTTGGGGTGGAGAATTATGTTCTTTTTTTAAAAATTTCAATATTTGATATAATGTACAAAGAAATCTTATACATTTAGTGCAGATCAAAATAAGCATGAAGTCCTGTGGATGAAGATTGACTGAGGGAATGCAAAGAATACCATGAACAACATTTCAAGATGAAATGAAGTGTCATACACTGCCACAGGGGTCAGAATCATCTCTTGTCCTATTAGACATCTTCATTAACAATCTGAAAGTGAGAGTAAAGAGCATATTAATGAAACCTGAAACTGAAAGCGTAGTGAGTGTTTATGAGAAATAATACAAATGAAACTAGAAAGTACAGAAACATTTGAAGAATAAAACTTGAAAAACACAGTTTAATTGGAAAAAATCTAAACTAAGTATTATGTAGGAAGATAGCACATGGATGATAATGTCAAACAGAGCAATAATTGAAAAGAAATTTTCAGTATGATTAAAAGTGGTCAGAACATTTGTACTATTATTTTTTAGATGTGTGGAATTATTTATTCTGTGAATATCCTGGGAAAAAGTGATTTTCTACATCTCATTGCATACAAAATATCTCAGAATTATTAAAATATCTTATTTTGACCTTTTACACATATAAAAAAAAGATTAGTTTCTGTGTAAAAATGTTAGCTAATTATGGATGGCTTGTCATTTAGAAAGATAGAATTGCAACATTTAGAAAATGTCAAAATGAAATATTCCAACTGACTTAAAGTAATGTAGGGGGATTATTGGTTCTTTTTTTTTTTCAACTACTTGCCTCAATTCTTAAAAGCAGGGGAACATTTAACTTTTGAAAATTTTCTGGCAATATTGACATTTTGCTTCTAGTTCTAAATGTGATATTTCAAGAAGAAAAACAATCGAAGGTCAATGAAGATTTTGGCATCATATGCCAAAACATTAAGTAATCAATCCTGAAAGTATTAGTCACTGTCTATCAGGTCTGTTAAGACTGTGCTTGGAATACTTTATACATTTCTCAGCATGTTGGTACCTGTTTGGAAAGGGAAAAGGAACAAACTGAATGAAGATCAGAGAAGAACAACTAACCTGATTAGATTGCTTGAGAAATTCATTTAAGAAGAAAGGTCACAAACACCTAAATATTCACTGCTTGACTAACAACATGCATAGCTATGCAACAAATTGAAAAAATATAAATGGAAACACTTATCTATACAATGCCTAATTAACCTATGAGACATGTTGCAACGAGATATAATTGATGCTAGGTGCCTGAAAGAGAAAAAGTAAAAAGAAAAAGCATAATATTTCTTGGACAGTATTTATATCACAACCACAGAAAGTATATTAAAAGCAAAATATGAGGAAAAACTGTAGAACTTATTTATTTAAGATGTAAAGCATCTTCTGGGGAAAAACGAATTCTGTGTAGGGGAAAAAAAAATCACTTGTGTGGACTTCATCTCATAAAGCTTCACTCCAAAGCCCAGAACATTTCTAACTATCTGGTCCTTGTTAATGGCAGGACAAGGGTGTTGGACGAGATGTATCCTTGATATGAAATGTCTCTCTCTTCTACAACCAAAGAGGAGAGACACTACAAAGAGTATGAATAGATATTGTAATGAATATAGTGACTGGGGAAGATGTAAACATCTAGAAGAAAAATACAGGCTGAATGTCAGCCAACAGAAATTCCTTAGGCTCAGTTTTACAAGGTCTCTGAGTGAGAGCTGACCTCTTCATACAGTGCAACAGTCTAGAGGTGTGCAAAAGATTCCAAACTTTGTTAACTTTTTGACTTACTTTCAGTTATACACAGAAACATTATTCCTCCTGACATTAATAACCATATGGCATCTTTTGAAGGTAAGTCCATAATGCTGATCAGCCCCTTGGTTGTTTTTTTTGGTTGGTGCTTTTTGTTTGTTTTTGTTTCTTTTCTTTTGATCACAATCACCACATTTGATTTGGAAAAGTGAAGTTCCACACAAGTTGAGTCCATTATTTTGGTTCATTTTAAGATTTGGCCCCTCTCTCCCAGGGAATAAAAGAGTTGCTATATGTGTGGTTGTGCTGATTCTTGTACATCTAAAAAACAGTCCAAAAGAAAGAAATGTTAGACATAAAATGCTAGAATTAAATTTAGGTTCACATCTGATTTTTTTTCCCCCCAGAAAACTGTCCTTTTCTTTAACTTCCTTCTTCTTATACTTCTGTCTATGTTTTCTAAACAGAAATGTTTCCAGACATAGTGTTCTATATATGCAGTGTGAAATGAATTCAAGTCTGATACATGCACCCTGCACAGATGCTCTTCATTTGCAAAATTAATTGGTCACATTTGAAACACATTGGATTCATGCTGAGAGGCGTTGGTGGGATTTTGGCCTGAAGGAAGTGGAAAATACCAGACCTATTTATTGATGCTTGAATATTAATAAATACAGACACAAGGAGTGTATTTATAATTGTTGGTTCATAAATGCTAAGCAGTTGTTTACATTTTCCAGCTACTAGTCACTGAGTATACATAAGACTTATAGAGAAAAGAACCCACTTACTAAATAGTTCCAGTGAAAAGGGGGTGAAGGGAAAATCTATTTAGTACTATGAGGGGCTTCTGGGAAGATATGCTAGTGTACACACCTTCTTGAAAACAATTAGAAAGGAATATTTACACTGTACATAACTATTATTGGCCTAGTTTTGTGGTGGTGTTATGAGGACTTCACCTACTCGATTACCTGACTGGTAGTAGTCATCTTACTGCAACATAATTTTTTCTTATGTCTCTTTCTTTCCTCCTATAGTCACTCACAATTTCAAATTCTTTCTTTGACTGTCTGTCCTGGTTTCACCAGGGACAGGGTTAATTTTCTTCTTAGCTGTTACAGTGCTGTGTTTTGGATTTGGTATGAGAATAATGTTGACTAAACACTGATGTTTTAGTTCTAAATCAAGGGCTTTTCAGCTTCCCATGCTTTACCAATGAGCAGGTGCATAAGAAGGTGGGAAGGAGCACAGTTGGGACAGCTGACCAAAACTGCTCAAAGAGATATTCTGTGCCACAGAATGTCATGCTCAGTATATAAACTGGAGGGAGTTAGATGGAAGGGGCCAATTGCTATTAAGGGATGAGTTGGGCATCAGTCAGTGGATAGTGAGTAATTGTATTGTGCATCACTTGCAGTACATTCATTTTATATTGATAGATCTTAAGACTCTGCAAGAAGTTAGTGACTGCCTCTAAAGTGATAGGGATATGGAGAAAAAATTTTTGGATTGAGGGCCAAAGTGTTGCTGTAAGTCTCTCCATCTCTGGCAAGTTTCTACATCTCTTGTAAATACTGTTTTAGTCAATTCCTTTAGTCCCTCTTCATCTCTTGCAAAGCCTATTTCAATTAATTCTTTCAGGTTTCCTTTTTTTCTCAACTTTTATTTATTATGTCATTATGCTTTTAGACTGATGCATTACATCATGTAATACAAAATAAGTATAATTGAGTTACCTTAGGGATAGTAGTAATAAAGCCATAGTTGAAGTTTAATTGGCTGTTATGCTATAAATATTTGAAGCATGATTAATATCTTGGCAATTTCTAGTCTCATTTGGAAAAAAGTTGAAATGGAAAGCTGAAAATACAGCTGTAAGTCTACATAAAGGGAAAATTCTCTGAATTTATCATCTTTTCTAAAACCTCTCTAGGGAAAAATTTTCCCCTCTCTGCAGACAGAGAAATTCCCAACCAAGTTTTTTTTCAACTTTTTTATTTCCTGAATTCTTTGGAGCTATAGAATGCTCATACTGCCCTTTTTTCTTGGGTTATGTCTTAAGACAAATAAGACCTCACAACCATGTTCTTCTATAAAGTGAGAAAGATTTCTTAAATGAAAAATTCAGCAGTTTCCCTATATGAAATAAGAAAAGGAAGAATAAAAATTGTTACATTGTAGACAAGGTAATAGTGAATTTAAACCTATGTAAAATACCTTAAAAACTATGTAGAACATTTACTAAGTCCTCTTTAGACTGTTTAAAAACATCTGAATTTGCACAAATAAATCCGCATCTCTTCATTGTCTGTAAAAGGAGCTTAAAACAACTAAGTTTCCACTCTCTCTCTCTCTCTCAAAGAAGGTAGATAAATCCAGACCTCAATGTCACATTAATATCAGAGAGATTAAATGGCTCAGGAGGAATACCAGCCAAAGAAAACTTGAATGAGACCAACAGCTAATATAACTTCAGCCCAGAAAGACTTTGAATTAGTGTGGTGACATTTCCTTCCATTTCATCTTCCCTTCTTATCTCTACTTTTAAACAATATGTAGATCAATTTAGAGAAGGAAACAGTATAACTACATCTTAAAAAAACATAATATTTTCTCAATATGGTATGTTAACATTTACCCCTGTCTTGGCACAAAGGAGCTTGTGTTCACTGGTGTAATAAAAGGTTTTATGGCCTAAAACTCTCACAGGAATTTTGAGAAGGAGAAGGATATGTTTTTGTTTCTGTCCTGTCTATATTCAACATTATTCAACATTATTTTATTAATAAAATTCTTATTTCTTTAGATACTAGCACCTAAAAATTTTGTGATGTTTATAAACATATGTTTGCACAAGCATATTGTGGCAGTTTGAGCCACATTAGAAATCCAAAATCCAATTTTCAGGCTTCCCCCCACCCCTTCCCACAATTTTATCCTAACACCGGAGAGAAACGTTCAGACTAGAGGCTTCTGTAGGAGAAGGGGGAAGTATATACATTTATTTACACAAATAAATTCTATACAAACTAAAGGCAACTATATATATATTACATTTCTATCAGTCAGTCCTTTCAAGCCCCTCCTTTAACTTTAGTCCAGGAGCAGCTTTTCAAGGCTGATATGTAACACAGTCTTTTGCCGTGGGAGTGTTCTGGGCTCCTGAACACTCCCCCCTCACCGAGTTCTAGTTGTTTGTTGCAGTCTCTCCTCCTTGTGAAGTCCAAGATAGCTTTGAGTCCTTGTTCTTCTGCTGCTGTGTGATCTCTCTCTCTCTGCTTCATACCTCGGTTCGTAGGCTGCTGCAGTGTAGTTCAGCTTATCAAGCATCTATGTCCTGGAATGTTGGTTTCTCCTCGGGTTTTCGGTTGTCCTGCACTTTAGTTCACGGCAGAGACATCCTCCAGACCCCTCTCTCTCTATTTCGGGGGGTCCGTCTCCAATTCTTGCCTGGGAATTTTCTCCCTAGCAATCGAGCCTCCTCCGGCCCGTCCACTTGACTCTGCTCTAATGCTAAGCCTCGCATCCACTCTCACTAAACAGCGAGAGGGAAAAACACAGCCCTCCTCTACAGCTTGGCTGCAGAGGTGGGGGGGAAGAAGAAGAGGGCCTGGCCGCAGGGCCTGCCTCTCTCTCTCCCACTTACCAGTTGTTTGTGAGTCGCATCCCTCACAAACATGCACTCATTCCAATGCTGTCTCTAACTCTGGCCTAGGCAGAGTTAGGGGGGGAGGTCACAGGGCTCCCCTCTTCCCCCCGGAGGGAGAGAGAGGGAGCCCAGCCACTCCCTGGCCTTCAACACCTACACCCAGCAGACACCAACAGCAAAACAACCAAGACTACCCTGACAACAGTTTCCGGTGCTGTGATATATGATTTTGAGCAGGAGCGAACATGAGTGGTGATTGGCTCTCCAGGGAACACTGCCCTGGCACACAATCACCTCTGAGCCCCCCCAGCCTCTTGGGGGGGCCAATCTCAACCTATGACACATATCATAATGAAAGGAGCTAGCACTGAATGGTGAATGAAAGTTTGTCAAAATATAAGACTTTTATTAGAGCACAAAACAGAAACCTGAACAAGGTAAAAATCAGACTTGCTGGAGCAAATCGATTTGGTTTAAAAAGTTTAAAAAATAAAGATTTCCAAATTTCAGACTCTTCTTCTGTCTTGCTGACAGATTTGGCAACTTTCAGGACTTCAGACAATTTTACTACGAGCATAACACGCTTCTCGTCTATGGAAGCAGTCACTGGCTTTTTTTAAGATTAGTTTTGGCTCTGTTCTCTGCATCAGCCTCTGCTTTCCTCGCCACCTCTCTCTGCTTTTGTATAATTGCCTAACAAATAATCCTGGAGCTTCCCCCTACTGTGCATGCGTCCATTAAATCAGGGAAGTAGAATTTTTCCCTTTCCTGTTGCTCCTGTCTGCCAAAGCTTGCAGCAGTCATGACAAGGAAATCGCTTTTCCTCTCTGCTTCCTGTCCAGTCCTATTTAATGAATAGCACATGTACAATAAACTACAAACAGAGTCTCAACAGGTAGGTAATTTGTGACAAACCTGTGAATTTATCTTGAACACTATGCAGCACTCAGCACACAGAAATACTACTTGTAGTATTTGAACACTACAGCTGGTCACTCAGCACACAGAAATAAAGGAGGGGCTTTGTATATATAATTTTTTTTAAGTATGTGAGCATAAGTAATCTAAAAGACCACCTGACAGAAACAGAAGTTAATTTATATTTTTCCTATTTTTCTGTAAAATCTTATAGGACTGTTTGTTGGTTTTAGTCTCAAATATCATACTTCCTTCAGTTCATTTAGCAGTGTATGCACTCCAAACTAGGTGCTAGTCCATAGCCCAGAAGAAATTAACTTCATGTAAAAAGTCAACACAAATTCTAGCTATCAATTAAACATTATCTCAAGGGCTTAGAGAAGATTCAAGTAATATATAGACTTTCTGTTTGAAGGGGATATTTTAATTGCAGATGAGAAAATGAAACAAATGTTAGTGATGACAAGTATTTCTCAAATTTTTTAATTTTGAAATGTATAAATCAGAAAATAACATTTACTAAGTAACAGCCTCAAAAATTTGCAAGAAGAATATGGTAGCTTCTGAAGGGCCAGAAAGCAGCAGTTTATTAAGGCATTGGAGAATGTACTGGAAAAAAAAGCCCAAAATTCTTTCCCATTGCTATATTTCATTTTCTCTGAACAAGTTTTTGCTTTCTCTTTCAAACAAATACAGTCCTTGCTTGGTTAGAAATGAATAGAAATATAATTTTCTAATTTGAAATGGAAAACTGGCTCTCCAACCTGATTTATGTGAAACTACTTCATAATTAATGAATTCATTAGACAATATAAATAATTTTAATTTCATTTTAAAAACAGATAAAATAAGAAATATGAAAAAATTGAAAGTTGCTTAAAATGGTTAAAATCAAATCCAATATTAAATATTTATTGCGAACTAAAGATTCTGAAGGACTTGAATTGTTTTATGTTTTTAAAAAAGCATCAAGAAAATAACCAAATTTAAAACGTATAGAAGGTTTTAATTTTTTTTTTTTTAAGGAGAAATCTTAAATGTCAACTTGCACAAATCTCTTATAAATTTGTATGTTTTTGTGAACAAATTATGTTTTGTAGTCTATAAGCCTGAATTGCATGAGGAAAATGTAAACATTTCCTGATAAAATAGTTGTACATTTTAAGAATATTTCAGAGTTTACAACTTTTATCTCCTTTGTGTCTTTAAGTTGATAAGTTATTGGTAATAATTTTTGTTGATTATTTTTTCTTTTCATATAGTTAAAGTCTTGGTATTTCAGTATCATACTCACGAAAATGTAGTATCGGAGTTTCCATGTGAAAGCTATTATCTTTAGTGTATTTTAAATATAGAATTTCATGTCATTCTGTCCAGAATTCCTGAAAGACTCCTATCTGAAAAATATTCAAAATTGCATTTAACATTAAAGAAAAAAAAAAGAACAAAAAAAACCAAACCCCAAACAAACAAAAAAGTACACTTTTCTTTGTGCTGTTTATAAGCATTTGATATTTTCGTTGTATTTATTACTAATAAATATTATTTTGACACAATAAAACTTAGATGGAATATGTGAGATTTTGCATGATAGCTTGAAGGCCTGTTTAAAGTAGCTGTATGGAGCAAAAATATTGAACAAAAGATACCTGCGCAAAATGTATTGAAATATATGTTACTGGCTAACGACTTGTATGTCATCAGGAACAGATACAGATCTTTAATAAAGTTTAGTGCAAAATGAACCTAAATCTGTAAGCTGATACTAAAATGTAACACTAAAGATTTTTCCAAAATATATCTTCCATAAAATGTCATGAGATAAAGAGTCAATTTTATTTAAAAACTGATAGAGCAGCTTTGAAAATAAACTTTATCTATCGTAAAAGTAGCATAAAATAAGCATTGATAAATTATTACAGTACTTTACTTTTTTTAAATAAAACTTGATATAACTTGGAGGCCATAATAACACTGTTGAAGCCTTAGTAATAATGTACTAGAAATTACATGTAGACAAAGAAAAAGGTGTAAATCTGGTCTCTAGAAGCTCCTTTTTTGCGGGGGGTGGAAAGGTATGATTTCTAAACTTGGGGTAGCTAGGAAAAAAGAATGAAATAATTCTTATGCAATGACAAGTAAATGATTCAGAAAGAAATTGTCTGAAAGTTCTCTATTTTTTTCCTTTTTCCTTTTTCACAAGTATCAAATCAGGAAGACAGCCAAGAGTATCCATATTTCTCTTCTTCTATCTTCTATCCTACATAACAAGGACAGACTGCAGTTAATGAACCATAGCAGTTTTAAAATCGGACCCATTTAACTGTAGCTTTTTTCTCCCTTTAACAATTCTACAATTTTAAAGAAGCTTTGAAAAAGTCAGAAACAGTTTTCCCTTCTTAATTATTTAAGTGTTCTGAGAGTAATCCAAGGAAATTATTTCTCAAAAATGTTTCCCTCTAAGTATAAATATCCTATAACTTTGCTTAGTAGTTAGTGTGTATTTACCAATATAATAAAATTAGTTGTTATTGCTGAAGTAATTAATCCCACTATAGAATATTTAACCTAATAGGAGAATTATTTATATACCTGGAAATCAAAAAAATTGCTTTGTCCCAGAAAGGTCCTGAGAGTAATCCATCACTTTGTTCATGTATGGTTCATTCTGAAACGAAGGAGGAAGAGGTCCAAACTAGCAGAAACAGTGTGATCTACACATTCTTACTTTATTATGTATCAATGGTTTTAAGATAACAAAGTGATGGATTAAATACACCAAAAGACATAGCAATACTCTAATTATCTATGTTAAAAACTTTAAAGACAGTAAGAATTATCTGTGAGGAGTTGCAACAGGTCTACAAATTATCGGCTGAAAATTTTGTCTACTGTTTCAATTATAAGCAAACAAAGTATTTCTAACACTATATTAGAGATAAATTACTACTTCAAGTGACACTGTTAAAAAATGATCTATCATTAAAAGTACCTGTATCAATTTTCTGCACACTTTGTCAAAGACCTTCTTTTTCATCTCAATGTTTTTCTAATTTCAGGTAAAATTTTAATCCAACCATGCAAAAAAGGTAAGTCTATAATGATATCTACTTGCTGTGTGACTGAGCTATGGAACTGGATAAAAATTTAAATAAAAAATTATTATAATTTCTGACACGTGAAATTCCTCTATAAGAAAAGAATCCATTTTTCTGTAGTACAGTCCTTGCACATAAGTTTCTGAAAACTAAAAGGAGAGTACTTTCAAGTCAAGAAATCTTTGTAGAATATAATACCTTTATCAACCTGTACCCATTATAACAACATCTCTCAAAAATTTATATAAATATGAAATTAGAGCCTAGGACAACCCAGATAAGACAGTAAAGTTTTAGTGTCAGTGAGCCAGACTTCTTTTTTTTCAAATGAACAGAAGAATTTCGATTGTTGTTGCTCTGTCAGTGAGTCAGATTCACCTCCTTCTAGAGGTACAAAGAACAACTATTTGAACACCCAGGGAGTGTGAATACCTTTTTCCTGGCTTTATTGGTATGGAAATACTTCTCAGTATCTCCCTCCTTGCGTTTCTTTTATTCTTTATGTAAAGAAAAATTGTCAAACTTGATTTCTTAAAACTGGTCCTGTTTCCACTGGATATGGAAATTGAGCTTAAAAATGGTTCTTTTTATGCTTCTTTCTATTTTAAACAATGTGATTTTGTTCTTCTCTCCTCTTTTTTCTCCCCTTCAATTTTCTTCTCTCCTGAAAGGTGAAAGGTGGTTGGGAATAGCCAGCATGGATTCATTAAGGTAAATCATGCTTGATCATGCTTGACTATGTCTGGAATGTTATGTCCAGTTTTGCAACACAAATAAAAGAAAAATATTAATAAACTGGAATTAGTTCAGCCGCCTGAGTTGGTCAGGGAGTACTTCACAAGGACCTAATTGCAGCCTTCCAATACTTACAAGGAGATTATCAAGAAGTCAGAGACAGGCCATTTACACACATATGTGACAGGTGTGTCAGTGTCAAAAATCATAAATTGTAACAGGGGAAATTAAAACTGAATACAGGGCTTGTAAATGGCTAATATTCATCCTGATTGTGGTTCAACAACAAGGCTATAAGATGGCAACAAAAAGGCTGTGAGAAGGCCTTTGTTAGAGGCAAAGGGCTGAGCACAATAAAACAAAGCATAATCTTGCAGTGCCAGGAACACAGCTAACATCAGGCAAACAGTCATGGACAACCTATTCTCCAATACTCTGTGAACATAACGGAGTTACTGATCTCATGAGCATTGCAAGTACAAAAAGGGAAGTGATTATCCTCATTTTCTAGAATATTTTGCCCAGTTTCAGGCCTCCCAATGCATGAACTTGCTGTAGCAAGTTCAGCAGAGGGCTACTGAAGTGGCTAAGGACCTGGAGCACGTCTTCAACAGGAAATGGAGCTTATTTAGTCTTAAGAATAGCAGTCTTGCAGTGCCTATTAGTTGGTTCATGAGAAGATGAAACCTGTCTCTTTAATAATATATGGTGAGAGGATGAGAGACAAAGGGTATAAAATGAAACAAAAGAAGTTAAAATTGGGTATGAGGAGGAACACTTTCCTAGTGAGAACAGAGAACAAGTGGAAAGGGATTGTGCCTAGAAGTTATGCAGTCTCTGTCTTTGGAAGTTTTCAACACCCAAATGGATAAAGCCCTGAGCACACTCAATTGACCTCTTAACTGACCCTGCTTTGAACAGAAAAGTGGACTAGAGATTTTCTGAAATCCCTTACTTGTTCATGCTGCTGGAACCAACATGATATTTCCATGCTAATGGCCGACAGTCAAAAGCAGTGGTCTTCTAAGATCCTGGCAGATTCAGAAATTTTGTCAAACTTTACAAGTAGGACTTGAATAGTTGTTCACCTATGGTCAGTCGTGTACTGGGTTCACTTACTCATCCACACTATAACAAGAGGTTAAAGTCTCAACAAAAATTTGTTCAAGATTACATCCTAGTTCTCATCCACATAAAGTTTCCAAGTCTACAGCTTCAGAGGAAGAGGTACTTGATCTCTTATTCCTTGGATGAAGAGAAATTACATCAGGATGATCATCTTGACAGCATGCAAAGCTTAAAAAGATCCTTAAAACATGCAGGAAATATCACTAACAGATTATACCAGAGGACGATATAGTTACATGAAACATAGTGCGGATACATCACAAATAAGACAGATGTATCCCCAACATAACAATATCAATTAAGGAAAGTGTTTACAAAGCGTATTCTGCAAAGGTCCAAAATATTTTATTATTTTTTATCTAATTGGGAAGAAGCTTAACAGTTCCAAAATATTCATTCTAACTTCTAGATTCACATGTAGCCTACAATATGTAGTCTACAATTCCAACATTCGATTTTATTTACCTGTTTTTTCCTCCATCCAAGGAGTAACTCTTTTCCAAAAAACAAAACAAAAAACCACAACCTGATAATATCTTTTTAAAACTTTATTATTTGTTTTTATTCTATTTTATCAAACTTCAGAACTTTTGAAGCCATTCTGAAAGTGTTTCATAGTTTAACCTTAAGATCAGCTGGCTATGAGAATTAATTTAACTTTTAGCTTGTATTTCCTACATTGTTTTATTTATTTTTTTCTTTCTAAATAATATTCTGCACTCTAATTGGGTCTGTGAGCAACAGCACTCATTAATTGCTCTTATCAGTCATATTTCAAGTAAACTCTCTTTGATTCTCTTGGCTGCTATGTTTCTCTGTCTACCATCTGTTTTTTACTGAGATATGTCAGCTATAATTAGCAGATAAAAATCTCAACTTAAAAGTGGGTCCAGTGTTCAAAGGTCAATTTTAAATTCACTACTCAGGCATGTTTTCTCAGATAGCTGAACACTTTTAGGTCAGAAGAAAATATGGAGATCTTTTTTTGTGTGCATGTGTTTGTTGCATGGTAAGTAATTCTCTAGGAAAAATTCCAAGGAAAAGTGAAGATAAACCTTGATGTTTTACTGAAATATTGGAAACAGAAGAAAAACCAACAAGGCTGTTCAAGACCTGAACTTCAAAATGGTTCATAATCTTTAAATTGGATATATAATTATGCACACGATGAAGCGGGTTCAAAAAGTATTGCAAACTGCAAATCAAAGGCCAGAAATAAATAGCCATTTATAAAGCCACAACTCTGAAAAGTTTGATTAAATGTATTTTTTAAGTGCCAAAATTGAATGAATACAGGTACACATGGTACAATTTGACCTTTATGTCTGTTACAACTGTCAGAAATATTGAATGAATTTGTATTCCACAAGTTAGAGGAACTGCTTTAATTTTGCCTGTAGGAAGATAATACTAGTTTAGTCTCTTCACAGAACATGCAATACTGCATTCAGAGTTTTAAGAAAAGTTATATGACAAAACTGAACAATGATTTATAAGTTAATCACCTTCATACTTCCTTAGAATTTTCCTAGCATTTGTGAAATGTTTTGGAGACTTCATTTGGAAATTTTTCAGTGAAGGATTCAACCTGTGGGTAAGATTTCTTTGTAAGCATATTTATTAAGTATATGGTTCTTTTAGTATCAGTATGTGAGTATTGAAATATCAGGGGCTGAATGGGAGCCTTACCTGGATGGATCAAACTATATTGAAGTGCAAATTTACACGTCTAAGAGAAATAAATGCATTTATTAACTCTAAAACATAGCTGCTATGCAAAGGGTTAGAAATGTTTAAAGTTACATGTATTTTTTACAGTTTAATCAATTTTTCTTCCTCATCTCCATATTTCTTTTGATACTATGTGTGCATTTAACCTGCAGTTAAACCTAAATTTAAAAAAAACCAAAAACATTGTCTCTAAAATGATCCTGAAGCATGCCTGCACAATTTAAGTCCAAAGGGTAATGATTTTTTGTAGTAATACTATTTATTTCAACATTCTGATAAGTGTAATAGGTGCAACTGAATGAAATATGAATGGAAAGAGAGAATCATAAAGTGTGCACTGAACTAATTGTTATATTGCATTCAGAATTTCAGTGGAATTAGAACTTTACAGTACAATATATTATTCCAGAGAAATACTTGACCAGGATGGACATAATAATGAGTGTGTGGATGAGGAGAGAGAAAGAGTGAAATAGATATGTTAGATTAAAATGTCCATGTAGGTTAATATACAGCTGTCATACAAACAGCGCTGAATAATAAAGGTATTTCACCACATATACTTTTTTGTTTCAAAATCTGAATTAAAGTTCGCCAAATCCTGAGACTTTTTGTTTCCTTCAAAATTTGGTTTGCTGCTCAAAATTAGAACACAATGGAAACTTAATATCAAAGAATATCTAACGTTTTATCTTGGTACAAATGAAGAGGCATTTTAGCAAATTTCTTTTGATGCCCATCTGATGTTTCAAAATATATGCCAAATAGTTTTCTAATAACTTCAGAGTTAGTAATGGAATTTCTTAAACTGTTATTCCATCCTTTCGGTGTAAAAATATTTCTTTCATGAGCCCTTTTTCACTCATGTTCCCGTGATTCTTCAATTTCCTCCTGATCCTCTTTTGACTTCCAGTGGCTGCATCCTACAGTCTTCCACCACAGCATGATTCTTTCAACCTGTGTCTCAGAATAGACTCTTTTGAATCTTAAAATGGAATAACAAAAAAGTATTCTTTTCTGTGTCACAAGTAAATGAGTATGCATATCCTCTTTTTTTTCTACTCCAATAAGCTTTAACCTCAACTTCAGGAATAAACTGATTTTTTAAAGTGAAACAGTATTGCAAAAAACAGGTGCACAGTGCACTTGTATTTATTCTGATATGTAGGTACTTGAAGGATCAGGATTTTAATGGGTGCACTTATTCGCAAGAAGGATCCTTCAGTAACATCCTTTCTTCTTTAAACATTGTCCCCTATCAGAAAAGAGGCGTGTCTATCTAAACCGAAATCCTGTTCTTCCATTTACAAAGGCTATAACCATCTTGCAGTAACAGTTTCTGTTACAGGCCTCAAACACAGCAATTCAATCTCAGCAGGGTCTTCCTTGGTTCACAAACTAATCAGAAGCAATTGGTAGCTTTCTTCATAGGGTCTCACGGTGTCAAGGCACCTCTAGTTTTTATAAAAAATTCAGATAACTGTTTTCTTATTAATGATAATTTCATTCGAGATGATGGATACCTGGCTCCTATTGAAAATTCTTTTCACGAAAAAGTTAGTTATGAACTGAAAATTCTACCTGTGTTCAAAATGTGAAACACATAGAACCTACAGGACACAGGATTGTTGCCTTTAAATTCTGTGTATATGTGTTTGTACATCGTTGTAGGAGATAAATATTTTTTCATTATATTATTACTGTAATGAGAATATTCTTTCCTCTAACTATATGTATTTGAATCTCCTACTTCTCTGTTCAGTAGGCAAACATCTGTATTGCACTTCTCTAAACCAAGGTCTCAGCCAGAAATAATGTATGAAAAATAGAATAAAAATATCCTTCTTTTACCAGCAAATATAATTTATCATTTCCCTGAACAGGTTAGCAAACATCTAAAAAACAGTATGATCATTCTATTGCTATCAGAATTTGACAGACTCTTGAGCATAAAAACATTGCTATTGATCATAAACCCAGAAGGAAGCAAAATAATCAATTACTTAATTACCACATGGTAGAGGAAAAAGCTGCATTTTCAGAACACTTTAGTCAGAGGGATACATACCAAGGTGTTCAAATGTCAATTCAAAAAGTTATTGAGATTTTTATCTAGACCTACCAACCAACCTTACAATTCAGGTGTTAGATTAAAATAATACGAGATCTTCTTGAGTCCTTCATTTTCCGGATTCCTGTGTTTTATAAATTTTCATATTAAAGGGAAAATAATAGCTAGGAGGAATGAAGAGTGCTAATTTCCATCAGAAAAGGAACTCATTATTTATAATACATTTAAAACCAACCCCCAACAATTAAAAGTAATCATAGGTATTGTCTGCAATTTGAAATGGATTTGCTTAGAAAAAGTATTTAATAATGTGTACTGCTCCTAGAGCAATCTGAAATACAGATGATTAACCTGTTTCCTGAATAAGCACTCTGTACAATTGCTGTGAGAGGCAGCTTCTTCCTACTCTTTCTCTGTCCATCACAAATTCTTTCCTACATAAAGTTCTATCACTTTATCCATCTGGGAAATGTGGTGTATTGTTCATCACTTTCCAGTTCAGTGTCTCTTGTCTGCTAATCTGTTTGAAACTCCTAAAGTACAGGAAGGCACCATATTTTCATTTCCCACATGTGAAAGGGTTCTCTAGTTGCATGGTTATGACATAATCTCCTTATTCATCTGTGTTCTAAAGAAAATGAGACCTTTTATAGCATGTTGTGAAACTATTAATCCTCTTTGTTTGTCTTTCTTTTTTTTGTTTTCTTCTGATATTCTAAGAAATTCTGCTTATGGAATTTAGGAAGAAAAATCTTCAGATAATAAAAAAGCATCTAGAGTGAGTTGCATTTAGAAAAAAATGTTCAGATATTAAGAAAACAACTAGAAAGTGTTTCATTTAAATATCTCCCTGCCCATGACAAGGGCACTGGAACTAGGTGAACTTTAATGTCCCTTCCAACCCAAAACCATTCTAGAGTAAGAGAAAATTTACTAGTTTCACATGGTTATTCACCTCAGAAGGTACGCACAGAAATAAATCATGCCTGTTCCAAATGGCTAAGCTATAAAGATATCCTCGATATGCCTGGAGACCACACAACTTTACACACCTCCTTCACTCCACACTTCTCACTGCCTTATACACAGCTTTACTTTGAAAAATGCATGGGTTTGAGCATCATCTGCTGACACAGTGATGCCATTCTGCATCCAGTCTGTATGATTGTCCCAGATGACGGGACAAGGTCATACTTAAGGATTCATGTCTCTCTCTCAGAATCACACCAGATTTCTCGTTCCCAGGGTAAACACATAAAACCACAGTGACTTTCATATAATAGTTTCCTGAAGAGGCTTTCAACATATTCTTATACTAGTCTTAATTGATAAAGGAAGATATTCTCCCATGTACAGCAACCTTCAAGGTAAGGTCACATAAATTAGTGGACCTGTCTGAGTTAGGTTAATGGTTGGACTTGATGATATCAGAAGTTTTTTCAAACCTTAATGAGTCCATGATTAAAAAAAAAATGCAATTAGTAAATTTCAAAAATCAACCTTTGTATAAAATTATGCATGAATTTCACTCTTTCCAAAGACACAAGTGACACACTCTTTTTGCAATATGCTGTATTCAAGATTATTTGTATTGTGTTTCACCAGTGAAAAAGTCCAAGTTGTCCATTAGATTCTGCCTTGTGAATGCCTAAAAAAAATAGAAAAACTTGTATCATTGTATTTCAATATACTATTGCATTGAATCAACATTATATTTAAATATATTATTAAAAATACATACTGTAACAAAAAAAGATTAATTTCCTGAGAAACAGCTATCAGAAATTTTCAGGTAACAAAGAATTATGCTTATCAAATATACATTTATTTGTACAAAAAAATCAAAAATATTTTTAAATACATACTTCTTAATAGACTTTGAAATCTGAATTGTTTTTACCAGAGGCTAAACATCTTCAGAACTGAACTCTGTGTAGTCTTAATTATCTGAGTGCATGAAGACAGATTCAATACTACTGAGGAAATATAATTCTTTATAAACTGGTGCAGATGTAGTATAACAACACGAGGTTTTTAACCTCTGCTTCCATTAATCAGTCACATAGTGTTCTGAAAATGCAAACTAATGAAAATTTCTCATAGCAAAAAAACAAAAAAAATTCCATAGAAGTGCTTCTTTTCATTGTCCTTTTCAGTGATTTTGGTTAGTATATATTCTGAGCAAGTTAAAAAGCTTTTAATATTTCATAACATGGAAACTAGATTTGTTATAGGTGAAAAAAGTTGAGCAAAAACATATTTTATTTTTGTAGTCAGTAAATTATCTTTGTCTATCAAGTAGTTAAATTAAATTAGAAAGTAAACAAAGAACAATAAAAGTAGTAGTTATCTTGCTCTATATATCAAAACTAAACTGACTTTAGTCCATGACTGATCATTGTTTAGTGGTCTAAACAGCTTGTAGCTTAAAGTTTTGACCAAAGCTGTAAATATGATCTCGTAAATGCCAATCTGTTGCAGTAGGAGAATTTGACATTGGAGTAAGTTTGGAATTGAAGATTTCTGTGCTTCAATTAATAGACTTTTATGCCCATCTCAAGCATATTGTTCTTCTAACAATCACAATATCCGTAAAAAATATGACATATTTGGAGCTCCTAAATTATGTACTGTACAGTAAAACACACAAAGGAAATATAATGATATTTGCATTCCTTGAAGCTGTAGTGCCAAAGAAGCTACAGTGTCTGAAGTGAATGTGTATTCAAGGTAACTGTGAATTTTTTGTAACAAATCATTGCTGTTTATTAAACCTGCCATGCAATACTATCTTGTCAACTAATGCAGAGATATCAGCATGTCTCTTCTGACCACTCTCTCTGCCAACTTACTCTTTCAAGATAACAAGAACCATTGGTTGGCCTTCATGTTCATTTTTCAGCAAAACTCATTCAGTTCCAGATAGTCTGTTCTGTTGAATGTCATTCTTTAGTCATCAGACTCAGTACCCAGCATGTCACTGACAGCATCAGCCATCATAGTGTAATTGACTGCATGCAGAATTGCACAGTGAGGTTATATTCATTAGTAGAGAAAAAAAAAAAACAACCACATACTGAACCAGCCAAATCAAATACAGACAGCTGGCTAATCATACAATTAAAAGTCATAAGCATGGCAGACTTTTGTGTTTACCCTTCAGTTCTGTCCACTCTGAATTAAAGAGTGTATATTAGCTAAGTAGTTGATAAAAGGTGTCTGATCTGAAAACCATTACACTTGCACATGTGTTCCTTCCAGACTAATTCAATAGAGAATGTTACAATAATGTAATGTCAGGCATTTTGCAACAGAATTTATTCTGGGTACATTCTGTGACTGTACATAGACAACATATGATCCAAATATTTGACAGGTGGAAGTGAATCTTGTGAATTATTCATGAATGGTTTAAATCCTTGAACAATTTATTATCTGCTTAGTACAACTCTATTTAAGCAGCATATGTAGTTTTTTTTTCCCGAGGAAGGCATCAAATGAAGTTTTGTGACTATAAGCAGGGGCTTCGTTGCAGAGCTCTTATTGTGTGCATAAACTTTGTGTCTGTAGTAAGAAATATTCAATCATAGTCTCATTTTTTAAGGCAATTTATTTTTCCTTTCATGGGCTATGAGAATTTTACCCCTAAAATTATCATATTCAATGTAATAGATTTTTTCTTAATAATTTCTGTGAAATTTTACAGTAAAATAGCACTGAGAAAGAAAAAGAAAAATACGTGGATGAGGTTTTGTGTGCCATTTTTATTTAGTTTATATTTTAAACAGCTTATATTGGTCACTGGACTATCCTGAGACAGATCAGTGACACAAGTAACGTAAAGATATTGAAGAAGTGTATTAAGTTATCTCCTAGTTCCAATACATGTCATACTTTGAGTTATAAATATCAGTGTTTCAATTTAGGATGTAGTGATTTTCTTACTGAAAATCCAACATGTATGTATGATCCGCCTATGGAAGTGTATTGAGTTTATTGACAATGAGTCAATGTTGACATTACCATTGTCCCCAGTGATGCAAAGTTATTAAAAATGTCAGTAAAGCCCTCACTTTCTCTTTTACTATTATCAATGGCCTAAATCTAGTAAGTCTCTTAACTGTGTGTATAATTTTATGTATATGTGTTGTAGTCATACCTTTGTTAAAGTCAACGACAGGTCTGTTAATGAGTTAAAGGGGTGTCTGAGAGACTCCATATGCATTTCAGGTGGATTAATCCTATATACTACTTAAGAAAGGTGGGTTTGGGAGTTTCCCAAAAGAAAAAAAACCTCAAAGCTATCAGATATCAAAAAACAGGAACAAAAATTATCTCGGTGACCTTACATCAAGGTCTTTGTTTATCACATTGAATGGGAAAACCTCTTTGTCTCAGGGTTTTATTTCTAGGGCCTATATTAAAGCATCAGACCCAAATGAACTGTTTCAATTAAGGTTGTTTCAGAATACTGGTGAAAAATCAAGTACCATTTTCTTTTGTGCTCTTTGGTTACCTTCTAATTTGAGAATACTGAAACAACTCTGCAGTGTGATATAAAACATATTCTAATATCTACATTTAGTTATGATGAGCAGTAACATGATAAATATAGTCTACAATTAATAAAAAAATGAATTAACATTCAACTAAGAGGCTACCAACTTTGCAGTCTGAGGATAGAAGTAATTTGTACCGTAAGAAATAATTCTTTTGTTTGAAAAAGAGATTAATGCAGTTTTTGCTTTCAAAAACATCCTAAAAACTTTTTGAAAACACAGTTTAAAGTTTATTTGGAAAGTTCCTAAACAAATAAGAGCACCAGTTCGATCAAGTATATAAATAGTGAAATAGTGAAAATCTTTGTGATTTTTTTCTTCCTTTCAACATTCAAAAAAAAATTGTCTGGCACTCTGAACACATGAATATTAGCACTCATGCTCTAATTGATAATATCTGCAATCCTATATCAGTGGGAGAATGTTAAACCTTTGTTAGATATGTGTAAAACTGACAGCTGAAATTCAAAAGTGGAATCATAAAGCTTACTTCTCAGACACACTTCCCAATCAAAATTCTCTCCATATTTTCTCATTATTCTAAAGATTCTTTTCTGCTAATATATGTGAATACACCCATATGAAATACCTATCACATGGATGTAATGGGTGAGACTGTACATGAAGGAAAATTCTTAACCTTTCCTGTTCCGATTCATAAGCTGCTTTTCAGCTATGTAAAAATTCATTTTCAGTGAGATAAAATAATATGTACATATTTTATCTACATTAGTATTTTATCCAGAATAATGTGCTTTCTTAGCGAATCCTCCAGTAGTTCCTACTTAGAATACATTTGCTCAGTCTGCAGTTTTGTGTTGGCAAACTGGATACCTTTAGGAGTAACAGATAGATAGAAAATGCTTTATAATCTGTGACAGGGTCCAAAACAATGATTGGTTTTTTGATTGGTATCAAATACATGTTAAAGGGAAAACAAATCATTCAAGGACCATATCAAATCTAGTTTAATTTAACCAACATCTATTTCAATCCACTCCTGTTGTGCCGAATACTTATAACACAATAATAAGAAGATTCTTTAACTCACAGAAACATGTAGACATGGATGGCACACTTAGATAAGCAGTCTTTGACTACTGGTTTGAAAAACTCTTTAGTGCATCCGAACTAGTACTACAGAGTTTAGAGCAGGAGAGTGTACTAAGATAGAATAAAGAGCCAGAAGAAAAACAGCTAGTGGTATATTACTATCTGTATCTTCACCAATTGGGAAGAAATGTATGAAAGAATGGCCAAAAAAAAGTTGTTCTTTCTTCTCCAAAGAAAAACAAAGGTGTAAGTTTATTAGGTGTTTGTTGTACATAATAATGCATTGAATCTGTGAGGTACTCATTTTCAGCAACGTTTCAACCTTCTTCAGAATATATTTTTTTCCTTTTTTCTTTCTCTCACTATGATTTTGGAAGCAACATTCAGAAAGTAGTCAGTAAACTGAAACATCTGTCTGCACTTACAGAATATTTGCTTCACAGCTTGAAGTTTAGACTCCAGACATCTCTTTCTTTACGTGTCAAGAGCATAACAAAAATTATACCTACCAATTTGCATCCCTTTAACAAATAGATATACTCCTGTTGTCTACGGGAATATTCTTGGAACTATTTTAGTATTCTTGTCAAGGAAATGGGTCTTCTTATAGTTTTTTCAGTGTGGAGAAAATTTTCTATAGCTTGTCTTGAAACATTGACACTTGTTTATTATTTTTTGCCTGCTATCCTTGAGCAAACCATTAGTTTTGTAAGCCAACACAGATGTGTTGCTCTTTTGTCAGAAATGTAGACACCAAGAACAGTATAAATGGCCTTCAGAATTGGTATAAGTTGTCATAACTCAGCTAAAGCACTGCACAGTTCTTACTTCACCAGTTGGGAAAAGTCTATGGCATATATCACAGATACCTTCATTTTCAGGAAACAAAGTTCATAAGGAAAATTGTGCTTCTAGCATAAAATACGAGATAATACAAATAAAGATTACATATTAATAATTCATGTGTCCACTTATGTTAGCATGCTTCCCAGGTAATGTGTGTAGTTCTCAGAAATTCAGTGAGTGTTTTCTGATTTGAATAGGGGTTTTTGGTGAGAACCTGAAACCTACAAAATACATACTTAAATCTTGCATAAACTCTGCTGAAATTTACAGCAAATGGATACCTTTAAAAACACTGAAGAATTGATCCTACTTCAATGGGATAACTTTTTTTTACTTTTCTGGGATACCCAAGGCCATGGGATGGCTGGCTATAGCACTTCAGTGTGAATGAAATTAAGGCTAATTGAATAACTCCAAATGCTTAATTGGGTCATTAAAAAAAAAGACGTTTAATTCTAAGCCATTCAGCATAGATTTTCTGAGTACAAGTCAAGAAAAATATCTACTTCTAAAATACTTTTGTAGGATGATAAATCTCCTTCTAAAATATATGCCTGTGATAGATCAGGTGAGTTATCATTTAGAAGTATCATTTTTCTATCATTGATTATTCAAGAAACTAGGTACCATGCAGGCATGTGGAAAGGGTATGTCAATACCATTCTAAGAAGCTGTTGCTTTCTTCTTCGAAACCTAAATATCTTTAATGCAAGCCAGTCTCTAGAGTTGAAAGGTAAAACATGCTTAAGACAATACCAAAGTACTTTGTTTAATGAATATATTCTTACAAAACTATTAAAAAATGTTTAAACAACCATGAGGAGGTTGATGAACAACAGTGAAGAGTCTGAAGGTACTATTCTGTTAGATTCTCCATATATCACCAATGGATTTGAGTATATGGGCTCTCTTATGACAAGTATGTTGCTTCTGGCATGTCCAGTGTAAAACTTATCTTCTGTCTACAACTGCTCGTATTTTAAAATAATTTTAATGCAATGAATAGCATTGAATTTTATTGTCACAATTATGTACATTGAAAGCATAAACATCTTTTCATAAACTAATGTAAACAATTCTTTACAGGACTTTTCAGCACATGGGAGGCTGTTGTCTGTTTCCTATGAGCACATTCCACACTCTGGTTGTCCCTTTGAATATTGGAGAGCAATAGAAGTTTTTAAAGTTGAAACACTTTCATGTTAAGAAAAGTGTTTTTCCAGCACTTACAAATGTTAACTGTATTCTTTGCTGATTTATTCTCCCTGAAGGTCTTTTCTAGCTAATAGGAAGCCGTGATTACCCAAGACAAGATCTAAAATGTATTTTTTCTGGCTTAACAGACAACACTATTTGCTTTTCAGGTTGGTTTAGATAAGACTTAGCATATCTACCCTTTGTGCTAAATTATATCAAAGAATAATGATTATTCACATCAGGAAGGAGGAGACAGAAAATATTTAACAATATTTATGTATGTTAAGTTTTTGAGGCATCCAAGTTAGAAGCATAGATGGCCTAAATTCCATGCATAAAGATTAAAAAAGATAGGTCATCCTGCAAGATTTTGAGAACCAGATCATCACAACTGTACTTAGAACATACAGTTACTATGCCCCCAGATCACATGCTGTAATGAAATAATAAATATGGTGCACTTAATAAAGATATTAAATCAATCTAAGCCTAAGTATAGAAGGAGACCAATATTTATATATTTGAAAACCCTTGTTCTATTTTTTAAAAAAGGCATGAATTCCTAAACTGTATGCCTCTGCACTGAAGTATGCCTTTCTGAAAGTCATGACAACCATATGTACATTTCTAGATGAAAAATTTCTATTACTTATTAATGTTCCTTTATCTACATATAATCCTTTCTCTGTTGTTTTAGATTTGAGAAGGTTTTAGAGTATAGACATCATTGGAAGAACAATAAATAAATACAAACTGTGCCTAAGGCTTATTTGCCTGAATATTTACAGCCAGTTCTGATTCAATAAAAGGATGTCTATTTATACCAGCAACAGCTGAATTAGGCCATAATATGAAACAAAAATAACACTCATGTAAAATGCTAAATGGTATGGCTTTTTTTTTTACATGAGAGTGTTATTTTTGCCAATACTTTCAAATTCTTTGACTAAAGGAAATGAATTTACCTGAATGAAAGTCACTGAGTTTTGATCTTTTATGAACACATTTATGTGGAATATCCCTAATAGCAAGTAAATGAGATTAAATATAGTTCTATGTGCTTATGAATGGATTTACATAAAAATGCAAATCTACAAGCACAGAAAAATTTCCACTTTAATAAAGATACTAGATGAATTGCTATATCCTTTATAGACGTGTTTTTGTTGCTTTGATGCTGCTAAACCCTCGAGAAAACCTTTTAATTTATGGAACTAGTAAATTTTTAAAGGATCTACTTGAATCATGGCCTAGATTGAATTCACAGTAACTAAGATCATTAAAACCTTTTTCTTTTCCTATTCATTTTTAATTGAATAATTATTTAATATTTTTGTTTTTAAAGTGCAAATTAATAGCAGGTTATTTCCATATTAATTTCAATATTAATGAAAGAGGACAAATTAATCATACTTCTTTGTATGAAAACACAAATTTCAAAAAAATTAAAATATAAACTAAGTTTAGTAGCTATCCCTTGAGATAAACAAATCTGCACAAACCTAATCATGTACAAAAAACCATATCCACAATTTAAAAACCAAACCAAACCAAACCAAATAAACAAAACAAAACAGAAAGAGTGAGAGTTCCCAAGGTGATTCAATTACCCTGAGAAACCATGATTTTGGTGTCACAGGATTAGAACTGGAGAGGAAGATAAAACTTGTTTATTGTGTAGATGACGACTGACAGCAGAACTATTTATTTTCAGTAGCCTGGGAAATTAAAAACTTACCTGCAATTGACTCAGTAAATTGTTATTGTTATTAGACTATTTTTCCTAAATATAGCATAATTAATATTGACATCAGCAGTTTATGTTTACCACTGCTACCTAATCACTGTGGGATATGTAGTTCCCCAACCTCCTACACAAATTTGGATATGGGAAGACTCTAGCATAAATGTTAAAGTAGCTGAAGTAAAAAACACATATTTATAACCTACCTAAATACATATATATCATATATGTATGTTTATTTGCTAAAACATGCTTACATGACTGCTCACATGCATACCTGTTGTATGAGTTTTACTTTGAGCAAACAGGTGGAAAGCCATTTAGTTGTTAAATGCAGCTGTACAGACAAAGCATGTAATCTAAACATTATTTTTCACACTGTTTCTAATATTTTTGTTATTATACTGTGCCATTAAACTTTCTGGTTCTGATTCATAATTGTTTCATGCAGATGCAACCTGATGACATATCAGAGAATGTCATTGGGGCATTATTGTATACATGTGTTTGTAATTGTATTCAACATGTTTCTTCCCTCTCAGCTCTGATATACATACATATGTATATTTTTATAATTTATGTTCACCTCCTTCCATTGTGAAGAGGTTTTCTTTGCAGTTGCTGAAGAAAAACAGGATATCAGACCTTCAGCTCATCCTGTCAGCTATACGAAAGAATGATCATCTTGCTACAGATCCCAGAGTTCAGATGAAATGGGTATTTTAGTTTTGACAGTTGTTTTCCTCTTTTGGTATACTGCTCCTGAAAGCTTTTTCTTAGAAAATCCCTCAGAATTTGAATCATGGGGAAAATATATTAAGGGAACATACTATTATTTTCAATTCTTTACTCTTAGTGCAAAACATTTTCCTATAACTTTTTATTACCTCTGGTCTTTTCTTTTGCATCACTGTGTTCTCCTGTCCACTATTCAATATTCATACTAATAGAACTCCCCTCTGCACGAACTTTATTATTCTTGCTGGCTTTCTGCAAGAAAAATGCTACTTCCAAGTTTAAGTTATTACAATCAACTAAAAGAAAGAAACCAGAGTTCTTTATTGTGGTACTGAACTCTGAGCACAGCTCCTCATTTTTAACTACCAAATACTGACCAATAGAAACTACATACTTCAGTAAGAAGCAGCTTACTTTGTAAAATGAGTAGGAGCTTATCAGCTGAGAAACACAGCTGGGCCCATGCAGATGCAAGAGAAGAACATTTCCCTGTGTGTTTTCAGACAGAAAAAATTCTCAGTTCTTCCTAGAACTGAAAATGTAAAAGGTAATTTTGTGAATTCTTAACCTATGACAAAATGGAAGTTGCAGAGGGTATAAAATTGCATGTCAGAAACTGAAAAGACTGACAACAAAGTTATTTGCAATCTGAGAGATTAAAAACAGCACATGAACCTAAAATGTAGATTATTTATGCTAACTGGTTCTAAATACTTCATATGGTTCAAATGAATTTAAAAATAAGAGGGGAAAAAACCCCTATGTTACAGTCAGCATCTACAAGCAAAAATTCATTATCTGGACTGATTAAGCTATTTAAAACCAATTTTAATCTTTTCTATTTTGATTTTATTTGTTTAATCCATACTGTAAACAGACAATTTTTAATAGCCATACAATTCATCATGCTGTGCAAATGGATTTATGTAAATAGATCCCTATCTCAATGCCCAGAAGATGTAATAGTATTTTATGTAGATGATTTGACACTATAACATAGGGCAGAATTGAATTCACATACCTATAAATCTTCAATAACAATCAAACACAAGTTAAACCCCTTCATAAAGTTTTAAGTTGTGTGCCTCAGAGAGAAAAATAAGAGAGACAACAGAACAGTCAAGACTTCAACATAAAAGAATATGAAAGAATTATCTTTTGCTTTCCTCTGCTGAAAATAGTTGTTCTAAGAAAAAAACAAGAAAAAATCTAAAGGAAAAAGAAAAGAGACATAGAAGACCTTTTGAGGAAGGACATCAAAACAGGTTGTTCATGGCAGAGGACAAGAATCATCTATTTTACAGAGAACTACAGGACCAGTAAGCTATAAATGATGACATGGACAAAGACCATAATTAATATAATGTAAAGATGTCATATTGCGTTTATTAAACACGTGTTGTGTCCTTAAGAATGAGAGCTGAGATACCTAAAACAACAGTCAAGCCACTTCCAGTAGTACTTCACAGTTCCCGGACAGTGGACCAGCATGCAATGCCCAGAGTTCCCATGCCCAAGGATGTGGTCAGAATGGGAAATTCCATGATACAGCTCCACAGATAACTCCCAACAGTACACATGCTATGCATAAGGCAAAGGGAATTAACTATTTGGAAATGTTTGACTTTTAGCTGCAAAGTCATAGTGGGAAGGAGCAAGTAGTGGTGGCAGCAATTCAAATTTCAAAAGGCAGAACTGACATGAGAGAATTAAAAAGTTATAGAAGCATCTCAGTGATTCCCTATATCCATATCGTAAGGAGTAACTAATTCCTATACAGAGAGAAATATCTCAAGGCATAAAACTAGCAGTGGTTCATGTCAGTCAGTGCTGACCATTTATCAAAGGGTGATAGAAATACATCTTTCTAAACAGGAATCAGATTTTAATTTTTTTTTGTATGAATGTTCCCCTATAGATATAATACCCTTTTGAGTTATAAGCTACAAGATGGATGACTGTCTTAACACTATCAAAGCATGTACAGAATGATTCCCACTCCAGATAAGGACATATAATATAAAGACGTATCTCAAAATGTTTGTGTCTATTTTTGAATGAACGAGTCTAGTCAATATAGTCAGCATATTCCTCTAATTACCCAGAACTATTTAACTAATCACCCACCAGATCAGCATTGGTTGCCCAAACACAGGGACCTAGTGCCAGCAGAGACACTGAGTGGGCAATAGGTCTTCTGGAATGACAGCTAATGGTCAGGTGGGATACCCTAGCATATTTCAAGTGACTCCAATTGCCAAGTCTCAAGGATTGATTCAGGCATTAGAGGAGTATTTTTGGACAAACTGAATTGCTTCCCAAGTTACATAGATTGCACTGAGATGTGCAACGATTGTAATGGGGTTTAGATATCACAAAGAAGTTTCAGACGGTTAGAAATATAAATGTGGATAATTTAATCTTGAGCTGAATCCAAAGTGGATGTGATTCACCTGTCTAAAAACAAACTTGCAGTTCCATTTCAGTATCCTGTCTAGCTTCCAGTAGCTTCTTCAGAGAGAAATTTATCTGATTAGAACTTATGTTACATCTGTCATTTTCTCATGGCTCTCATACACCTCTAAGTGTATTGAAGTATATCAGATATTTAGGAAATATCTGATATACTTCAGATGCCAGCATTCCTCTGTATCTTTAACCTCATATGTGAAGAAAGAAGAAAAAGCAAATACAAGGAAACATAGGTTACTCTAGGGCGAACTCTGGTAACAAATATATAAATAAGAAACGTAAAATAGTGTCAAATGATAATGGTTTGGGTACTACTATGTTAGATATCCTAGTAGTTTCAGGGGATTCTCCAGAAGGATCTGCAAAGTTTCAGGTGTGTTTCTTGCTCTCAGATAAAAGGAGATGTTCTGCTGTAATCATAATATTTAAATAGTTCATATATTTTTTTAAAAAATTACAGAATAAAAAATCTGTTATTAATAATAGAGGTCTTTTGAAGCTTTTGAGTGTAGCTAGTAATAAGGAATGACATGATATGGTCAGTATAAAACTGGATATATTATTTCATTTAGAATTTCACTATTTTGAGAATTTTGTGTTTAAAGTTCTTGCAAACTGTTAGGATTACAATCAATGGTGTATAAAAGCACAAGTGAAAGGCACTGTTATGAGCTCCTAAAAAATACAGACACTATTGTTAGGAGATAAATTATGCATGCTCAATGATACTCTACATCTGTTGATTTGCCAAATAGCTAATTAAAATGCTTTAAAGCCATTATGCTGTTTTAGGCACATTTTGTGATTTCATAAAATGTCATTTATCTGGTGAGAACTATCCTTGTTTGAAAATTCACTTCACAAAGCGACAAGGACATAGTTTCTGCATACAAATGAATCTCTCAGGAAAGGTACCTCAAACTAATTTGACCAATAGTGAACAAGAGGCAGTGTTTTACCTCTACATACAATAAAAACTATTATAACAAGAAAAATTCCAATGATATATTCAATATGGTTTAGGGAAAAAAAAGGAAAGAAAAAGCAAAGCAAAAAAGGGCATTTGTTTACCTAGGAGCCTGTATTTTCCGGATGATGGGAAATTCAATTATGTTGTGAAACATTTTCTACTCTCAGGAAAAAAAAAAAAAAAAGAAAAAAACCACAAACAACAAACCAAAACAGGTTTAAAAAAGTAAAAAAGAATTTAAAAGAAAGCATCCACAGTCATCTAACAAAATATAGCTTATGTTTTCAGGGAGAACAATTATATGATAATACTTTCCTTCATGTAGTATTTTAATCCTAAGAGGTTTGCGACAACAATAACTAATTAGTCTTCTAAACAATTTTGGGAATTAGAAATTGATTTCTCCATTTCAGATGTACAGAAAGAAGACTTGAAGTCAAGTAGCTTATTTTGCTGAAACCACAGCAACCCACACAAAGATGAATTTGGCCAGAAAACATGAAGAGTCAGACTGCCAAAGGTATGACAGAGAAGATTACAGTATATAAAAAATAAGCATCTGATTCTAAAAGGACATTTAACTATATAGAAGCAGAAACCTGTAGAGAAAAGTTGGAATGAGATTCACGAAACTCAGAATGAAAAGTGAGAAGATGCAAATAGGAACAGTCAGATGCAAACAGTCAGGAAAAAGGGAATGTCTGACATTGCCTGCCTGAATCCTATTCCTGCAAAGAACAGCTGCCCCATTTTTCAAAACAGCCTCTTGATTACAGAATTTGGCTTGTAAGTGGAAATCTGAGTAAATCGTAGTCTGAAGAGATTGAACTGGTGGCCAGCACTGTGCTCTAGTGCAAGACAAAACTAGAATAAAATTCAGCTCCTTCCCCTTAGCTGATATACAGTGCTCTGCAACCAGAAAAGCAAAATTCATAGGAGTTGAAAGTGAATAATAATAGACATTCTGATATTGCAGTCCAATGAGGATGATTTTTTTTGTTTAGTTGTCAGGGTAGCTTAACTAGCTTCTACAAATTTGAAATTGTGGTACTCAAAATGGTGCTACCTGGAGAGCTCTGATTACAAAGTTCATGTTTAGAAGTAGATTGAAGACAAAACTTTCACTTATATGTGACTAATTTACAGATTACAAAATTGCCCTTGTCTGAGAGAGCTGTTCAGTGTCACACATACAGGGTGGGATTTAGTTACAAATGAAAATATCTAATTTCAGACGTCTACATATAAGTACCTATACATGTCCTAAATATACAGGCTTCTAAGAAATTAGTAGATGCTTAGTTAACAAAAACAATTAGGTCACTCTAAAATCAACTCCTACAGCTCCACTCAGCTCCTGAAAGACATACATCTATTCCCAAATACAGCTCAGTAACACAGTTAAGGCATTAATGCAGTTCTTGTAGGAATCACACAGAACTTATGTAAGAATATAGGAGAACAAGTGGAATGACAGCTGTAAGACAGTTGAGATACCAAAAGTCACCTCGAATGCTATTAGTATGCCCACATAATCAAGTCTCTGGTAGTTAGTGAGATTAATGATTATTTTTAGAAATTTGGGCACTGTTGACTATATTGATTAGATTCTACTGACTGTAACAGAAGCTTAGTCACATAGAATGACATCAAAGCCTGTTGGCAAACATTATTTTTAGGCAATAAAATTCCACCCTAATAGTCACATTAACTAAAAAAAACTGTGAGTGTGTAAAGAAATTTTTTGGGGAAAATATGTAACAATTAAGTTTAGTTTCTGTGAATACAGTTTGGCACCTATATTGCCTTATGGATCTGAAAATTAGCTTTACCAAAAGACCAGTAGCAAATTGTTACTGGGGAAAACTGCTGAGCAGTTCAATTTAAATTCATTTCATGGAGTTTAAATCAAATCAGGATTGATTCACCCATTTATTAATGGCATGTAATTAACTGACAATCAATGAACTAAATATTAAGAATCAATTTCATTAATACAGTGGATAATCTGCAGTACTTTCACTTACAAAATGCTATTAAACACCTATTGTTTGCTGAACACACACCTACAACTAATCCCAGAAGATTACAGTCAAACACAGACATACATTTGTATATGATCCCTACCAATGTGGGTTACACATACCCCCACCTCAGAGTATGGATGCAGGTTTCCCACATGCAGACCCTCCTGTGGAGATGTGGGTGCTCCAGCAGAGTGTGTATCCTTGTGGCTGCCTGTGCCCAGCTAAAGGAAAAGCCGTGGGCAGGAACAACATGCAGCTCAACATGCGTCCTGAAAAGCTGTGCGTAATGATGCTCCTGTGCTGTGGATCAATGCCTGGGTGAAGGCTGTTCCTGCATCCAACCAGGAGGTGCTAGGCCTGGCCCAGGCAGGAATACAAATGCAACAGGATGACACCTGGCAGGATCACTACTTCTCATCCCACTCCAAGGCTTCTCGCCCCACCTTTTCAAAATGTTCAGATTTGCTTTCAGGTTTGCTCTCTAATTCCCTAGTTAACATTTATTATGACTGGGGTGGATTGACTTTAACAGTCTGCCAAGTGTCCAGCCAGCCTCTCTCTCTTCTTCATCAGCAGAACAAGGGGAAAAAATAAAGTGGAAAAGCTACTGGACTGAGATAAAGACAGGGAAATGACTTACCAAATTACTGTCATAGGTATGATAGACTTGGTTTGAGGAAAAATTAAAATAGACTTGGATTTGAGAAGCAAAGACAAAATTACAACAATACCTTCCTCCATCCTCATGTTCTCTATCTCCTCCGTTCCTTATTTCTCTATCTCCTCCCCACTCCCCAAGCAGCACAGGGAGTGGGGGAATGATTGGGTTATGGTTAACCCATAAATTTCTCTCTTCCACCTCCCTTTTTTTCCTGCTCCGTTGTGGGCTCTTCATGGGCTGCTGTTTCCTCCTAGGAATATCCATCTCCTCAAGTGTCAGGTTCTCAATGTGTGGCAGTGTAGATGCCTGCTGAGGCACCTGGGGCACCTTCTCCCCTTTCCCCTTCTCCTGGTGTTTGAGGGCTGTTTCTTACAGCTGTGTTTTGTGATTGGGGGGGGTGTTTTTGTTTTTTGTTTCTCACTCCTCTGCTCTCTGATATTTCCTGTGCTTTCTTAAGTGCTGCTGGCACTTGGATACAGACAACACAGACAACAGAAACAAAAACTGATGGCCACTTCCATGTTAAAAATGATAAATTGAGGTGATCAGGCTACTTTATCACTCTAAAACAACAGGTTTGGGGCAAACAGCCCCAAAAAAGAGAGTGTTTTGGATATATATAGACAGTTTACCCCTACAACATAACAGGTGTTGTCATCCATGAAGTTTGTCAAGGGTGGACCACGCAAGTACTCTCATATTAAATCAGAGACAAAAATCATGATAGGACTCCTAAAGGTGCAGTCTTGACTGCTCGGTATCACTAAAGTTGTATCAATTCGCTTGTGTTGGTGAGATGATATAATCAGCTATATCCTACTGTTGCACTGCAAGGACATACTGTAAGCCAAAAACATATTTTAATATTTTCACAGTATCTGCGAGTTAATACAATAGAAACTCAATCTTAGGTCATTTCAATTAGAAATGGTAATGAATACATAGCAAACAGAAGATGAAAAAACTGCTTTAATGTACTGTGATTTAAAAATATATAATTCCAAAATATAGAATTAGAACTACAAAAATAAAAAGTACAGGAATTCACACTTTTGTACTCATTGAATCACAAAAAAAGCTTATCCCTGAAATTAAACCTATAAACTCAAGAATTCTAAATACATCTCTAAGCAGAATCATATCTACCATCTGTTTCTTATTTATTTTCCTTAATTTTGCAAATTCTTCTCTTGAGGTCAATCAGGTAATTTTAATCAAATATTCATACTGACTTCTTATAAAAACAGATCTGGAAAGGTCTTTAAGAAGTCTTATGTTTTATTCTTCTGACCCAAGGAGATATAATTCCTGACTTATATTTGTTTAATATATTTTTAAAGATTCTTCCATTGATGGATTCTACAATCTTTCCCCAGGCAGTCTATGCCAGCACTTCATTATCATTACTGTTGCAACTTTTTTCTCAGTGTCTAACTGGAAACTTTCTTGCTAAATTTAATGTTTAGCACTTCTCTATAAAATCATAGAATAATTTTGATTAGAAGGGACCTTAAAAATCATCTAGTTTCAAACTGCCTGCCATGGGCAGGGATACCATCCACCGGAGCACATTGCCCAAAGCTCCCTCCAGCATATTATTCAATAGCATAAATATTCTGATGTATCAACCATACTATTTCTTTAAAATATTCACAATATTTATTTAAAATATAAGACTTAATCCTCCTAGTAACATTTATATATATTTAAGTAAAATTCTACTATTATCTATCTGTTTGTGTTCCATCTTCTATCGTCCAATTCTTGTATCCCTTTACACCAAATCCTGACAATCATCCCAAACTGTACTACAATATTTAAATTGAATTCAACCTATCTTTGCAAACATTTATTCAGTTTTTAAAATTGTGTTTCATTCCAATGGTATACTCCTGTATAGTGTCAGCCCACCCCAGTACTGACAGGTCAGAGATTGATTCTACATTCCAGGACCAACTGTCTATGTGTTCTGTTTTCACCTTTCAAGTAAAGAAGGACAAGAAATTGTTTTAAAATCCCATTTCAACATACGTCAGGAAGTATTAGCTTACTATAATCATATAATTACTATCACATAAGACAGGTTTTAGTGATACTACTTTATTAATTCCAAATCACTTGTATTAAAGACCTCAGAATTAGTTTCAGTATTTAACAGGGATAGAAAGTAAATGAAAAATATATAAATCTCATGCAAACTGAAAAGCACTGACTATGCATTTCTTTTTACCAATAACATTATTTTAGTCTTTTTTTATTTAGAAAAAAATGAAAAGAAGAATATAGCAAACTAAGGGGAAAGTTGTTTAATGAAGATTTCCTTTTTTGTTAAAAATTCCATAATGATGTCCTCTTTTTCCCAGAAATAAAAAAAAAAGCCCAAACCCTATCGATGATGTCAAAAAAGCTTCAGTTGCAGTTCCTTTTTAACTATACATTTTTAGTTGATACAGTACAATTCTGAGTTTTCTGTATCCAGCAGAACGTAACTTGCATTAATTTTAATGAGAATGAAAGCAATTACTTGTACTGTTGGAACAGCTCATTAAACTTCTTTTTTCCTTTTTTTCCTCTTTTTTAACTACAGAATTGAGTGGTGTACCATTGGAACAATTAAGGTATTGGTGAATTATAGGCATTTATCTGAAACCTCCTTGTACAGACAGATATAACAGGTCATTCTCTCATTTTACTTTTCTGTCCATGCTAATACCTCCTCCATCTGTTCAAGCACTGACTTGATTAACTTAATTAACTGAAACTTTTTTAAGGCCTCAGTAGTTTCTGTATAACAGATATGACACAATATATTTGAGCTGTTATTCTTACATTCATTCTAATTATGTACTTATTCCTTTTCTATCTCTGCATAAGTCCTATTAGAACTATACTGGCATACCACACAGACACAGGTTTGATGACTTGCAACTTAAGAAAGCTGTTCAAGTGTGTTTTCAGTGTTTCAGATATGTCATGAATTTAGTTTGCCCACTGTGAATAAGAAAACATTTTAAAAAATATGGCATCAAACAGGCTCATAATATTTACAGTTCCACTTATAGTATTATTTGGTATAAATAGATGATGATATTTTCATGTTGATTTGTCCTGGGTGCATATGGGTTCCAGGAATGGAAGACATTACATACATTAGAATGCTAATGGTATTCTTGACATGGAGGAGATCTTTAAATTAATAGTATCTACATTTTAATAGTAGACATCAGTCAGTTCTTCCCATGAATGTGGAAAGTTTCCTACCAAACTACTTTGTTGTCAATAAGGCAGAGAATTCATTATGTCCTATAATCTCACCCTACAATTCTTGCTTAGAAAGCTCAATTATATGTAAAGTTGTTCAGAGGTGCCTACACTAGCATGAGAATCAGTCTCATCTCAGGCTTATACATCACCTGTCTGTATAGACATAAACATTCTGTTTATGCATGCTGGTAGCATTTTACTTTATCTTGTATACCCACAAAACTTGATTGCATAAGTTTGGTAGTGCTATTATCTGTGCAAATTAATCAAGTAACAGGCAAAATTCCAAAACCGAAGCTAGAACAGTTGTTAGAGCTTCATATTCCCCCAGAAGGAGTATACTATTGCTAATGGAGTGCTTTCTGCTACCTCAGAAAAAAAAGGTTTCTTTTAGGTCCTACATCATGTTAATATTTTCATTAAAGACACAGACAGTGGGATTGAGGGCACTCTCAGCAAATTTCCAGAAGACACCAAGCTGAGTTGTGTGGTTGACACTTTGGAGGGAAGGGACCTTGACAGGATTGAGGGGGGGGGTCTGTGCAAACATCATGAAGTTCAACAAGGCCAAGTGAAAGGCTGTGCATGTGAGTCTGTGCAATCCCAAGCACAAATACAGGCTGGGGAGAGAATGGATTGAGGACAACCCTGAGAAGGACTTCAGGATGCTGCTTGACAAGAAGGAAAACATGATTGGGCAATGCACGTTTGCAACTTGGAAAGCCAACCACAGCTTGGGTTGGATCAAAAGAAGCATGGCCAGGAGATTGAGGAGGGTGATTCTCCCCCTCTACTCTGCTCTGGTGAGACTCCGCTTTGAGCACTGTGTCCAGCTCTGGAGTCCTCAGTGCAAGAAAGACGTGGACCAGTTGGAGTGAGTCTAGAGAAGAGCCACAAAAATGATCAGAGGGCTGGAGCACCTCTTCTACAAGAAAAGGCTGAGAGCTGGGGTTATTCAAACTGGAGAAGAGAAGGTTCTGGGAAGACCTTATGGCAGCATAAGAACGGGCGACATGAGAAAGGGGCACATGAGAAAGGGGCACATAAGAAAGTCAGGGACAAACTATTGGGTAAGACCTGTTGCAATAGGAGACATAACTGTATGCTCTGGTGGGGGGTCCCTCAGACACTACAGTGTCGATAACTGCTCTACCATCATCCTCTATGGGTGCGGCCTGACCCCGGTCCCAGCAGCGTGCGTGCGGCGCGGCACAGCCTCAGGTGCCTGGCCCCAGGCAGGGAAAGGAGACTGAGAGAGGGAGCTTCACCGGCATGGACTGTGCCCTCATGGGAGATGAGAGGAGGAGCCTCAGAGCACACAGAGGAGAAGGACAACTCTAAACCGGGGCAGATGGAGCTCGTATAGCCCTGTAAGGCCATTCATCTAAGAGAAGGACACTCTAAACAAACCTACGTCCTGAGGACCTCACTGCCACTGTCCAAGCTCGCTCGGCCCTGGCAGATGAACCTTAGGATTAAAGGGTGGGCTCAGTTCTGCGCATACTGCATCTCACCTAAAAAATCCACTGCGCAGGCTTGAAGTCCTCTGTGTGTGTATGTGTGTGTGTGTGTGATCATCCTCTATGAGCTGCAGAGGACTAGGTCTACTGTGATGGATATTCTCTTCTCATTTAACCTTAGGTAATGATGAATTATCCTTTTTAGAAAATCTATTACAAGCTTAAATTTCTTTGACTTTAAATTCAAGCTTTTCAGATCTTTTCAGAGGTTTGTAAACAGATACAGAGTGACCAGAGGAATTTTCTCAGGCCTGTTTAGCAGGGCAAATAAGTCACACTCCTAAAGTATCACATAATACATATCCCACTGTGCATACTGGACCATATTTAGAGATTTCTATAGTGTTTCTATTTGGAGGTTTTCCAGGAGTTTCTCATTCATTTCAATGAGCTGGCACCAGAAACAGGAGCAGACTCCTATAGGCTGTCCATTCAAATGCTGCAGAAGGAAAAGCAAGACCTATTTCTCTGTCCAGTACTTGTTTCTCTTTTTATAAGCATTTAATTAGTGTTTGATACCACAGCAGTTTACTCAGCATGAGGAAGACATCTCTAAAGAATATTAAACCTCTGTGCTACTGTTTTTCAAGGCATACTTCCCCTAAACGTTCTTATATAGACAGCTTACATGTGGCTGCATTAAAATAATTATCTTAGATTGTAACCAAATTACCATGTGATTCAAACCATACTCTTAACAATAACGTATTCTATTTGATATTTAGTATCCCACTTGTTTAGCTTTAAAAGAAATCTTTTCTATAATCACCTATAATTTTTATTACAATTACATTTAACTGTGCTAAAGAAGATCTCTCCCTAGAGTACTGCTGCTTCTAACAATAATTGATTTTTTGTTTAGGTAATTGATGTTTTCCCACTTAACAATTGGATTTTGAGATTTGTCCTGTGTGTTTGGAAAGGCATAACTGTGCTTTTACCTCTATACACTCAAACAAATCTTATCACCAGGTCAGATGTAAAGTACTAATAATTTTAAGTGAGATTACAGAAGATTTACAGGGTATAAAATAGAATACTACAATGAAATACAATTTTCAGGAGCTATTGAAAAGTTTACAATTGTGAAGGCGCTTACTAACAAGCCACATCGCTAAAATATAGGATGATTGCCAGGGCCCTGAGGGCACTGCTAGGACATAATATTCCTGCTCATTTCCTGCCCTGAGGCTCCCTCCACCTGCCTACAGCCAGAATCCCATGTCAGCCACCTCAGGCCATCAGTCATTGCCCCACTGACACCCTGCTGAGCCAGGCATATTTCTGGTCCCATTTCCTTGCCCAGCCTTAGCCTATCCCCATCCCCAGGAAAGCACCAGTGACATTGGCTGCCCTGCTCCTGCCCATATAACTAAGTTCTGTTAGAAATTAAGTTCTGTTTAGAAATTAAGCCTGCAAGATTCCATGCTTTAAAGCTCCAGGCATAGACATTTCTTTATGAAAGGAGGAAGTCTTTTGCCATTCATTGAATACTTCTTATGTAAAACTTCAATACTTCTTGTCTAAAGATTGTCAGCAGCAGAGCGATAGACAGCTACAAGCAGGAGGCATCAGTACCCTCAATGAAGAATAGGGAGGGAAAAAAACAACAACAATTTAGTAAAACCAGCCTTCACTGATCTTCATTTCTGTTTGTTTTGGTTTAATCCCAGATGACAGCTAAGCTCCACACAGTCAGTGGTTCGCTTCCCTGCAGTGGGATGGGGGAGAAACTCTTAAGTGTAAAAGTGAGAAAATTTTTGGGCTGACCTTAAGATAGTTTAATAGGTAAAGCAAAAGCTGTGCATGCAAGCAAATCAAAACAAGGAATTAATTCACCTCATGGGTGGGCAGGTGTTCAACCATCTTCAGGAAAGAGAGGCTCTATTAGATGCAGTGGTTTCTTGGGAAAACAAACACCATAATACTGAACAAGCTCCTTCCTCATTCTTATTCACAGCTTTTATTACTGAAGTGGATATCGTAGAGTATGGGATACCTTTTTGGTCAGATGAGGCCAAATCTGTGTCCCCTCCCAGATTCTTGCCCACACCCATCCTACTTGCTGGCAGGGCAGCATGAGAAACAGAAAAGACCTTAATGTTCTTCAAGCACTGCTCAGCAAAACCTTACAAATCCCTGCTCTATACACACTGTTTTTACCACAAATCCAAAATACAGCATCACAAAAGCTACTATGAAGAAAAATAGCTATCCTAGCCAAAACCAGTAAACTGTTTAAAAAGCAATGGATCTCAATTACTTTTCAAATAAAATTAAAAGCCTACATCTGCCCAATAGATATATCTTTACTTAATTAATATGTAGGTCAGAACAATCTGCTGAAAAGTCTCATGGAAATCATAAATAAAAGCTACTCTCTTCTCACTGAAATTACGTACTGACGTGTTAATAGCAACTGTACCTGACCTTCTATTCTTTAATAAAAGGGAAAAACTTACTCTATACATCTCTTGGAATATCAAGAGAAGGAAACATAGATGCAGGAATTCCTAACCACTGAAAAATACAGCTTTAAAGCTTTTCTGCCATTGGATTAGAACAAGGGGAAAAAACACAATTCCTCCCTGCTATTAGCTAGAATCTAATCAGTGTGGTATTTAACAGATTTATATTCAGGTCTGTTCTTTAGGGCCAAATATTCTCCCAACATGTGAATTGTCTTTTCCAGTTTTGGTCAGGGGAGATGGGCATTAGGATGTGCAAACATCCCCTTACTGCTTCCGAACTCAAAGAATCAAGGGGTTATCTCTTCTTTGGATGTAGAGTCATCAATGGCAATATCATTAGTAAAGTAACCCTTGCACAGTTTCATATAAGAGAACTCCTCCACTTTAGTCCCTTTGAAAACCATATCAAGTTCAAAAGGAATGGCTATGTAGACAACGTAGCCATTCTTTGGCATGTTTTAATATAGAAGATCCACTCAGATTCACAGAAGATAAATAAAAAATGTAACACTGTGAATATTACTGTGTGTAAGCACAGTTCCACTCAGGTTTCTGCCAGAAAACTTGAGAATCTAGCCGCACACTTCGAACAAACTGGGTGGATAAAATGCCCTGGGTTCTTTCAGTGCTTGCACGTAAGTTATCCATTTGACATTATAAAAAAAATAATTTTTTAATTGGTGACTCAGAAAAGGTCTTCAAAATTCTTATTATAATTAGGTAAATCCTGAGGGATTTTTTTTCCCAAATATATCCAAATATTAACATTTCTGGTGTGTTTACATTTTAAGTGACTGAAAATGGACTTCCTACAGGCAAACATATCCTTCTCTAAACATCACTACTTTGATGCTTTTGTGTCCTCAGGTAGGTTTTTTAAGCGTAGACATTTAGGAAAAGTCAAATGAGTGCGTTCTCAGAATTCTGTGGAGGAGACTAGTGACCAGATTCATCATAAATAGTGCATCACTGGCAATCACCCAAAAAAAGGTGTAAGATATAAATATGTATTGCTACCAAGAAAAGCACTTGTAAAGCATAATGGGACAGGAACGTTTCACAGTTTTTCCTCTATTTTGGCTGCGTGTTTGGGAAATGAAAATGAGAAAGTTAAAAAAAAAATAAAAAGTAGAAGAGAAACAGAGTGGTGAGAGAATAAAATACAGATTTGACACTTGATGTGTGTAGACCTAAGAAAAAGATTTTGGGTTTATGGAACTGCTCCTCATAATGAATTGAAACAAAGAATCATTGTGGTTTTTCTTAAGAACAGTGCAGATTTAACTTAGGTGCATTTGTACCTTAGAGGTATGGTCCAGAACTCCAGGTGAAGTCTTCCTGTGGAAGAATTCTCTCTGCTAGTCATGAAATAAGACTTGGTAAACTGCTATCAGAAATCAGTAGGTTTCAATTCATGACCTAAAATATGCAGAAGTCTTCCTCTTACTACCTGTCTGCAGTAAACAGTGTCAAGGTGCAAATTGGTTTTGACAATATCAGATAAATGTAGACTAAGAAGATTGGCTAAGAAGAGTTTCCTGGAGAAAAACTGAGGCATTTGCACCTAGGTATTTAAACTCTGGTAGAATGATCTCAGCCCAGAAACAAAATTAAGACAGCATACTGTAGTAAGATTAATTTTAAATTATACAAATAAATCCTCACATAAATTAATAATAAAATTTATCAATAATTATGTATCCATGAAAAATATATTTCAAATCCTCTGCTGAGGTACAATGTTATTGTTTACTGTACACCGTAACTAAATTAAATGCAGCAGCATTCTGTCCATGTCCCCAAATAAAATGTAATGAAAACAAGAACAAAATATGCTTTTTAACCACAGTGATTTATGTCACATTCATTGAGCTCAATTTATCTATAAGTAAAAACTACCAAGAGTAAATCCCTAGCTAGTTACTATAGAATTGCCTTATTAAAATAACATGATGTCAGCTACAAAAGTATTCATTCTTTTTATATACTTACTGTCTAGCTGCATCTGTTCTGCACAAAGTTTTCAAGTGGAATGAAATCGCGGATTTACAGATAAGTCAGTAGAACTCCAATATTTAGTGTGCAATACAAATTCCTGCAATTTAGGAACAAAGTTTATTTTTCTGAAAGGCTGGAAGAGTAAGATTATTTTTAGGTTTGAGGTTTCAGATGCTGAAGCCTAAAGTTTGATGCAGCTTTACACTTTCTAACACAAAATAATTATTTGTACATTGGTCGTATCCTTCAAGTGCTTAAAGTGAACTAAAGTATCTAACATAAGAACAACTTTCTAATGCATAAAATAATCACTCACATCCAAAGATAAGCCGGTAGCAGACATAATGTATAACAAAAATCAGCAACAATAATCAACTCAGTGCATCACAGGCTTCACAAAATTTTCATTTTAATATGAACCAGCTCCTTTGTCAACAAACTAGATAATATTATTTTATAGCAACACAATATTGCGGAAGGCATAGTTATACTTATTTCCAGTTTGAATGGCATGCTTGGATATGTAAGCAATTATTTATTAACAACAATTAATACTAAGTAGAAATAAGACACTAGTATTAACAGTATGTCTCTGTATGACATAAGGAGTTTATTGCTAGAATATTATGTTTTGTTCTAATGCCCTTATCTTGTAATGGAAGTTAAAAAATTGGAAAGAGATTGGTGAGCAATAAAAATAAAAATTTAAGATTTTTACTATTAGTTTTTCCAAGAGATGGAGGCAATTGCAATCTTATAAGATTACCTTTTGCTGCTGAACAGGTTTGTCTTAGCATAAAAAGACAAACTATAGCCAAAAAGCCGTATGCTCCTATTTAAAAAAATAATTCTGGACTGAAAATCGGGAAATTTTAAAAGCTGTTTAAAATTAATCAGGGGGTCATGCAAGATTATCATAACAGCTTTTTCTAACGGTAAGACCTGCCATCCAGTGTATGAATTATCAGAGGGCACATGTAGAAAATTAAACTGAAGTTTAGTTTTCAACTGCTTTCAAAGACTTTGGGAAGATAAATTACTCCATATATTGAGGTCTAAGCTTATATAACTAACATGTTCCTAGTGATAAGAATGTTACATTCACACAGTCTGGTAAATGAACCTGCTTTGTATCAAAGTAGGAATAGAGGGTTTTAATTTGGTCTTGGGAATTTAAAAACATGATTAGTCAGAGTAACAGCTGTAACTCCCAAACACGATTTCCTTGTTAGCCAAAGGCAGGAAGAGTTATTCAGAAAAACTGTTTATCAGTTATATTACCTGTAACTGAAATAGGACACACATTCAGTGGTACTTTGGATGAATTTTTAGAAGACTGTGAATGTAAAGTTGCTATCAAATAACTGCCTGATGTTGCTGAATTATGCCTATTATCATGACAAGGAACCTGATTTGTTTGGAGAATCTGAAATAAATTTTGAACATTACATTTGATATCTTCTTAATATATCATATTTAATTTGTAGATTATTGCTAGATTTGGTTGTCTTTATCTTGTACAGACTGTAAACATCTCATTCAGATTTTCATTTTTATTGGGCTAGATCACTGGAGAAATTTATTTATGTGTCTGTGAGCATACATAATCTCAGTTTTCTCATGCTTTCACTAGAAGGGTGTTGCTAACACATTGTACCGAGATGCAACATTATTTACCATCTTTCCACTTTCTTGTATGGGAAAACCAAGTACCTTAGGAAAGACAAAGTTATGCCCTGTAAGAAACACTCTTAGGGTACATTTAACCTATTTAATGATATTTAAAGCTGGATTAAAAATATTTAAGGTTGAATTACTAAGAAATCTATTATAGATAAAAGATATTTTAACATGTATTAAAATAGTCAAAGAATATAAAATACTGCCATGGCTTGGAAGATATGGGATCTCACTGTATTTTCTGGAGTTCTGTATGACATATAAAATACTACAATATTGTACAGAATTATGAGTTTTAATAAATATATGTCTAAAATTACTGCCCTTGAACTTATTGTGTCAGTTACAGTGAGTAACATGCATGCTAAACTCGAGAGGGAGTTAGAGGTTCGAGTTGGGCCACACAGAGGCTATGGCTTCACAGAGTTTTGTTTAGGTATTTTTTTCTTCCTCTGAGCTTGCAAAAAGTATAGAAGTCAGGTGCAAAACTTCCAGTTAATGACAATTTGTGACAACAAGTTTCAAAATGGAAGGTGTCAGCATCTGAAGATTTGATTCTTATCCACCTCTGCTCAGACACTGTGTTACAGAATAATAGAATCATTTAGGTTGGAAAAGACTTTTGTGATCATAGAGTTCAACCCTTGACTGATCACTGCCTTGTCAACTATATAGCACTAAGTGCCACATCCAGTCATTTCTTAAACACCTTCAGAGCCGGTGACTCCACCACTCCCCCTTCCAATGCTTAACCACTATTCCTGTGAAGAAATTCTTTCTGATGTCCAGCCTGAACCTCCCCTGCTGCAGCTTGAGGCTGTGTCCTCTTGTCTTGTTGCTAGTTCCCTGGGAGAAGAGACCAACCCTCACCTCTTTTCAGATAGTTGTAGAGCGTGACAAGGTCTCCCCTGAGGCTCTTTTTCTCCAGGCTAAACGACCCCAGCTCCTCCAGCCACTCCTCATATGATTTACTCTAGACCTTTCATCAGCTTCATTGCCCTTCTCTGGACATGCTCCAGCACCTCAATGTCTTTCTCACAGTGAGGGGCCCAGAACTGGACGTAGTATTTGAGGTGCAGCCTCACCAGTGTCAAGTACAGAGGGACAATCACTGCCCTAGTCATGCAGATCACATATTTCTGATACAGCCCGGGATGCCAATGGTCACCTTGGCCACCTGCACACACTGCTGGTTCATATTCAGTCACTGCTGACCAGCACATTCAGGTCCTCTTCCACCGTGCAGCTTTCCAGCCTCTCTGCCCCAGCCTGTACTGCTGCCTGTTGTGTGGCCAAAGTGACCAAAGTATGCCTATAACTGGAAGAAAACTAATAGGATTTTTTACTTTAAGAATAAGAACTACTGGGTACTCTTGAAAATTTTGGTAATTTTTTTGTTTAAGTAACAGTTTGTCTCACAGGATGAACTAGTTTAAAGTTTTAATCAATAGCTGACAAATTTTAGTTTGCTTCCTCTTGGAGAAAATTTGCAATTACAATACATATGGCAGATTCTTCAAGAAAGGATTTAAAGAAAAAATTTCCTGACAGCAATCTTGATATTGGTTTGGTTTTCTCTTGATCAAAAAAATGAAATACTTGATTTAAATATTTAAGTTAATTAAAACTGGATTAGGTTCAGTATTGAAGCAGTGAAATTAAGATTGAGGTTATATAAATTCTGGTATTGATGTGCCTCTGTTAAATCGTACAAATAGTTATGAATATACACATGTGCATATGTGTTTGTAATTCAGTTTGTAATCTCTGACATTTACAAGATATTTGGAAATAATGTAGAGAATAGCCTTTAGGCCCAGCAGTATCATACATATGCACAATAAGCAAGACTCATTCTGGGTTAATTCCAGTTATTTTCTAGGTTGAGACTTAGGGGGATTTTTTTAATTAAACATTTATGGTAGATAAAAAAAAAAAAAAAAAAAAAAGAGGAAATCACCACTGCATCTGATTTAATCCATGATAAGAAACGATATATATTTCCAGCAAGGAATGTCTTAAATTAATGTCTTAAAATCTTAAGATTTTACTTCCTGCTAATATGGAAAGAGAGTCCACAATATTTTAGAACTATTTAGATAATGTTTCTAGGAGAAATTTTTCATCACAAATAAAAATGATTGGTTTATTTTAATAAATATGAGAAAGCTCTTTCATTAAACAATTACAAAAATCTGGGAAATCTGGTTACTTTGTGAACAAGTTTATCCGGATGGAGTTTCTCCTTAAAAATTAGAGAGAAATATCTTGTACTCCATCATTATGAGTGACTTCCTTATTCATTTAGCTAAATATTACTATATTTTATCTTTTTTCTTTTAAATTAACCACCTATTCCCTTTATTTCCCTCTTTTCATTTTCTCTCACTCCTTATTGTTTTTCTCTTATCATAATCACTCTTTTCACATTTCCTTCTGGACTGAAAATACTTGTTAAAAATTATAAATACTGACAAACAGTTCCAATTTTATAAAAGTAGTATTTTCTTTAACATCCCAGTCATCAAGGTGTTCTTAAAATAAGAACTCCTTTTATTGAATTTTCTGTGTAGAATCTTGGTTTTATAAGTTTACATTAGCACTAAGTACCCCATCCACTTAAAATAATTTTTGTTCCATAGAAATTCTGGAATCCTAAGAGTTAATCTGAAATTGTCAATTTTGAAAACCCTGTAGAATATATGCAGAACTTTGGAAGTAGGTCAAATATCATATAAATGTTTTTCATCGTTCTCCATCCAATTATGCTATTTAGGATTAGCTGTCAGGACTCTAGAGCTTCAGAAAAAATATTGATTATTTGTCAGATTATGCTAATATGGTCAGTGTTATGGCAGATAAATATTTGTACAGCCAAACAATACTTGACAGCAAATACGTGTGTATTGTTAAAGACATAAATGTCAACAAATCCGTTCTGGTGATTGACATGGAAGTTTACAGACCATTAAGATCCACCTTTCCCTAATGGTCTCTGGAACATAAAATACAGAACATGGCCAAACTCTTATTTTCTTGTTTGGGCTGATTTGAAGCCAAAAAAAATCATCTATAGCTCAAAGATGAGGAAGCACAATATTTAAAAGGGAGAGTGAATGAACTCCCTGAAGTTATTATATATATTTACATTGTAACATGGTTAACCAAAATTAGGTAGACAGTGCCTTTGCAAAAAATTAAATCAAAACCTCAAAAATTGATAGGGTATGTTTATTTTTCACTGCCTTTTTTTTTTTTTTGTAGACCTTCATGGAACTACATTAACAATTCTATATGTAAAAATATTAAAGTAATCCTTCCTTCTTATTTTTTTTCTCTAGGTTCCAGATTATAGGCTAGTGTTGTAAAAATATGTCTCTAAGAGCACTGTACAATATTGTTTCTCTTTCATGCCTTACAGTAGACATACCTTTCTAGGACATTTTAAGGTTTGTTCTTTTCCCCTTCATGCTAAAGATACAGGTGGTACCTCCTCTGCATCCCTGGATTTTTCCTGGATGTTTTATAAAAAGTAAGGTAGGAACCAGTGCCACAAGTACATATTGACTACCATAGAAATATTTATTCATTATCAGTTAGTGTAAAAAAACATTATGTAGACTTAATGATGTATGATTGATAACATAGACTATACCCATTTTTTCAAGATATTTGTATAGGAAATATAGCTTTTTAAATATGAAGATATGAAACCAGCAAAATACACGAGTGGACTAAAAACCCTATGTGTCCTAGGCTTCAAAAGTCCGGGCAAACAAAAATATTAAGAATTAAAATATTACTTGTGTAGTCTTGACCCAGGACTCAAATAGTTCTATTAATGAGCTGAAATACAAGGCAAAGAGTTAATTATCCAGGAAGCATATTATAGAACAAAAGTAGAAAGTGCAGAACTGTGACCTTGGTTCTGAAAATATTGTCACTTTTACTGAATAATGTGATAAATATGAATCAACTCTTACAGTAAAGTTTGGCCCAAAAGAGATAAAGTGATCCTTGGATGTACAAACTGTAAAATATTATCAAGACTGGCCATGTTACATTAGCTTTGGTTTTGGCAGTAGAATAACCATTATCAAAACACTGTGTTCTGTTCTGGTGTTCATAGTTCAAGGTGGTGGTAATAGGAACAATTTCAGAGAAGAATGCAAGAACATTTAATGACTGAAAAGCATATTCAATACTGAAAGACAATGAGTCAAATTATTTAATTCAATTTAATTGAGAACAGTGTCTAGAATTTGTTTTGTTCAATATCCTGCAAAGAGCTTTTAAAATATTTCTGGTCACTTGCAGAAGTAAAGAGAGAGATGACAGTAAGAGAAAACATCTTGAGTCCTCTATAAAGTATAAGAAATGTTGAGAAATACACAGGATTACCAATTTTTGCCCAAGGAAGTACTTTAAGTACCAGCCCCTTTCAATTTAATAATCATTCTTGAACTTCTAGACTTATAACAGTATTTTAACATTTAACTTCATTTTCCTCTTTATTGTTCTAGGTACTCAGGTTCTATACTCAAATAAAATGAGAAAAAGACAACGTCAGAGAACGAGATTTTCCAAAACTAATGGACTTAGCATCCTAGACTGTTAGAAGGAAGCAGAAGTCTTAAACTTTCCTAGTTCATTTCTGGCAGAGAATGTTACTATTATATGCATCAAACCAGGTGAGCCCTTTCTCACAAATAAGTAAGGAGGTAATGGCTATCCTGCCAAAGTAATTGAAATTAAAAGCACTTCCCTTGAGCTGTTTAAGGTCCCGTGTTGTCTTTAGGACAGCTATAGTTAAGCACAACATTTTATGTGATTATATTCCTTATGGTGCATAGGAGTTTATTAGACAGAAAAATTAACCTCCCTATTTGCTTGACCTGACCTTCATGCACAGAAATTAAGTATACTTTAGATGCCCAGCTAGCATAGCCAGTTTCTCTTTGCCCTGACCTGAATGGTTTCAGTGTTGAAAGTCTAGGAGTCCCAGAATGGAGACAAAAACATGAATTACAATGAAACTCTTTTAGTAATGAGTTGTGCATTAGTATAATCTGGCCTCAGTTGTTGTGAGAAAAAAGTGTTAAATATTTACCTTACTAATCAAATAGATTTCATCTGCCAACAGGGAAGGAAGAGTGGCAATATTTGAAAAGAAAATACAAAAGCATACTCATCAGAATTTGCTCACATACTCATTAGAGTTCCTATAAGGCAGTAAAAAGCTAAAAATGAAAGAAGATGAATGAAGATGCTGTTCATTGATTTTCTTTTAATAAAAAATTAAAAGGGAATTTAATGAATGGAATGATAAAAAGACCACAAAATCATGTCTTATGTTGCCTACCACTGAAAAATAAATGCAGATAAGATATTTAGCAATCAGCCCTAGTTGGTGATCCAGTCCACCTTTTATGGTGTGTGTGTGTACTGTATTAATTAAAGCTGTTGAGCATGCTATACCTGCTTTAGAGAACCACATCATGATTTTCTTAATACATGGAATATAATCAGCAGATTGCATGTAAACAGAAACACTGCTGAAGCATAGCATATAGGCAGTTATCTCTGGACTTTTGACCCACTCTTTCTCAAGAGACAAAAATATTGTAACTTTCTTCCTCCTGTTCAGTGGTCAGCATTTTCTGTAGAATGAATTTATAAATGGAACATCGTAGGCGTTTTTCAGGTATGCTACTTTGTGCACAAAGAGAGCGAATATGATGACAAAGCTTTGATGTGGTCCAGCCATAAGACTAAGCAAAAGAGGAACCCTACTGATAGCTAAGGAAGATGAGAAACAAAGGAGGCAGTTTCATGAGGAGTCTACCTTATACCTTGAATGAAGCCCAAACCAATAGTGTAGGTCAGTAAAAAAACTTTGTGGTATTCTGACTGGGGAAATATGTATATATAATGGAATTTATAATTAAGACTTATAATGAGAATTTAAATACATAATGAAATTTAACTTATTAGGATTATTAAATTTTATTAGGCAATCAGCTAGATTAGCATCCTAGACTAAAACTAAAATATTCATAGATGGGCATGTATTTACTTCAGTCTGAGCTGAAACTTTGAAGAGATCTTCAATGAAAATGCTGGGGAAACTGTGACTGTAATAAATGCCTCTGGAATATCTAAGTGAATAGAGGTGGACACAATTATCACAACGAGATTGTCAAACAGTGACATCAACTTCAAAATTATATAGAAAAAAAAACTAAACTCTTCACTACCAATTCAAAGCAATAAATATATTTTGAAAAGTATCTTTGCTTCAGTCTGCTCTATAACTTTCTTCTCAATAATATCCCTTAAAAAATTTAGACACATACGGCAATATATATATATTGATCTCAAATTGATCTTTGTAATTCAGGTGACTATAATACTGAATAAATAGAAACAAAAATCAGGGCAGATAAAGAGCATTATATTTTTTTCCAGCAATTTCTACCCATCAGGAAGTATATAATTTGACTTTATTTACTTATTTATTTTAAAAAAAAGCTGGCAATATAAACTCAGATTACTTATGCTTCAAAGCAAAAGCAAAATACAAATACGAAAATAACAACAGCTTATTATGGAAATGTGTCTGTATTTGCCTAAAACCTTCAGGTTATTATAAAAGATATTGTGACCTTTTGCAAATTTAACTGTTCTTCTAATAACAGTTTGATTTATATGTAGTCCCATAGATCATGCTTTTGTTTTCTTTTTTTTTTCTACTTTGAAAGTAAAATCACTTATATATTATGGTTATTGAATCAACTAATAATGCTGTATATAGCCAGCTTACTCAACCAGGTGTATGTTCATTTTACAACAATCCTACTAGGCTAGCTTTTATACTTATGACAGTGTTTTCCCACAGATTTCCCTACCACCACCACTGCCTTTTTATATCTTGTTCAGAGATGTTCAGTCAAAAGAATCCTAAAAACAGATAACATAAGCAGACCTGTGAAAAAAACAAGCTGTATAGTCTCTTCTTTAAAGATTTTACTGTCCTGATATAATCAATATGAATATGTTTATTAGTTTAATTTAGAAAGTAATTAAAAAAAGATGCCCCTCGTCAGTACGAGTGTTTAGGAGTTAAGGTCTTGGCTCTTTTAAGATGCCTCACTGAAAACTTTAATTGACAAAAATTTGATCTTAAAAGAAAATAATTTTTTATAAGGCTTTCCTATTCCTCTGCACTTTATCAGACAAAAGGAAAAAAAAACTCTGACAAAACTGAGCATGAAAAAATATTAATACAGATGCCTCTCACATTTTGTGAAGAGTAGGAGCTCACCTGACAAGGTACAGAGATGCCTATAATTCTGACAAAACCAGAATGGGTCGTATTATACCCTTGAAGGAAGCATAAACTTTCCCTTGTGCTAAAGTTTTCAACTGAGGATCTCAAAACAGATTATGAACAGAAATTATTTTAGTTTCTGCTGTTGATATTTCGACAGTCAGTGGCTGCTTCAAGAGCACAAAGCAGAGGAAAATGCTTCTCTTTGTGCAGCTGGGTAAGCAATTTGTGTAAACAGTATCACCTGGATGATACAAGGCATCTGGATACTCGAAGGGAGATATTTAGAACTGACCTTAAGTTACAAAATGCTATAACTTTGGGAAATACTAGGATTCACGAAATCTTAAATGATCATCCTCAGAGTTCTGCATTTAGATGAGGAAAAGATTCAGCAGATCAGATTCAGCAAGTGTCTTAGATTTTGTCATACTAAGAACAGAAGTGCCTAAATATCAGACTCCTTTGGACAGACCAAGAAACATATCCTCTTTAAAGATTTACTACTTACAGTTTGGAATAAAGTAGCTATTCTGTACAATTTTCAAGGTTTTCCCTTTGTAAGACATATAGATCTGACACAGAGTTCTGAGATCTAAAGGTGGTTTCTCCATGGCTGAGATTCACAGACTACGAAATTGTGAGTATCTACTCTGAGCATTATACATTTGGTATCCATAAAAAACTTCGGACTGTAGGAGGTGCCACACTGACAGCTTTCAAGCATCACATTCTCCAATTAAAAACAAAAGCCAGTGCTGCTGCAACTAAAAGGTATCCAAAGAATGACTTTCCTACATATTTTAGTTTCTGTGACCCATTTTATGGGAAGACAATAACACTATGTGAAGTAGATCTTTAGTATTTCTGTCATGCTGATTACTGTAATTGGAGAAATATGGCTGAGCCTTCCCTGAGGAAGAAGCAAGTACAACCTTAATGAGTTTCCTTAATACTGGAACTTGCTTAAATAAAATAAGAATACAATTAAGCTTATTCAAATAAGACTAAATCATGATGCCATTAACTATTGTTCAGTGCACTGAAGTGTGAAATATATGCTTTTATGTTTGCTGTGAAAAACATGCACTTTTAACTTTAAAGGCATAGGATGGAGTAATACAACAAAGAGAGCAAAAAATAAATAATAGATAAAAATAGCTACAGTCTGAAACTTACATGCATAATATAAGACATGAATGCACAGGAGCAAGTGAAAAGAATCAACAGCTTTGTAACACCAAAGTTAAAAAAAAAGGACAGAAATCCTAAGCAAGTCATTTGGTCAGCTAAGCTTCTGATGCTGCCGGAAAATTATATTGTAGACCCCTACAAAAAGAATGACATACAATCCAGCCCTGCCATCCTATCCTTATGTTCACCACCGTCTACCCAGATTAAGTTTAGACTTCTTCAGCAGCTGTGGTCAAGATCAGGCTCACATTCTCAGAACTAAATGATGCTGTGGTCATGAATTTGTTATAAACAAAAGGGCACGAACCACATACATAGAGCTACAAGTTTATTATTAGCTCAATTGGTGTTTAAACTGTCTAATAGCCCAAAGTGTTAGTTCAGTTACACTAATACTCACTAATAACCCAAATTAACTCAAAGAAACCTCAGTAATACAACTAACGGGTTGTACTGTGGGAAAAGGAAAAAAAAAATAAAGCCACTTGCTCCTGGTGCTGTGCACTCCCTTTCCTACCCCTGGCATTCTAGTATTGGCTGTCTAGGAGGAAGAATGAGGGCAGGCTGCAATGAGTTGTCAGCACCCTAATGGCTTTGCTGGGAAGAGGATTTGACTGCTCAGGGCTTCCTCCTGCTCTTTACCAGGAGAAGTAATGGGGATGATGATTTTGTCCAGTTCAGGCTTGTGGTTTGTTTGAGTTTGGTTTTGTATGTTTCCCTGTCACGATTCACTTGCTTCTTCCACATTGGCAGCTACAGCCTGGCACTCGCCCCCAGTGCCACCCACCCCACCCTGCCTCAAGGGCTGTGGTTTGTCAGGCAGTGACAGACAGGGGGGTGTCTGTCCCCAGTGGGGCCACTCCCAGAGCTCAAGCTAGAGAAAGGGAGGCATTGGTGCAGACACTGGCACCAGCACAACACAGGGGTTAAACCAGCAACGTCCAGCCCAGGCCATAACAAGGTGGAGCCCTTGCACTGTCAGTGCACAGCTGGGGGCCTTATGCATGCAGTGGGAGAGTCTTATTTTCTGGGCTACAGTGGCTCAGACCACCTACATTCAGTTTATTGGCACAGCTCAAGTTTGAACTGTTTACCTTTATTTCTCAGCCTAATTTTACTTTTTATAAAAAGAGTTGTCCACCTCCATCCTGCCACCTGAATGAGAATTGGCACAGAAATAATACCAAGAAGTCTGAGCTGGAGGACAAGCTTAATTCTTAAGCTACTATGATATTATAAACACACAGTTAGAAACCCATCATCCAAAGGACACAAGAAAACATCAGGTACTGGTTAAAGAAAAAATGGTGATACACCTGTGAAGAAATCTGCTGCATGTAACCTGAAACTGGATACATTTTTCAAATAGCTCATGGTGGATTACAGTCATAATAATTACAAGTATAGGCTATGACAAATCATAAAATGGTAGTCTTAAACAGATAAGTTTTAACGTAAGTGTTATGAAGCTTTTTGGTTGAATTTTAAAAGGACCTATCATGTAAAGCTGAAGAGTCGTGAAGTTCCAATAGAAGGTACTTAAAAAAGGATGTGTACTAGAGGACAACTAGTAATTATTTCTCTAACAAGAGTGGGAAGCCACTGCGTGGTGTTTAACAACCTTTTTTTTTTCTTGTCTGACTGATCAGAACCATAAGATTCTCAAGAGATACAAATTTTTTATAAACAATGTACTGCTATAATCAAACATGCAAGAGATGAATCTATAGATTGAAGGATTATAAACTACAAATTAGTAAAGACTGTAAACCAGTAATGTGATTGGTGTGTAAAATATATATTTTTTAAGGTATGTGGATGGAGGCCTGATTGGTAAATAAGGGGTTCTGCTGTGAACCTGTCTCCAAGGGGAAAAAGGATATTTGCACAGAAGTTAGCAGGGAGATTTAAACTAGGTTTGAAGGGGGAAAGGGCTAAAACCAGGCTTGCTACAGATAAGCTTGGTGGCAGCACATCAATGTTTAAGGGACAATGCTCTAGCGAGGTCCTTTGGTCTGCTGTCTCAGTGGAGGTTGGGGATGTAGATCCATGCAGCAGTAAAGTTGCAAGGGTTATTAGTGTGATAGGAAACCACAGAAGTGCTTGAGAATGATCATATAGGAATTAGGGCTTGTCCTCCCCAAAAGAAGCGGTGGGGTGAATAGCATGCACACAGCATGGCCAACAAACATGAGGAGCTCGAAGCCATTGAACAGCAGGAAAACTGTGACATAATTGCTGTCATGGAAACATGGTGGAATGACTCACAACTGGAGCACTGCAATGGATAGCTAGAAACAACCCTTCAGAAACAGGCAAGGAAGAAGAGGAGGTGGGGTAGCCCTGTATGGTAGGGAGTGCTGTATGTTAGTGATTGTCTGGAGTTTAGTGATGGTGATGACAGAATTGAGTGTTTATGGGTAAGAATTAGAGGATAAGGCCAACAAGGCAGATATGGTGGGAGTCTGTTATAGACCACCCAACCAGGATGATGAAGCAGAAGAAATATTCTACAAGCTGCTAGGAGAAGTCTCACAATCGCTGGCCCTTGTTCTTATGGGGAAGGTTAAGTTACTAGATGTCTGCTGAAAATAAAATACAGCAGACAGGAAAGTGTCCAGGAGCTTGGGGAAAATAAATTCCTGACACAGCTGATGAGTGAAGCAAAGATGCCCTATTGGATATAGTTTGTGAAGAGAGGACTGGTGGTCGGAGGCTGTCTTGGGCATAGTGATCATGACATGATAGAGTAGGGTCGGTAGAACTGTAACTCTGGACTTCTGAAGGGCAGGCTTTGGCCTGTTTAGGAAACTGGTAGACAGAGTTCTTTGGGAGGAAGTCCTGAAGGGCAAAGGAGTCCAGGAAGTCTGGACATTTTTCAAGAAAACAATCTTAAAGGCAAGCCATCCCTATATGCAGAAACTCGAGCTGGTGGGGAAGAAGACTGGCCTGGGAGAGAGTTTTTACTGGAAAAACAGAGAGTTTTTACTGGAACTGCAGGAAAAAAGGGAGAATTTATGATATTTTGAAGAAGGGGCAGGCAACTCAGAAGGACTACAAGGGTATTGTGAGGTTTTGCAGGAAAAAAATTAGAAGGGGCAAAGCCAAACTAGAATTTTATGTGGCTACTACCGTAAAAGACAATAAAAAATGTTTCTATAAATACATCAACAACAAAAAGAGGGCTAAGGGGAATCTCCATCCTTTACTGGATGCAGGCAGAGACGTAGCGTCAAAGATATAAAGAGACAGTGATAAAGGGAAGAGTGAGGTACTTAATGCCTTCTTTGCCTTAGTCTGTAATAGCAAGACCAGTTGTTGTCCAGGCACCCAGCCCCTGAGTTGGAAGACAGGGATAGGGAGGAGAATGAAGCCCCCGTAATGCAAACAGAAATGTCGGTGACCACTCAGACACACGCAAGTCGGTGACCACTCAGACACACGCAAGTCTCTGGGGCAGGTGGTGTCCAGCCATTTCTGGGAAGTAGGGCATTGTTATATGTAGCAGTTGCTTTCAAAGACAAATGCCTTAATAACGAAAGCACCACCACACCCTTCCTCCTTTCTTCCCTTTTGGACAGTTTGAGTCTGCTGTCCTGGCTACTAACCTCTTACCTGAGCCCACTCCTCTGTCTGTAGAAGCCTGTAGTGGGGAAGATGAGAGGCAGTCTCCATGCTTATGTGACACTGCTCAGCAACACTAACACACTGATGTATCATCAGCTCGACCCTAGCTATGTATACAAAGCACAGCACTACATGGTCTGCCACAGGGAAAGTTAATTCTATTCCAAAAAGATCCAATACAGTGGAAATAGTAATTTTTTGCTTCTTCCTTGCTATCGAAATCACTCTGAAACCCAAGAAATCAGAGAAAGCCAGCAAGCCCAACACTGTTTTGCAATTCATTCTGAGTTCCTGGCACTTTGATACGTTTGAGATTTTTTTAAAGTCTAACTAAAGTGCTTTTAAAATAAAAAAGGACAAATACACATTAGATGTGATTATATTATACAAGGATTGTATAACTTCTAATAAACTAAGTTCATAAAGTTACAGGAAGTAAATTATGTTGCATTAATTAAGTTCATAAAGTTACAGGAAGTAAATTATGTTGCATTAATTGCTACTTACTCTTTTGTTTGATTTGGGGTTAGAAGTTAGATATTCATTCTAAATATCCTTCAGAGCTGTGGATTGCAATTCCAATTGTGCTATACGTGCATCTTTTTTTTTTCTGAAGTGTGCATAGTTGCAAACATTTCAGTAATATGATTTGAATCTTCAATATAATTTGTAAGTATTTAGGGTATGTGGCATGTGGGGCAGAAGGGGGTAGCACATAACTTCAATGATCCAGGCCAACTAAAGATCACAAAGATTTCTACTGCTATCTTTCACCACCATTCGACCTTCCTGAGGTTTCACAATTTATCTTCTACCTTTTGCCAGCTTTTCAACTGAATTTGATTTTGAAGTTATTCGTGCTATTATCTCACAGCTCTCTCTTCTCAAAATATGGACTAGGTATCTGCCTGATGCACTCCCACAGCCACCCTGAGGACGCCCTTTCCATCTGATTCTCCTGCTGGGCTTCATTCTCCTGTAGTCTCTGTCCCACCCGACATCCCAGGTGATTCAGGGACCTCGAGGAAACAATGAGTTAGTGGGCTTACAGCTACTCACAGAAAAGACAGGAGGAAATTCTAGTTACTCTGCAGAACCCTAAGGAGAGCATAGCATTTCCAGCCTACTCCTGTGGATGCTGATGAATTAATGCATTTCACAGAGAATTAGGCCAGAAAGGACCTTGGGAATTTTCTCTTCTGATCTAATTCCTAACTTAAACCTGTATAAAAGTCAGTGCGTTACAACATATATATATCTCCAACACTATCCTCTTTTTTTCCTTTTTTCTTTTTTTCCTACAGTAGCAGAGGTCTACATGTACTTCCCATTTTAGCAGTATTTTCTCTGTGCTTTTATTAAATGCCTTGCTTTCCTGAAATGATTTCTTTTTGGTCTCATAAACAACAGATTTCCTTGCTGTTCTTTCTCTGAAAGAAAGGAAAATAAGAAAAATCACATATATAAACAATACAGATTTCTTTTTCTGGGATTTTACCTTTGACACAAATTAATTACATCAAGCAGAGTATCTCTTTGTGTCCTACTTTGTTGATGTTGATGTTACTGATGCACACAAATGTTGTAGACCTGAGGAAACTTTCCTCTTTAATCTATTGTTTCAGTCTGAAACCTGTTCTTGGTGTCTGAAACCTTTCTTTGCAATTGCTTTTGTCTGGCTATGGCATCTGCCAGAACAACCTTCACTAAGTCTACTAGTAGATAATGCTATTTTATCAATACCAATGAGCTTAGGAAATTAAGTGAAAGTTTCACTGCTGCAAGAGAAATGAATAACAGAGAAGCTCAAGAGTTTGAGTCTCCATAGTTGGCTTTGCTGCAAGTTTTTTGTATAACTTCAGTGACACAATGTGCTTGACTTTCTTTCTTTGTTAAAAAAAAAAAAAAAGAAAAACAGGGGGTTTTGAATGATGATTTACTTCTCTGTTTTCCAATGTGGAGCAGTATAGGATAGTTTACTTTGATGGCTGCTTGTTATAAATGCATGTATAGAATTAACCTCTTTGTAACAACAACAATATCTCATCTAGCAGTAGAGCAGATATGTTAAAATGTATTAAGCAGTAAATAATATAAGGACCTTTTTCACTTTAATAACTTTTTCATTAAAAAATAAAAAAAGTTTATAACTTTTAAAAGCTTTCTAAAATGTTTTCCATGTTTGTTCTTTACTCAAAGGCACAAAATACTAGTAAGACACCAAGTCAAAATAAATATCAAGATCAAGATGAGAGACTAAAGAAATCAGAAAAAAGGATTTGTCTAAAAATACTCTTAGAGATTAAAAAATATAAAATAAAAATAAATAAAGACAGACTTGGCAAGAATGAAAATAAGTCTTTGCAAAAGAATTAATAACATTGCATTTTTTTTGGTCATTTATTCTCTTAAGAAAACAAGGATAAAAAGAATTGAGTTTGTTATCTAAGGGTGGAAAGTTATAAGGATATACCAGGTAGTAATGATAACTGCCTCTAAGTTGTCTGAAGACATCCCAAAAACATTGTATCTGATTTTAATAAGGAGAACTACATAGCAAAGATAAGTGGGTCATTGAGTTCATTAAAAAAAAAATCACATAGGTAATGAGAATAGAATTTAAGCTTTTTTAAAAAATACATTTCAGTAAAGGAATTTACAGTCTCGATCCTGGAGTATTGTAAGAATTGGCACGCACAATCACAGGTCTAGCAAGCAATGATATTTAATGTGTCTGCTGAACCAGGGCCAGTGCTGTGTGATTTAGAATAGCATATATGCCACTTACATTTAAGAAACTTCAGAAAATTAAGTTTGCCTTTAGTAGTAAAATAGACTAGATACAGCCTGCAGTCCACTGCTTTTAACAAAAGGGGTTGAGGGATGGCATTTGCTATTTGGTCAGGGGTATGTATTTTCCAGTTGTGTATGGCGGGAATACGGCGTCCACCCTTGGCAGAAGCTTTTAAGATAGAAATGTCGGTGCAAGTTTTAAATGGTAATGGCAAAAACATATGTCCTAGCTATGGAGCCCCTCAAGAAATGACCATGGAGTGATGCAATACAGCTTTCTTTTTGATTTTCTTGGCACAAAATTTTGGCATGTATTGATAAAATTTTCTGATATGTTACATTTGGAGGAAGAATTTGGTTTAGCTGAGAAATGTAAAAATAAAAATGGAATAGAAATAAACATTGGACACTAGAATGTCTTTCATTTAGGGAATAATGAGAAGAAATTCTCCTAGAAATTGTAGTCTCTTTAGCTGAAAACTGCTGAGAAATAGAAAAGTTTTAATATATTAGTCATTGAAAGTCTACAGGATGCCAGTGTGACATAATAAAAGTAGAAAAATGATCCTACAGTTTCCCAGAACGTTTTTCTTACTGAATTAAGGAATTATTAATTTCACGGTATGTAGCATGGATCTTTTCTGTAATACAATACACATTTTTTGACCCACCAAATAGCTTGTGAAGATTCCTGCAGATTGGAACAGGGGCAAGAACATCTCACAGCTGCAGCGATCAAGAAATGAGCCCAAGATGTTGGTTTCATAAAGTTCCTGGACAACTGCCTTTGAATGTAAATGAAAACAAATTGAATACCCAGGTGTGCAGGGAGGTGGCCATTGCAAAACTCCCTAAATGGTAGCTGACTCTTTCATCCACAATCAGATGGGCTAACTCCAGGGAAGAAGCACTCAATGACAAACACTAGACTAAGAGCCTCTCACCTCCCACCTGAAAGCAGTAGTCACTACTGCTTACTTCCTGTGAGAGTAGGTTTTTTCCTTTAGTCTGTGTGCAATTAAAGGCCACCTGTTGGTGTACAGGAGTTGTTTGCAGCTGTTTTCTTGAGCTGAAACCACTGTTTATTACCTTCCAGCTGATAGATATTTTTGCAGCCAGCCATCAACATCAAATTCCACGTGACTATAGCAAGGCTGATTATATTAGTCATCAGCAATGTTGAACTGAAAGAAAAGCTTAACAAAACCTTCTAAAATAAGACCCCATGGAATTATTCATCTTATCCTCTATATCTGGTATGAAGCAATAAATCACAGAGTGGTTTACGTTGGAAGGGACCTTAAAGATCTTCTAGTGCCAGTCCCCTGCCATGGGCAGGGACACTACATTTGAACAAGTTGCTTCAAGCCCCATCCCACCTGAATGCTTCCAGGAATGAGGTATTCACAACTTCTCTGAGCAACCTACACCTTACCACTCTCATAATAAAGAATTTCTTCCTAATATCTAGTCTAAACCTACCCTCTTTCAGTTTGAAGCCATTCCTCCTTGTCTAAGCACTACATGCTCTTGTAAAAACTCCCTCTCCAGCTTTCTTGTAGGCCCCATTTAGGTACTGGAAGGCTGCTATAAGATCTCCCTGGAGCTTCCTCTTCTCCACACTGAACAACTCCAACTGTCTCTACCAGACTTCAAAGGAGAGGTGCTCCAACCGTCTGATAATTTTTGTGGCCCTCCTCTGGATTTGCTCCAACAAGTCCATGTCCTTCTTATGTTGGGGCTGGATGCAGCACTCCAGGTAGGATCTCACAGTAGTGGCACAGAGGGGAAGAATCACCTCCATCAACCCACTGGCCATGCTTCTTTTGACACAGTCCAAGATACGTTTGACTTTCTAGGCTGCAAATGCACATCGGCTGGTCATGTTGTGTTTCTTGTCAATCAACACCCTCAGGTCCTTCTCCTCAGGGCTGCTCTCCATTCTCTGCCAAGCCTGTCTTTGTGCTTGGGATTGCCCCAGCACATGTGCAGGACCTTGCATATGGCCTTGTTGAACTTCATGATGTTCACACAGTCCCACCGCTCAAGCTTGTCAAGGTCTCTCTGGATGGCATCCCTTCCTTCCAGTATGTTTACCACACCACATAGCTTGGTGTCATCGTCAAACTTGCTGAGGGTGCACTCGATCCCACTGTCCATGTCACTAACAAAGATGTTAAACAGTGCCAGCCCCCATAATGACCCTGCATTTTACTGCCTTTTCATTGATATTTTGTTGACCATGAATGGCATGCTATTGTGTTAATTAACAGCTGCTTAAACAGATGGTTAAAGAACAACAGTTCTTTAAACAGTCCTCAATCATAGCTTTTGTAATTATTCACCATTCTGGCTATGGTGTTGGTGTTTATAAACATGGTCCCCAGCTTGGCACAGTAGAGTCTACAATACACCGCAGCATAATCAGCGCCTCAGACCTGTCAGGATTTTTTGTTAGCAACTGTAGGTATAGGTAAAGCTCTTGAGCTCAGACTTCAGTCAAATATACATTATAGGAACAACTTTTGTTCAAAAGAAGTAAAAAAGCTAAGATAAGGTTAGTATTTGCAAATGCACAAGGACACCAAGGACCAAATTCCTGCTGGCAAATTAACAAGTAGGTATAAATTCCCCAAGAGGAAACTTATACAGAAAATTAAACAAAGGCTCCTGATCACCAGCAAGTGAGGTCTGAAGAAGTCACAGGCATAAAACCAGCTTATTTAAAGTTATGTTTATATATTACATAGCTGACTATGACAGGAGAAATCTGGATTAGTATTTTAGGAAATTCTTTCAAATTCTATATTGACTATACATGGAATTTTTAGATATGATCTTTATGGTGCCAAAAGATACAGTATGTCTTGTTATTTCTCTATGAGATCTAGGGGTCAGTTTCTGTTCTTGCTACAATGCTCAACCTGTTTGGGGTTTAGGCAGTTTGGGCCCTGCCAGCAAGCCTTTAACCGTGTAAGTAATTTTAAGTTTTATGTGCATCAACATCTATGGGTCAGACAGCACCTCAGTGGGAAATCTTTCTGAAATGGTAAGGTAAGATTTGTGTGATAAAGTTCTTCAGTGGCTTTAATCCAAAATCCTTTTGCAATTTCCTCTAAGTTATGAGAGTGGGGAAAAAATTCAATTCGTGTTGCAAAAGTGATCCAAGGGCCGTCATGCTTCTGAGAACAAAGCTAGAGTAAAACCACCCTCAGTTCAAAAACTTGACATGGGAAAAATCCTAGCTGATAATTTTTTGAGTGGATTAGAGAGGATTAAAGAAGAGAGAGCAGTAGAATAAAAATAAGAAGATAAGAAATTTTTCCCCAGTCACTTCTGAGCATGGTAAATTGGTACCTCTAAGATTCTCACAATGCCAAATGAAACACTTTCTTTTTTGACACTTCGCAGTCCAAATGTCCAGACTGAGCAGCACTTGCAAACTATTCTTGGTCTGCAGTCAGGGCTCAAAAGAAGCAAGAGAAAGTAAACTCAGTACTGACATTTAAAGATTTTTTAAATGACTGCTAGTCCACTTTTTTTGGTATTGTGGTTTACTTATTTTCTCGGGATTTTTTTTCCTGTGTATAATTTAACTAAGGAAATCTTAATATGGTGCTGATGCAATATGATCTTATTCCAACTGTAGAGAGTTTTCTGTCATTTTAAAATAATTTATCACAATCATTAAGAAATGTTGCCCTTGCATTCATCATAACTTGGTAACTGATGGAAAATTCAGCTCATGATCTTACTGATATTCTTTATTTTTCTTTCTTTGTGTATGTATGTCAAGCTACTCAGTATCTTTGAATCATTTTTCTCACTTTTTATGTTTATGTGAGTTGTGTGTTTATTTGTATCAAATGACACATATCTCTCCAACAAAAAACATATTAACAGGCTACTCATTTTTCCTTCCTTTTTTTTTTTTTTTGGCTACACAATTTTTTTTTTCCCCATTCTGGATCTGAGTATTATTTTCTTGCACTAAATTTCGTGGAGACCTAGGCTTTGCATTAAATGAGAGAAAAATATAAATTGTGGAAGGATGTATAAAGAAGAATGTGGAAGTTAGGTAACATACATGAAGTTTAAGATTGGTTGGAAGATCTACAGAAATGTTCTTTTCATTTGTTTGTGGGAATGAATATTGATAGTTAGTGCAAATTTTCTCTATTCAGTTACCCATGAAAAAGCTTTGGCTTCTTAATCAGCCAACAGTACTTATTTTGAAATGAAAGTAAGACTTCAGTCTTTTTTGCACAAAGCCTGTATAGATAGGTCATGTGAGGGATATTAAATGGGAATGCTGTGCAATTGCTTCTTTTCGTATACAGGTTCCAAGCTCAACTCTATCAGGTCTTGTCTGTTCCTATAGACTGGCAAATTGTTTTGCATCATTGTTAGATAGTAGGTTCTCACAGCTGACTCAGAATCAACATAGCAGATCACTCTCTGATGAAGGTGGATTTGCACTAATTGAAGGGGAAGCCCAAATACTGCTCTGCTAACTCTGTTGTCATCAGAGTAACCTCTGACAGAGGACCCATAGTAAGTAAAAGTAAAGGAGAAAACACAGCTTCCAGGTATTTATTGAGGATAAAAGTAATCAGACTTGCTTGATAGTTAGGAGTATGCTCAGAAATTTTTGTTGTACTCTGTGAGGCAAAGTAAACACACGTATTTGCTTAAATACATATTCAAAAAAATATTAATAAACAATACCTCAGAAGAAATCTTACTGCCATAAGCAGTTCTCTAAGGAGTCTGCAAAATTATGGCACAAGCCAATTCGTTATATACTCTTGCACCAGCATCAATCCTGTGAGTGTTAACATAGGGTGCCTCAGCTGGGCATTGTTCCCTCCGCCAACACCACACCTGCTGCCTAAAAGTGACCCCTAAGTGATTGCAATTCCAGGATGGCTACAAGACAGTGCTGTGACCATTTCTATTCACCAAGGGAAACTTCACTCCCTTATAGGAAGTTGTGTTGTCTCTGACTTTTGTGATTCCAGCCAGATATTTTCTTGGCCACAAGTCACCTGTGCTGAGCAGTTATAATTTTAATTTCCCTTTCAGGTAGCTGAAGGCACTTCCCCCTCAGCTGCTTCTATTCTTAAAATAAGGATGACTTTAAATCCAGATAGTGTCTGATATTAGCCTCATCTGATAACAAGTAGGGGCTGCACAGAGATGGAATGGATGAAACTCATTTTGTGTCATGAAGAACATAATTGCACACAGGCAAACTGATTCTGAATTGGGGCTTTATTTGTAGTAGAGCAGCTCCCTTGCTGTGTTATATTGCAAATCAGTCATTGACAATGGCCAGGAGCGGAAACCTAGGCAGAGGTTATAAAATGTAGGAAAGCAAATTGTGATATTTCCCTAAATATCTCTCTTATTAAAACTGCAGTCAGATCCCCCTATTATATGTAGGCAACTTAGAGGTGCCCTAATGAAGGGTGTCCTATATCCTTATTCTTTCTGTTTCCATCAGAAAGGACATTGAAAACACTCAATGCAGTACTATGTCTTTAAACCCCATGCAATCCTATCAAGAGCAGCAAAGAGCATTTGTGAGCCCTTCCTATGGAAAACAAACAAACAAACAAACAAAACCCACCTATAACCCAATACTAAAATAAAACAATTAGGAAACACACTATAGAAAATCAGAAAAGCGAAATCTGAAAACCTGGAGCAGTTAAGTGATGCATTAGGTTCGGGTTTTTTGTTCATAAGAAAATAAAATTATTAAGATTTAAATAAAATTTCCAAATGTGCTTTTGTAATATATGCACATTTATATTGTGCCCACTTTGCAGTGGTGTCATTATACGAGAAGGAAAAGAAATAGATTTTAAATAGCAAAATAAGTCTTTTGTTTTCTTTTTTTCTGCTTGGTTGAATACTTATATTTTACTAAAATTCACCCAGTGGGAAAACATATACATTTTAACTTTAATCTTAATCACAATAAGGTATGTTTCAGACAGGGATAAATAACAGGGATCTATCTAACCATCCATCCATCCAAGTTTGTATCCTAAGATCCCCAATAAAGTATCTGAAAGCCATCTTTTCCCATACTCACTTCAATGCAATAGCAGTAATATCCATGTAATTTTGATTCATTTTACTTGATGGTTGGGAATAAAGAACTTATTAGATACCCTACTCATAAAACTGTTGAATACTGTTTGTACTTAGGGAGGTGACAGAGTTAATGCATGAGTATTTTTCATCATCCATCTACACAGGTTCACATATTGACAGTCTTCACCACAGTATCTGAGTGCCTCCATAATGTCTGATCACTACTTACTATATTAGGTTATTAATCATGAGTGACTGTAGGTTGGATTCCAACCTCTCTCCTTTTTTAGGTGTTTTTATTTTTGCTACTCTAATTGTTCTTAACTTACACATCTTCTCTGTAATAAGCTCCTGCTATTGGACGGATGCAAGTGAGTACCATTTTGATTATTCCCATGCAATATTACACTCTGATTTTTTACTTATCTAGACAAAGATTTCTAAAAAAGTGATAAAAATGTTGTTTTGCATAACTGGAATCTGTGGAGACATATGTCCTATAAGGACAGTAGATAGTTAAAATTAAAAAAAAAATGCAGGAAGAAAAAAGTACATTTTAAAAATTATTTTTAATCTTTTAAAAATTAGTTTATTAATCAAATACACTGTTAGGACAGAATGATCCTTTCTTCAGAAGATGACAGCTATATGTATTAAAACATTATATATGACAGCACTATAACAATATTTCAAAAGTCTTTTCAGGTGTTAATTGGATATTTTTAACATTTTGTAATAAAATTTTGTAATGAAAGACTGAAATTAAAGGAAAAATATATTAAACATTCAACCTGAAGTACCCCCACCTTATGCCCACTAAATTTCATTGTACTAATCTATTCATATAGCAACAGGAAGTAGTAAAACAAATTTCTGCCTTTAAATAAAGATATCCTTTAGGAGGGAAGTGGTACTTCAAAAAATTGCTTTCGTGTAAGAGTACTGCATACTGCTGCAGTGAATTGAGAGAAGAAAGCACGACAATGAGGAACTAATAATGCAGTTTTGCCACAGTCTTTGTCAAGGGAAATGTAAAACAAATAAGTATAACCATTCAACATCCATCAACTAATGAGACTGTCATATGAGTTTTGGGTCTGTGTTGAAATATCTTGAGCAGAAGGTTAAGCTTATATTCAAAAAAGGGAACACTCACTGTTGTGGTTTTTTATAATAATATGATGAGTATATATATATAATAATTCAGAGTATATAATAGATAATATAATATATATAATATATATAATAATATATATACTATAATTGAGCAGGGACGTTGGACCAGATGACCCGCTGTAATCCCTTCCAACCTTACCCTTATTCGGGGACTCTGTGATTTTACTGACATTAATTTTAATAATAATGCCTCTAAAATGCATTCTTGGTAAATTAGTTGTGTAAAAGGCCTATGATTTCATGAATTTACTGATTGTTTCATTTACTTTGTGTTGCTAGATTGTTTCAGTACTAATCTTCTTCTCTTCTTCCTCCCCCCTCCTTCTCGCTTCTTTGATTATCCACTACAAAATCCACCTTGCGATACAATAATGAAAGTAAGCTCTAAATAGCAGAACAACCCTCCCATACCCCAAAACCTGAACTCTTTCTTACAGACTTTTTTTCCTTAGCTTAACATCTGGTTCTAAGATTCAAGTGGGATTCACCAGACAATCTTTCTTTCCATTTCACCAGCACTGACTCTGACTGACCCTGCAGAATCAGAATGAACATCCCACTATAGGAGTGATACATCAATTCATGCACAGTCTTTCTCTCCCTTGTTACTTGTTATGTGTCCCGAGACCAACTCCCAGTTATTCAAGTAGCTTTTCAGCTTTAAAAACCACTAGCTACTCTACTCCCAGAATTCAAGATATTCTTCCCCCACCCATGTCCAGTTGCAGCTCATATCCCTGCTCCTGGTAATATTTCTCACCACTGCTTTCTCCAGCATGATGCTTTGCCTAATCTTCAGGTGACTACCTGAAGAATGAGTAGGGTCTGCATCTTACTTTGGGACTATTCCTCAGAAGAGTATGTACCTCATTCTTGTGTCCATCATGCCAAACAAGAGTCAACAGCTCACTACACATTGCTTTGGTGATGCAATTGTTTTTTCAAATGTATTATACCAATCCAGTGACTTGTATATTTTCCTAAATCCTTCTCAAAAAAACTCCTATCCTGGCTATATAATGGGAAAAGGTGAAGAAGCTGAGTAGTAGAGACTTGCTTCTTGGTGGGAATAGCCTTATGAATGAATCATTACATAGGGTCATTTTAGATATTAATAAAAACAAATGAATATTAAGATTTATAAATGTATCATCAATAGCACTGGTACTTTAAAACTGACTGAGTAACCCTTGAAAATAACTTCTTTTCAAAAGTCAGAAAATTTTTAATATAAGTAAGTCTAAATTATTTACAATGTATACAAACTTTACTTTGCATATTTTAAATACTATAAGTAATTTTGAGTCATTATTTTATTAACGGGATCATCAATAACATTCAGTGGTGCTTTCATTTAGAAAAAAACCAACAAACCAACACAATTTTCTCCAGTAATTATTTCACTGTGTATTACCTGAGTGAAATGTCTGTGATACACTTTCTGCAGGATACATTCTGTACTCACTTTACAGCAATACTGCTTAAGACTGGATGTTTAAGATTGAACGGAGGCAGCGTTGATGGAAGCGTTCTAGGAGACGCAGGTGGTGGCGGTAGATGACCCATGTTTCGGAACCATATAAGAGAGAAGACAACACTATGGCTTTGTAAACACTGATCTTGGTGCTTTTCATCCACTGGTCAGATTATGTGACCAATACATCTGTTCTAGAACAAGCAGCTGTCACAAGTATTGAGGCCATGTTACTGAGAACGCAGCTGCGATGGGCAGGGCATGTCTCAAGGATGAAGGACCACCGCCTCCCTAAGATCCTGCTCTATGGTGAACTTGCCACTGGCTACCACATGAGAGGAGCCCCGAAGAAAAGATACAAGGACTCCCTGAAACAACATCTCAGCCTTGGCCATATTGATCACCATAACTGGTCTACTCTGGCCTCAAATCGGGAGGCCTGGAGACACACCATCTATAACACTGCTGTCTCCTTCGAGAACACCCGCAGGATCACTCTCGAGGAAAAAAGGCAGCGCAGAAAGAACCGTGTATTGCAGAATACACCATCTAAGGAGTCTTTCTGTTGTGCCTTTTGCAATCGGATATGTCTGTCACGTATTGGCCTCATAAGCCACCAGCGGGCCTGTAGCAAATGTGGATAGAGCCTTCCCAAATCTTCGTTTGCGAAGCCTAGCCATGACATGACATGACATGACATGACATGACATGATGGCTTAAGACTGATAATTCACTCTGCAACGTGATTCATAAATAGCACACTTGAAGAGAGAAGCTGATAAGCATGTCATAGTTTCCTAAAAGCATGATAATTATAGTATCCATTAGTTGTCCTGAGATTATTTTTGATAATTATGTGTGTACAAAAAATACTGTACTTTTGGAAGGCACGTAGAATGTGAGTAGTTTATGATGCCACCCAAAATAAAAAAGCGTTACATAGCTCTACAATCATACACACAAAAAAGACCATGTTAAGCTTTCTACTGAAGGTGCATTTTCCTAGGTGGTCAATTGCACTTGTCATCTGTTATTTTGGAAAATGCACAGAATTTAATAGATGAGGTATATCAAACTAACTACATTAGGAATGTACCAGCTGTCAATATGGCTTCAGCCCAACAATATCTTTTGGGAAAAGCAAATTCCAAAATGAAGACAGTATACTATTAGTCTGATAGAATGATTATAAGTTTTGCCATCTGTTACATATTTCACTATTAATTGTGATTTGTATCAACAGATATTTTCTAAAGTCTACATTTTCTTTTTTTTAGAAGCAACAGCAAAGCAGAATGGCAACGCATTGTCTCAAGTAATGAAGTACCAATGCTGGAGCTAAATCAGATAAACTTCACCCTGGTTTAATAAGATAGGTATCTATGGTACTAATTACAGTAAATAGATCTACAAATATCAGTGACAGTACAGAAAAATGAACAAGATTTATGCATCTTTGCTTGAAAAACTTACTGATTTTGCTTTTCAAAGCTATCCCATTGTGTACTTATATACTATTTATCTTTAACATTTTAAAGTTCATCAGGTGAATGCTGTTGGATTTTAAATTCAGGAACCTATTTAATCAAACATAAATGTAAAAGCTCCAACAATTTCAAAATGTTCCACAGCTAGATCTAAACTAGAGAGGAATTTCTTGCATGTAAAATTAAATGCCTAGTCAATGCGTGAAGCATCATGACAGTATTTAAAGTTATATCAGGAAAAAAAAGAAAAGAAAATATTAATTAGGTTTATGTCTTATGTGTTGTTTGATTTTGATTTTGTTTGGTTCTTCTGTTGTTGTTGGGGGTTTTGGTGGGTTTTCTTGTTTTGGTTTTGTTTTGGTTTTTTGTGGGGTTATTTTTGTTTACATTTTTTTCTGTACCACATAACCCTAGGGGTTTTTACTTTTCCCTTTGTTTCATTCTTTCTTCCTTTAATTCTTTCATCATGTTCACCATCTGTTTCCAAGTAAAAGGCCTGATTCTAGTCACAGTCACTATTCTTTAATTTTGGCTTTTCACCTATGACATTAATAGGCTCTGTACAGAGCTGTGGGTCCATTGCTTTTATTTAGAAGTGAGATGAGACTCATGGAAACAACTTCATGGTCATTCTAGTGATTGATTACATTTTTAACACTGAAAGCATAAGTCAAAGATTTTCGAAAGTCCTACAAATATGGTATTATTTAAATTGTTTCATTCTTCTGACCTTAAACTAACATTTTGCTTTACCTGACACAGAGCCATCACTCATGTCAGCTTCATGCAAAGTGATCAAGCAGGGCTTAAAGGAAAAGGAAAAACTATAAAAACAGATACTCAGTATTATTGCCTAAGCCATAAGCTGCACTCAGACAGCACTTCGTTTTCTCAAAAGCTTTTTGTACTTTGTGTTCCTTGAATTGAAGAAACTATAATTTTCATTTCTTCCCCTGCTATTCTTGTAACTTCATTAACTGATTAACAAAGGGAAAATAAAACAGAACTCTGCAAAGCCTAATATAAGACTGCCTTCACTATGAGCAGGAAATTACTATAGTCATTTTCACTGTAGTAAATGACTGTCCAATATTCAGAAGTCTCTGGAAAATCCAAGAAATAATAACGAAGCCACCTTATTGTAGTAAGTTCACTCTTTCTCAACTTGGTAGCCGTATCAATTCTTTACTGCTCAGATCATTCAAGACATTTGATGCTATCTGCATTAGTGCAGAGATTTTGTATTGGACTTTTTGGTAGATTTTTTTGGTTTGTTTTGCGTTTTCTTTTGTCATTTTTTGACAGTCAGCGCAGCAAGTGCTATCTTTTAGGACAACAGTTATTAATCTAACAACTAATGCTTACCAAACTAGGAGCCAGATAAAAAACTGGCTTTCAATGTACTGAGGAAAAAACAATGTCCTTTTCAAGTCGTATGATGGAAAGTGTATATAGTGACACTAATAGCTTTTGAGCATTTGCTGTCGTAAGAACTCTTCAGAAGTTGGTATCATGCTCATTAATACCACAGTTAACTTTCCCAATTGGTCTCTACGATACATATGAAATTCCATAAGAAGTATAAAATTCTATAGGAAATATAATGAGAAATATATTTATAATTTCATTCATGTTTATAAAGAATTTGATTGACAGAGCAAATTTACAGAAGTGGGTTTTTTCTTATTTTTGTGTAAGGATTTGTTTTTGGACTGCCGTTAAGAAAGATCTGCGTGTTTTAAAAGTACGGCATCAGGCCACCACTGTGTCTGAATGGATGTGGAGAGAGACAATTACAAATGCACAGCAGATTTTTGTCAAGCAAAGTTACCTAGACGTAATTCAAATGAATTGCCAAGGTTATGGCATTGCTGGCAAACAACCAAAAACCCTGCCTTTGCTCAGTGCTATAAAGCTATGTTATAGCATTAATTATTAAACTACAGCATTAAGCAAAAGTCCATATATGGATATTTTTATTTTAGAGAAGAAATATTTACAACAGATCTTAAATAATTCTGTATTCTGTTAACAATTCAAACACTCTAGATAATATTCTATATGAGCTGGACAACTACTGACACGCTTGGCTTTTCTAAGACATTTTGTGTTTCCCATTGATTAGTGAAACATCACATTTTTCTTTTTAATTATCAAGGCCTTTATATTAATGTTTTAATTCTTGGTCATTATTGGAACTACCAATCAACTGAGATTCATATTCTGGCAATAGCCTTCTTTTCCCTTTCTTCTCACATGCTCAGGAGTTCAAAGAGCTAGATCAATCATATTTTCAAGCCAATTACATTACTCTCATTCTTTTGGATGACCTTAAAGTATTTCTGAAAATGAAAATGTGTCAGCCTGCTAGGAACCGAATCCAAATTCCAAACTTAATGACAGCACCTACCTCTATTTCGCTTTTTATCCTTTGGTCCAATAGCAGCTCCAGTAATGTTCATTGTCTTCCTCTTTTTGTAAAGCAGCTCCTCCTATTTGTATTTTTTGAAGTTAGCAAAAGGTCCATTTATCTGATATTTTCGATCTCTCTCTTCAATCTCAAAGTAAAATACAGGTCCCTTTTCTTACAGGACATATTATGTTCTGAAGAATATGGCAATGGAACATTGTTTCACAACTACAGATTTTGGCACAAGATGGTATCCTTACTATCTGCTACAAAACACCTTAGTGACTTAGATCTATGACTTTTCAAATTTTCAGTTCTTTCATTGTCGCTTCCTCCATTTCTACTGTATAAGCAAAAGTTCTATTTCTAGCTCATCAGTATTTCTTTGGCAGGCTATTTTCTATAGAAAATGGTAAAACTAATCCATCTGATTTTGGACTGTTGATATCTCTGTATAGCAGTACCTTCAGCAGTCACTGACATTTTTTTTTGCTATGTGTTGGCAAAGAAGCACTAAAGGAGCACTGATATCACCACTACCTGTAAAGGACTTTTGTAGCTGATCAGGAGAGTTGCCTCTTTAATCAATCTAGAAGGCCACCATCCAAATGGTAACATCTAGACTTGTAATATTTCTTTGTCTGTTGATGTTAGAAATTTACTTCATTTTTATTTTTAAACTGCCCTTTGCCTTAGAATCATAGAATACTTTGTGTTGGAAAGGATCTTTAAAGGTCAGCTGGTCCAATCCCACCTGAAACGACCATAGATATCTTCAATTCAGTCAGGTTGCTCCATCCAACCTGATCTTGAATGTTTCCAGGGATAAGGCATCTACTCCCTCCCTGGGCAACCTGTTCCAATGTTTCATCACGCTCACTGTAAAAAATTGTCTTCCTTATACCTAGTCTAAATCTGTCCTTTTTTAGTTTAAAACCATTAACCCTTCTCCTGTTGAAATAGGCCTTTGTAAAATGTCTGTCATCATCTTTCTTATAAGCCCTCTTAAGTACTGAAAAGCTTCAGTAACTTCTTCCCGGAGCCTTCTCTTCTCCAGACTGAACAACCCCATCTCTCTCAACCTTTACTAATAGGAGAGGTGCTCCAACCTTCTGATCATCTTTGTGGCTCTTCTTTGGTCCTGCTCTGGCAGGTATTGTCCTTCTTATGTTGGTGCCCTCAGACCTGGAAGCCATACTCCAGGTTGGGTGTCACAAGGACAGGATAGAAAGGGATAATCACCCCCCTTGACATTCTGGGCATTCCTCTTGTGATGTACCCCAGGATATGGTTGTCCTTCAGGGCTGCAAGTGCACACAGTGGCTCACATTCAGTTTTTCATCCTCCAGAACCCCCATGAGCCTCTCCACAGTGCTGCTCTCAATGAGTTCTTTTCCCAGTCTCTACTCATGTCTGGGTTTCCCTGACCCACATGCACAACAGAACCTGCCACCTCCATCAACAGTAGCAGCTCCAAACCTCCAACAATCAGGAAAATCCCCAATAATCACCTCCACATTCACTAAAACAAGACCTATACCATATCCCACAACATATCAATTCCCTCTAGCCTCTGGAAAAGGATCAGCCACTAAAGAGACAGAATAAACAAAAATTAAGAACATTCTATACAAAACCCCCATAAACAGCATTAATAACACAAAGGAAAGCCCCAAACTTAACAACCACTTACATTCAGCAACAGATGCCAGCACCAAGCCAACTACCCCATAGTACAGTGAAGCATTAGACAGAATTGCTAACCCCCCAAAACAAAGCACAACCCTAAAAAAAAGAATACAAATTGAATGATAGTGGTTCTCCTTTGGCTTTTATTCAAGGTCTGTGTCCTGAAAAAACATTGTGGAAAAGTCTAGCTTAAATGAACTGTCAGAATTAACTTCCCTACAATTCATTTCCTGCCTCCCACAGTTCTATCCAGCCAAAAGGTATATGCAGTAGCAGGCACAGCCATTCTACTTCTAAATGTGTGACTCCCAAAAGGGAAGGAATTTTATGCATGGCTGCCACTGTATCTGGCTGTGAATCAAGGGCCTGGGTTCCCTGGATAGAACCACGGAAGATTTATGTGTCTCAGAGTAGGGTCAAAAAGAGTCAGCATGCTGAACAAGCATCTGGTAAAGTAACACCAAAAACAAACCTTTGCAGAACTTCCATTCTACTCCAGAATTTGGGCTGAAGTTTGGGCAGCTACCTCTTCTATTTCAGGATCTGCTTTTAAAACATACTACGGTTTTGCATTTTCATGCAGTAGATGCCAGAAGTCTTTCTGCAGGGACTGTTTACCTGGGCTCAAAGATATTTTCAAGATGTGAATTCCTTTTCAAGATGTGAATTCCTGGCTATCCAGGGAGAAGCCTGAGCTGAGTGCTGCCAATGCACAGAAAACACAACATCTTTGTCAAAAAACAGAAGTCTACAAGACAGACGCAGAGTCTGGAAATAAGGAATCTTTCAACCGAGCTAGTTCCTGAGCCAATTGGCTTATATTAACATGCTTTTTAGGATTACTGTCCTTGCCTTGAGGATTTGAGCTGATCACTTTGTAGTGACTCACCTTAAACAAAGACAGAGATAGAGACTGATCTCTCCCATCTCCCCTCTTCAAGCAACAGCCTTAGAGTTAATAAACCTGTATGGAAAATATGAACTTGAATGTTTTTCTCTTGGATGTCCATTGCTTTACATCAAAGCTGTAGGAAAATATACACCTAGACTTTCTTAGTGAACATTTTGTCCCAAAATAGAAATGTACATGCTCTTTATTTGAGGTATAAAAGCAAACTGTATACTAAGTACTGCATCCTAATATACTATAGTTCCTCAGAAAATCACAAAATGTCTTCCTAGATAAACATATTTTCACATCAGTTTCAGTCCTTTCCTAAGTTCCTCAGGGACAAATTCAGATGGAGTCAACATTTCACCAAAACCATACAGTGTGGTTTTTGCTAGTGATCCAGAGTAATGAAAAAATGAAAATGAAAGGGTCCACCTCCCCCAGTCACTGTATCAGCCTTGGTTTCTTGTGTAGTTCTCTAGTTTTTTATCCATATCCCTGTCATGGTTTAACACCAATCAGCAGCCAGGCATTATATAGCCATTTGCTCAAGCTCTCACGAGCAGAATGGAGGAGAGAATAAGAAGGGTAAAAGCTAGAAAACTGTGCATTGAGATAAAGACTGTATTTAGAGAAAGGAAAAGGTGTACATGCAAACAAAGCAAAACAAGGAATTAATTCACTGCTTCCCGTGGGCAGGCAGATGTTCAGCCATCTCCAGGAGAGCAGGGCCCCTTCATACATGATGGTTACTTGGGAAGACAAACACCACCACTCCAAATGTCCCCCCTTCCTCCTTCTTCCCTCCACTTTATATACTGAGCGGCATGACATATGGTGTGGAATATCCCTTTGGTCACTTTGGGTCACCTGTCCCAACTGTGTCTCCTCCCAGTCTCCCATGCAGCTCCAACTTCCTCTCCAGCATGGCAATATGAAAAGTAGAAAAGGCCTTGGCTCTTTGTAAGCACTGCTCAGCAATAACAAAAAACACCTCTAGATTATCAATCCTATGTTCAGAACAAAACCATAACACAGTCCCATACTGTCATGAAAATTAACTCTACCCCAGTCAAAACCAGCACACTCCTCCATGAAGACAGTACAGCTTCATATGCCAGCTACAGTCCTTTACCATCACCACAGCCTTATGACTCCATACCATTGTTCCCTCCCTGCCTTTGCCAAGCAAGAGGTCAGTGAAAGTCCTTTCAACCAGGCTCTTTCCTGTTAGAGACACCTGCCTCTGGGATTTAACTCCAGAAATGATAAATATGCTGTTGAACCAGAGACCTGGGACAAAACCTGCTATTTAATGTCTAAAAAGTATGTTGGTGTCCTGGTGTTTATCTCCATGCTGTCTTTAAAACAGAATGACTCCATACTATTTCCTCTCTGACTTCTAAAACACAGGCTGTTATCCAAATTGAAAGCTAAAAAGCTAACCAGCCCAATGGATCCTGAACCTTCAAACGGAAATTTTATGTAATTTCAGTAGTTTCTGCATATTTGTCTAAATATGTTTAGAAATAAAATTTTGCAAATGAATGTAAAAGCCACTAATTGTGACTATTTGCGGAAGCCTCTATTTGTAGAATTTACTATTTCTAGAACTCCTACTGCATGCAATCTTCTGATCAGGAGTTAAAATTGACAAGCTACTTTAAATGTGCAGTCACATATTACTCATTTAAATAACTACAATGCATATAAGATAATTACAATATTCTTTGCCTTTTCCTGATATAGATATGTACAACTACTTAAAATTCTGTCTATATGAAAAGATTTTTATTTTAAGCTTGTTTACAGCTTTAACAAATTGCAGTGGCATTATTTACATGTTTTCTTTGTATGTGATATGATTTATCAGTTCCTGGAAACTTCTATTTGATTGTATCTGGGCTTAATTAGATGTTGATACTTTTGATCTGTGTTTGGCCCAGCCACCTGTGAGAGTCTATCCTTTTCCTGCCAAGTTATTAGAAAATAAGCACTGATAAATGGGAACTTCGTCCTTGAAGGAAGTGTTTTGTACAAACTAGAATTAGTTGGTGTCTTACTATTGGCTGATGACCTTCCAAGGGCATTTGAAGAAGAAAGTGAAGAGGGTGGTGATGAAGTACACCCCCAGACTCATTTAGAAAAGACCCCCTGAGGTGTAGCGCGCAAGCGCAGGGGGAATTCCAAAGTACACACACATGTGCAGAAGGGGCACCACTTACATAACAGTGGTAGGGGGACTGAAGGCCTCTAGCTGGGCGGTGCTGGCCGCACCTGCCCAGGTAGACATCACCAATGAATTGGATAAAAAGTGGATGGCTCGTGTTCATGGTGGGCTCTCTCTTCACATGAAGGGCCACGTTGCCTTTTGCTGGGACACCTGCTATGTGTGAGCCTGCTGACTCTCCGAGAACGCAGCTGCTACGGAGGATACTTGGCATTTGGAGTTGGTAAGATAACCTTGTAAGTAACACCTGAATGAGCAGGGTGTTGTATTCAGGGCTTATTTCCCTCATTTTTCTCTTTCTCTCGGGTTCCCCTTTACTTGGCCACATTTTTGTAATAAATATTGGTTTTTGAGCTTTCAACACTATTTTGGTTTCAATCTCAGCATCCTTCCAAACTTTCCCTATTACAGTGATAAAGATCTTACAGATATCATCAGTATATCAGGTACTGAAATTATAAAGATATTCACCATACCTAAATAAAACCTCTTTGGTGTAGATGATAGGAGCTGGAATAGAACTGTCAGAGTCAAATTTATGAAAGTTCTTCACAGGGAAGTGAATATATGCTCTAAATATATAATAAACCTTCCTTACAGATGGAGAAAAAAGAAAAAGCTGCTGCTGCTGCTTCTGCTGCAGTGACTGAGCAAAAAAGTTGCTGTTTTTGTCATCTGGTATACAGCAGTTTTGATGGGAATGGCATCACCAGCACTGTCACAATCAGCAGTGCTGATAAATCTGTGGAACTGGAAGGAGGTATGAGAATTTTCAGAGGGAAAAAGCTTATTTAAAAATTAATAAGCCTTTCCACTACTGAAAAAGGAAGTTTAATGTGTATGATACCGCATGAAGGAAGCTATTATGAAACACAAAGGTTAAATTTAGTCTACAGCTCCATGCTTGAGTTTAAAAGATGAGAAGCATGTGATTTTCCAGATGAAATAAAATAGCCTAATTTAAACGGGTTTTTTTGATGTACTTCTTTGGCTATAACTGTAATGGTTTTGGGGTATAACAACAAAGAGTGTGAAGGAACAGTAACACATTTTACTAAGCCAATGCCCGTTTGAAAATAACAAAAAACCACTGTCAGCCACACAAGCCTTTCAGATCTGATCTTTTAGGACAAGTTAAGAAACAAGGACAGTATTATGGGCATGAACAGCCCACATATAGCAGAAAATTAAATATGGTCTATAGAATTCATTATTAAATGTTTTTTCACGTTTTTTATAAGATTCTCCTTTATGTTGACAGGTATCTTTATGTATAGAAGAAAAATGGAAGAATAATGTGAATATAAGTATCTAATATTTATGTACAGATGTCCTTCAGAAATGAAATTACTGCAGAACTGGCAAAAGAAATGCTAGTGTTTCATTTATGCAAAATAAGACAAAGTTCTACCATTTTTCTCTTGAATATTTTGTTAAAGTGAGATAATTATTTTTTAAGCTTGTCATCTGATTATTTTTTCTTGTCAAGTAAAGCATCAGCAACAGTTGCACTGCAGAGCACTTGCAAGTAGTGATATCAGTTATTCAGAAGTAAGAGCAGCTCTCAGTTTTTCAGGACTTTGAAGTCTTGCTTTCCCCAGTAGTACATGCATTGCAGTTTGGGATTCTTTGTCCTAACCGATGCAATCCTAGTTGTTGCAAGCCTATAATATCCCTCATTAACCAGCATGTGATACCTTTCTAGAATTATGTTTGGCACTATGCATGTATCTGATATATGAGTAGTGCTATTCATACTTCCTTTTTGTCAAGATCATGCTTCCTTTTAGCATTCCAGATACTTTTTGAACTCATAATCCATCTGTCTAGTCACTTAGCTGCCTTTCCAAGACTTTTTCTTGCTGCCTACCAGTGCACTACTTGAATGCATCATGAGGGTATTTATAAATGATGCATAAATCCCAGTTTTTTCTTTAGCGATATGAGGGCAAATTTACATTTAGATGCACATAGGTGCAATTACAACTATGGGGAAAAAAAGGGCTATGACTTAAACAATGTTCCAATGAGGAGGAAGATTTACATTTAATTGCTTCAGCTTTACAGATATTGACAATTACAGAAACCCAGAAATTTTTCTACCTAAACAAACATAATGGAAGTTGTGTGTCTTTTTAGGTTTGGGGTTTTTTTGTTTTGTTTCTTTGTTTTGATGGTGGTAGTTGTTGTTCTTCTTGTTGTTGTTGTTGTTGTCCTGGCATTGAATTTACATTTACAGATATTGCTAAATTATTTTTATTTTCAGCATTTGTAAATGTAGGGCCACAGACCACCAGTAGGCCTTTACCACCCTGAGCAGCCTTACCAGGGATGCACATCCTTGAGCAGCATCATAGGTGTGACTGTTCAACCTTGCTCTGGCTACTCTCATGTACTGAATGGCCTTTATGGATGGATCCCAATCCTGACTCACTCTCTCACTTTTCTGGGACTGTGGTAGACCACATCCATATAATGAGGACAGTGGGATTGACCTTGGTTGTCTTTCCCTAGACTGTGTTGGGGGATCACCCTGGACTCCTGGCTTGTCTGTCCTTGTGGAGCAGCCTCATTCTAGCATCTACCTGAATCTTCTATAACTTCTGACTCCATCAGACAAAAGTGACAGATTTCTGGATAGTAAACGAATCACAACATGCACACACACACACATTAAAAAAAAAAAAAAGAAATTCAAGACATGTCTCACTGATTTGTTAATTAGTCATTTATTGTAAAGTAAAAAAAAAAAAAACCAAAACAGATTTCTGCATCTTTTCTATCAAGTCGCTCATAATATTAATTTTAAAATAAGTGCTGAGAAGAAATTATGCTTTATAAATGCTCTTTTCTGCTACTTTTCTTCCTTAAAAAAAAAAAAATAAAAAAAAAAAAAAAGAAATTCAAGACATGTCTCACTGATTTGTTAATTAGTCATTTATTGTAAAGTAAAAAAAAAAACAAACCAAAACAGATTTCTGCATCTTTTCTATCAAGTCGCTCATAATATTAATTTTAAAATAAGTGCTGAGAAGAAAGGGTGCCTTTTTTCTTATTCACATTTCCAGAAAGTAAATGTTATACCAGATGATATAAACCACAATAAAAATAAGATTATAATAGTATCATTAAGTAACACAAAATTAAGTTACTTATTCATGATTACGAAGCACTGGCAGGTCACAGAAATATTCTGACACACAGAGATTGACCAAAACAGTAACAAAGGAAATTTGACATAGACTATTGCAAGTGCAAGTACTATGATGTACCTCACAGTCATTTCAAGGTCTTGCGAAAGCTGTTCTACTTGATCTTGCTGCGTACAGGAGGTTGAACTAGGTAATTTCCAGAGGTCCTTCCAAATTTCTCTTTTCTGTGATTCAAAAGTTTTATAAATAAATTCCACATCCTTTTGACTCTTCCAAAAATGCTAGCCTTTGGCTACCCTAGTTTCACTTTCACCTCTGCATATACCAAGAAGGATAAGCACATGTACATCTCTATGTTTCAGTTTCTCATACCAAACATATCTAAAGATTTCTCCCCACATCACAACCTCACATTCATGTTAGCCCTCTACGACTGATGTGCTGCTTGCTTGTTTCGTGCCCCCAGTCCCTCACATATTATCTCACATTCAGGACCTAAACATACAATTTGATTTTTACTCAAAAACTTAGTATTGAAAAAAAACCCAAAAAACTAGTATATGAAATTAATATAAAAATGTTTGGCACATAATCTCAGCAGAGATTTTTATCTCAAGATCCAACAGTTTTATTTATTTCTTACTTGAATCATAGGTAGAGTGAGTTTGTATCTCTTCAATGCAAATTCACAGAAAAAGAACAGAAACCAAAGATACAACTTCCATCTCAGGATTTCCCTGAGCTACACATCACTAGTAGCTCAAATTCCATGCTAGAAATGGGTCATAAAAAGTCTTCCTTGTTCTTGTGAATCTGTGAAGTTTTGTGGGTTTTTTGCTAGTGTATATATTTGTATCTGTCTATGTTTATATATGAACATCCCTCTCTATATGGATGCAATAATATGGATTTTACTGTTAACACAAGGCTACCAGGGGCTTGCCCTAGTAGCATTAAAAGGAAACACCTACAGGAAACATACAGTCAGAGATAATAAAAAAATCTGGTCCCTAAATTCCCAATTTCTTGCATCTATTTTCATTCATTTTTAAAAATAATTTCCCTAACATCATTTTATTTCATCTAAAGTTATGAAGATTTTGTCATCTTTTGAAGTACTTTTATATTTACAAATGACAATATGAGGTATTATAAAAGATAGTGAACTATGCATGTATGTAGGTTAGATACCAGGAAAAGGTTTTTCACCCAGAGGTTGTTGAGCACCAAGCCTGTCTGAGTTCAAGAAGCATTTGGACAAAGCTCTCCGACACATGGTGGAACTCTTGGCATGTCCTGTGCAGGAACAGGAGCTGGACTCAATAATTCTGATAGGTCCCTTCCAACTCAGCATATTATATGATTCTACAATTCTATGAAAATCTTATGTCTAGGGATAGCACAATTGTTTATGGGATCACACTCGATCTATCACTTTAGATACTCCAGTTAAAATGGAAGTTTGCAGTAAATTTGTCACATTTGTGGAATATATGGTTTGCAACGGAATATATACGAAATATATGATTGTTTGCAAATAATAGATATAATCTCTTAGGATAGGACTAATTTTGCTTAACTTCTTCTGAGTCAAATGCTTATATTCTCATTGCAGAGAAGAGAAGGCAGCACTTTCAAATGCATAATCCATCTGATTTTAAACATTTGCTCTTGGATGGGAAGAATAACATGGCAAAAGCACCAGCTTTTCTCTCTTGAGTGTGAAGAGTCTGGCCAACTAATTGAAACGTAAGTGTGTATCTTGTCAGTTTTTTCATCTGTTCAGGTAATAATTTAAATGTCAAAGTAGAAACAAAACGAAATTAGATAAAAAATATTTTGTAGGTATTTGCTATTTATTACTGTACCCTCTGCTCTTCCTTAAAGGCTGTAGAACTCATTGATTCCCAGTAGAGATATTATACCACCCTAGTACTACCCAATATCAAATTGCTCCTGTGGAATTACACGAGATACTGCAGATGAATAATATAAGTAAAGACCCATTCAGTTTTTATAGGAACAAGGTTTGAGGTACTAATGTGAGTGACTGATTCATGGGACTGTCTGTGTCTCAGTTTTATGTGACCTGCCAAATTCACCAGTACAGAGAGCCTTAAGGATGAGATTTTGACACTCCAGTGAAAAGAATTTCTGATAGGAAAACATCATTAGTAATTTGTACACACTAGGAAAATAAAACATGCTTCTAGCTGGAATAATCAGTGTTTCTTTATGACTGAAAGCAGCAAAATTGTTAAGCATCTGAATATTTACTCATACAGTTAAACCTGAAAATATAGGAGACCCAAGACTGCGATTAGACATCTTAGGTTCCTATATTTGTATGATTCTAAATATGCCTTAGATAGCTCATCTTGACTTCATAAAATTTAAATAAGCAGCTGTCAAGAATGTTTTTGTACATCCTATACACAAAGGATTGTGATTTATTCCTGTTAAAGCCTTATTTCAAATTGTTGAATTCGCACTGATCTGATGTCTCAGGATTGTTCATTTTCATATTCTGTTGTTAGCATATAATATGATTTTAACAACTTCCTTCGTTTAATTTTAAATTTGAATATTCATGGACTGTATTATAAATTCTAATCCGAATGATGACTATTGATATACTTGTTCACATCCCCACTTGACAATTTTCAGTGTTTGCTTTCATACCACTTGTGGGACTGAGTGTCCCCTCATTTAATGCTCTGGCTGTATATGTTCTATCATTAAGCACCTGACACTCTCCGTTTGCAGTCAAAGAAAGAAGGTACCAGTCCTGTGACTGTGAATTCCATGTGTTCTCAGAGCCAAGTGTCCAAGTTCTATGTTTATCAACTTTCAGATGCTGAAGTGATATACCATATGTTTATGGCACATGAAAAGAGTCATCCTTTGAAACATTCACCATGCTAAGGGTGAATGTTTCAAATATAGAGGACAGGCAAAGTAGACAACTGTTAATCTGTATTCATGCTACACCAGAAGTCCATTTCACCCTTTTGGATCCTCGAAGTACTCTTTCCTTAGGTACTTTGCTGATTAACACCAGAGGAACTGCTAACTGTCCTGGTCCTGCCCAAACAGAGCCCCTACATACTGTGTGAGGAGATAAGGCTCCAGTAGTGCAAACAAGTAAGCGGCTGGGACAGGCAGTGTTGGTTGTTCCTCGTGAAAGGGCAAGCACAGTCGGATTGTCTTCGCTCAAGCACCTGGGTGTACTTGGTGGGTAATGCAGAAGAATAAGGAGGTCCAATGTCTACTTTCTGGAGACTTTCCTTCCTTGGGAGGAAACAACCAGTGATATGAGTTGTATGGTGTAGGAAGTAATGTAGCAGAAACTACCTAAACTGATGAAGAGTGAGCTTCACAAGGAATTGGGTGAGTGCAGTGATGACCCAAATCAAGCTGGTGTTGATACCAAACAATCAAACGTTACTTCTCTTTTTGATAAATGTACTGAGGCTCTGCTTCCCAGGAAGTGGCTGGACGTAACCTGCTGATAAGTAGTGAATAAATCCTGTTTTGTTTTGTTTTGTTTTGTTTCTGTGCACAGCCTTTGCTTTCTTTGCTTAAACTGCCTTTATCTCAGCCCACAAGTTTTTTGTCTTATTTTCTCCTTCTGTCCTGCTGAGGTGGAGAAGTGATAAAGCAGCCTGGTGGACACATGGCAGCCAGTCAAGATCAATGCACCACATTTACTTAAAAAACCGGCCCAGTATTTTGGAGTCAAAATATACTCAAGTGACAAGACTTTGTGCCCTTTCCATATCTGGAAAATCTGTGTGATTAATAAGAAAAACAAAATGAAACTGAACATAGACACAGAATGAAACTAAGATGTGATGGCTTTTTTAATTATAGAATTCAGTTTGAATTTATCCTTAATATAAAAGTCAAATATATTTCAGGTGGTGGAGGAATATCTAGATGTGCAATGGCCAACATGAAAGAGGATGAGTAAGACTAAAATTATTCTTGCAATGACTGCAGTGATAAAATTTTTATTGACTCCTGTGGGATAAGAATTTTGTACTGGTTTGTTTTTTCAAGTTGCCCCAAATAACTATTGGTTTCTCCAGAAATCACCAGTTCTGAATACTTTTGTATATTCATAAAATAGATTGATATTTAATCTTTGGGGGAAAAGCATCTGTTAACATTTTCTGCAAAGCATTAGTGAAAAGTATTCCTCAATTAAAGTCAGAAGTTTTCAGAGGATGTAATGGAGTCACTATAGATATTTTCCAGAAAGTAGAAATCTCAGTGGGTGGAAAATGTTTGTTTTGTAATCAACATTCTGTAGTTATCATTAAGGGAGTGGTTTTTTATTTTTAAAGTTGACAATCGTGCTTCTATATTTCCATTTAAATTTTCTACTGGGAAAAAAATATTGAAGGTCAAAAATGGATGGTTAGATAAATAAAAATTGGTTTCTCATCAAGTGTAGGCACTTCTCCTTTCTTTAGGCCAGTGATACTGTATGTCTGAAATGTCCTCCTTTTTTATACCATGGCCTATCCTATATTGCTTCTTGTTCTCATTCCCCTCCATTATTTGTTCTGTACACAAATACTTGCTTCATTTCTACCAGTCTGTTACAAAACATAAAAATAAGCTTATTCTAGTAGAGTGTGAAAAAACATCCAAAGATAGCGTATCAAAATTCCCAAACACCGTTACACATTAACAGAAGATGAAATTTAAAGAATCATTTCTCCCTCAGCAGCTCCAGGCAAACAAAGAATAGTGTAACACATTTCTATATCTTCACTAACATCAAGTATGGCTGCATTTTCTGAGATTCAGATAATTCCTCAAGACATTGTTTAGGCAATTATTATACGTTTTTTAAAGTTTTGACAGATATTCATGGACATAAGGTTTTTTTCTTTTCTTTTTAGACAACATATTACTCAATAGCAGTGTTATTCTGATGTATCAACCTTAATATTTGTTTAAAATACTTACAATATTTAGTTTAAATGTAAGACTTAATCCTTTGAGGAAAAGAGTCTTAGAATATTCTGAGTTGGAAGGGACTCACAAGGGTCATTGAGTCCAGCTCTTAAATGAATGGCCTGTAGAGGGATCAAACCCAGAGCCTTGGCATTATTAGCACCAGGGTCTAATCAGCTGAGCTAATCTCAGGGTCCAGTATTTATATATAAGTAAAATTCTATTATTTCAAAGAAGCAATTTCTACCAGGTCTGTATTTCTCTATACTATGTCACTGCATTAGAGTCATGAATCATAGAATTACAGAATGGCCTGGGTTGGAAGGGACCTTAAAGACCAACTAGTTCCAAATCCCCTGCTCTAAAAAGAGACATCTTTCACTGGAACAGGTTGCTCTGAGCTCAATCCAATCTGGCCTTGAAAATTTCCAGTGACAGGGCACTCTCAGCTTCTCTGGGAAAACTGTCTCAGTGCCTTACCACTTTCACAGCAAAAATTTTTTTCCTAATATCTAACCTAAACCTACTCTCTTTCGGTTTGAAGGCATTTCCCCTTGTCCTATCTTACATGACATTACAAAAAGTCTTTCTCCCTCTTTCTTGTAGACTCTCTTCAAGTACTGGAAGGCTGCAATTAGGTGATTCTGAAGCCTTCTCCTCTCCAGACTGAAAAAACCCAATTCTCTCAGCCTTTCTTCATAGGAAAGGTGCTCCACCCTTCTAATCATCTTGGTGGCCCTCCTCTGGACCCACTCCCAACAGGTCAATATCCTTCCTCCAGAGCTGGATGCAGCATTTCAGGTGGGATCTCATCAGAGTGGAGTAAAGGGGCATAATCACCCCCCTTGACTTGCTGGCCACACTTTTTGTTTTTATGCAGCCCAGGATACAATTGGCTTTCTGGACTGCAAGTGCACATTGTCAGCTCAGGTCCAGTCTCTCATCCACCAGCACACCCAGGTCCTTTTACAATAGAGCTGCTCTCAGTGTCTTCATCCTTCGTCCTGTATGGATACCAGGGATTTCTCTGACCCAGGTGCAGCACCTTGCATTTGATATTGTAAAACCTCATGAGATTCCCATGGGCCCACTTCTCAAGCTATCTCATTTTACATAGGATCACTGCTTGTTATTACTATCTATACAAAACTGTGGTTGCTTCACAAAAATATAAGAAAAGTAATTCAAACTAGCCACAGACATCTTGGAGAAACTTGGAGAAACTGTTAAATTAAGTCACGGATAAATCAAATAAAGCTGATGAAAATCCTTTTCTTAATCCAATACTAGTAGCCAGTATCTACTGGATCACACTGAGTTTTTGTCACATAGTTCATTAAATGCAAATAACTTGGCATGGCTTCATTTCAGTATTGCTCTTTAAATATGTATAAGGGGTAAAAGATTACCTATGCATTGAACTAACCCTAAATACACCCCCCCCAAAAAAAAAAAAAAAAGCTTCTTTTGAGCAACAATACCATGTAATTCCTGTGAAAAGCCTCTTATAAATCTGCCTGGTTTTAGGGTTTTTTTAGAGCTTGTCTTTAAAGTATTCTCACAAAAATACCATCCTTGAAGAAGGAATTTCACCTGGTTTCACAACCAGATAATGTAAATGTGCTAAAGATTGCAGTCAAGACTTCCAAGACAGACTGATTTTCCCCATATGGGTGATGGGAGCAAAACAGAGAATCCTGGGTGGATTAAAGAGAGTAGTTGTGCCTTTAAAGGGTCCACTCATATTATCTACAAACTTGACTAAAATGAACAAAAATTTATATAGAAAATACAGAACAGTTATCATTCTGTTTACATTGAAAATGTACAACTAAATTAAGTCAAAATTGCTTGTGTTTATCAAATTGAGCTACGAATACTTTTGTGCCTGGTTTTTGTGAGGTTTTTTTTTTACATACTGTCTCTACAGTCCACTCTGACTTGGAATTTTGTCACCATGTCCAAGGATGTTTTTATACTGATAAACTTTCAACTACATAATAGTAAATAGATCCTCATTCAAGTTTTTTTAAAATTGAAGTTATGTATCTAGCCTCCATTTTTTTAGTATTAATATAAATATCTCAGGAGGTTCAAATAAGATTAGGCTAAAAGAGGGGTTATATCTTTGGGAGACAGTATAGCAGAAGGTTATTAAATATCTGCTTTCTCTTTTCCACTCTGCTTTTTTTCCTTTCCATCTTTTCTTGTTTAAGACTTCTATCTCAACCCATAAAGTAATACTTAAAATGGTAATGTCCAGGAAAAAAAGTAGTAACAATAATTGTTTAAAATAAAAAAGTTCCTCTAAGACTATTTCTTTAGCTAAACTTACTTTTTCATGCATAACTTTTTCAGGTCCTAGACTTTTTACTGGGAAAACAGCCCAGCATGATTTCCAGCATGCTTAGTTTTTTTCTAGCACCTCAGCCTTTCAAGACACTGATAATTTTTGGTCTCACATCTCAGCATTTGCAGAACAATGCTCTGGGATGGGAGGATGGTAGCTAGAAGGATTCTTTTCATAGCCAGAAGCTACACCAACTATCACTTCACACTTTTCTTTTACTTTGTTGATAGCCTTTGTTTTTTTTGTCTTAAACACATATGGGGCTTCCTTTGACTTAATTTTATGCTTTCAGACAGGCAGAAATATGAAACTGAGCAAAAAAGGTCACAGATAATATTCATTAAAATTTAATACAGGCATTTTCTCAACTCTTCACAGGGGATTTTTATAAGCATAAACAAGGAAATTTTCAATAAGAAGTCTTCAACTCTTCTTTAATTTCTTCCTATGGTAGTATATGAAATTATAGAATGTTTAATAATTATAGTGGAAAAGCTATGTTTTGTTGGGTTTTTTTGCTGGTTTAATATATGTTAAGATGCTGATAAATAGCAGGTTGCAGGTAATTAGGTTTTTTAGTCACTCTTCCCTTATAACATCACAATATTTTTATATAAAAACTGTGAGGAATGTTTTTCAACATTAAAATGAAACAGAGAAATAAAACATGTAGATTTGCCAAATATAATTAAAATAACAAAAGATTCAGAAACCAGATAACGCAAGCCAGCTTGTATTTAACAAAGTGGTTTTAAAAAGTTAACACCATCAAGTCATTTGGGTAATATTTTATTTAAATAAATATATTTTACATCTTAAAATAGTAACAAGTTTTGATATGAATATATAATGAAATATAAACCAAAATTTTTTCAATTTGCAATTATTCCATGTTAGTTGAATAAATAGTAATAAACAGAGAAATATAAGGTTGGAGCATATAGCATATCGCTACAGACGTTAAAATTAAAATTTTAAAAGACACCACCTTAGTATTTTCTCTATGCTTGTAGAAATGCAAAAGGAACCATTAGAACTAGGGGAAATGGCAAAGTTAAGAATTTATTCAATTTATTAATGGAGGGCCATGTATTCTTTGACAAAATAAAAATAAATATCTGTTTACTTTGGTTAATATACCTTTTTCCCAGACACTCATTTGTACCTTATTGCTGAGTAAGGCATATACATGACTAGTTCTTGAAAAGTTAAAAGACACTAACTTTGGTCTTATATTTCTGATTGAATGGAAACTATAAGCTTAGAAGAAAAACTTCTGGAGGCTGCTGCAGGCCTGGTGGAGATAAAGAAAGCAGAACTGCATCATCTATTTATAGTAAGAAAATAATACAAGTCATTAAACAGCTGTGATAGAAATAAAACAAGAAATACCTCATAATACTTCTACTTATATGTTATTCAGCTTCAATTTCTATGTAAATTATAAGAAACCTGCATCAGGTAGTTACAGATGTGGAAACATGCATCATTGAAGAGTCTGTGAGGAATGCAAATTATAATAATATACCCTATGAGTTTCAACCTCCAAAGCCTTCATTAATTGGACCTTAGAACTTACCAAAGACAAAACCCAGTCACTATGACCATCTTAAATTAAATATGTTGTATGATGTGATGAGCTGATCCTGGCTGGAGAGCAGGTGCCCATCAAAGCTACTCTATTGCTCCCCTCCTCAGCTGATCAGGGGAGAGAAAATAAAATGGAAGGCTTGTGGGTTGAGGTAAGTGCAGGGAGAGATCACTCACCAGTTACCATCATGGACAAAATAGACTTGACTTGGGGAAGTTAATTTCTTACCAAGCAAATCACAGTAGGATAAAGAGAAATAAAATCAAATGTTTAAAACATTTCTTCTCCCCTTGCACACCTTCTTCCTGGGCTTACCTTCTCTCCCTAATTCTCTACCTCCTTGCCACCAGCTACACAGGGAGACAGGGGATGTGGGTTGAGAGCAGTTCAGCACACATTGTCTTTGCCACTTCTTCCTCATGCTGAGGGCTCCTCATACTCTTCCCCTGTTCCAGTGTGGGATCCCTTCCATGGGAGACAGTTCTCCATGACCTTCTCCAAAGTGAGTCCTTGCCACAGAATTCAGTTCTTTGTGAACTGCTCCAGTATGAGTGCCCCATGGGGTCACAGGTCCTGCCAGCAAACCTGCTCCAGTGTGAAGTCCTCTCTCCATAGGTCCATAGGTTCTGCCAGAATCCTGCTCCAACATGGAGTGTGTAATCTCTGCTTTGGCATCTGGAGGACCTCCTCCCCTCCTTCTTTACTGACCTTGTTGTCTGCAGAGTTGTTCATCCCACAGATTCTCTCTCCTCTCCCCTATGGCTGTGATTGGTCCTGTGAAACATTTTTTCCCCTTCTAAGTTATGTTATCCCAGAGGCATTACCACCATAACTAGTGAGCTCAGCCTTGGCCAGACGTGGGTCTGTATTGGAGCTGTCTGGCATTGGCTCCATTGGATGTGGGGAAAACTTCTAGAAACTCTCCACAGAGGCCATCCCTGCATACCCCTGCTACCAAAATTTTGCCAGGCCAACTCAATACGTACAATCACAGTATTCCCAGGTGTACTAAAACAGTCCTTTCAGACAATAGGCGCACTGTTTACTTTTGTGTGCTTTTGCTCATAAGCAAGTCGTTGTTCCATTGGCTTCCAAAAGGACTGAAAAACAGATCTTAACTCAGTTATCAATTTTTTTCAGTGATTTCATTCTTCAATATATGCATTCTTTAAAATAGTTGGTATGTGTGACATTTATCCAAATTTTTTATAAAACTACCCTTCTAAATTTTTGTTACATGGACTTTGATCTTTTATCTGTAGGCTGCTTCTTTGCTGGAATTCCTGATTGTCTGCTTTTGAATTAAGTTATCTGAGTTATATAAACAAAATACATGAAAAAATTAGGAATTCTGTAGGTGTTTGGAGGACATAAGTGAGAAATTAATCTTTATTATCTTGTGAAGTATTATTCTACACTGAAAGTGTAGAAACTCCAAACTGAGGTATTCCCCATTTAGTATTGAAAAGATAATGAAAATAATTTCAAAATGTGGGAAAGAAGGGATAACAATTAAGCAGCTATGATTTGTAACACAACTTGTAATCAATGGAACTATCCAAAACTAAAGATAGCCATGAGCAAAGGGTTAAGACAAGTCAGCAGTGCAAAGTACGATAGTGACAGTAATTAGGAACATAGTGCTCTAAAGAAAATGCATCATAAACCAGTTCTGCTAAAGCTGTTTTTAGGATTCTGTGCTACATTTAGAATTGCTTTTATTTTTATTGTGATCTCTGTGATTCAAAACTGCAGATTTCCCATCTTAACTTCCACACCATTTTCCGCATTGCCATCATTGCAGCCATTGCCATGATACTGAACCATACTGTAACTGTCACGCTTTGTTCTTTCAGCAATCATAACTATTTCAGAGAGGCTATGAATTATGTTTCACTCAACTGACAGATAAAAAGTTAAGATTTCTTCCTTTAAGTCTTACATTATCCATTAAGTGGTCTTTGCAATGGTAACAAAAGTCTTTTCTTCTGCTGTTTTATTTGGATAGAATACATTCAATTTACGGTTAAGGGTGGAGTCATGATTTTTGTAGCCTAGAAGTTGCCAGAAAAAAAGTTATCATTATTTTTTGAGTAAAAAGTTCTTGTTGTTTTTTGTTGTTTCTTTTTTTTCATAAACATGAGATTCTTTACTGGTAAGCCTAAAAATAGGAACTGGTTCACAGCTGCAGTGGGTTGGCCCTGGCTAGCCACCAAGTGCTCACCATACTCACTGCTCTATCACTCACCCTCCCCAATATGCTACAGAGAAAAAATATGACAAGAAAATTCTGTGTTGAGATAAGGACAGGGTGATCACTCAGAAATTACCATCACAGGTTAATAGACACAACTTCAGAAAATTAATTTAATTTATTGACAATTAAACAGAGTAGGATGATGAGAAATAACAAATCCTCAAAGACCTTTCCTCCTATCCCTCCCTTCTTCCTAAGATCATCTTAATTCCCAACTCTTCTGCCTCCTCCCAATTAGTGGGGAAGGGGGACTGCAGTCAGTCAATAACAAATGGTCTCTTTACATCTCTCTTTCTTCTACTTTTTTTGCTGCTCCCATAAGATACAGTCCTTCGTGGAATTCACTAATATGGATCCTTCATGTGAGGATGCAGTTCCTCAAGAACTGCTCTGGCAAAGGTCCTTTCCATGGGGTACAGTCTGTCAGGAATAAACTGCTTCAGTGTCATTCCCCCATGGGTTCAGAGGTCCTGATAGAAAACCTGCTCCTGCATGGGCTGAAGCTCCCTTCAGGGCACATCCACCTACTCCAGCATGGGTTCCTGCATGGGCTGCAGGATGGATACCTGCTCCATCATGAAGGGAACAACCTGCAACACTGTGACCCTTTCCACAGACTATGGTGCCCGGAGCACCTTCTCCCCTCTTTCTTCACTGACCAAGTTGTCTAGAGAGTTTTTTTCTCAGACATCTCACTCCTTTTTACTCTGTTTTGAATAAGTTATCAAATAAGTGAAAACAGCATGATTGATTGGCTCTGCTTCTGTCAAGAGTATGTCCATCCTGGAGTTGGCTGAATTTGGCTGTGTCCCCCCAATATGGGGTCGGCCTCTGGAGTTTTCTCACAGAAACCATCCCTGCCACTCTTCCCATCCTCTCCTATTAAAACCTTGCCACATAAACCAATAAAATAGTTTGAAAAAAAACTTCATAGGGTTTTTTTTCTGATTTTTGAGAGAAAATCCCAAATTCTAAAGGTCTTAACGTCTATTTAACTCTTCTTGAGGCATTTTTCTTTACCTTGCAGCTTGCTAAATAATTAAAAAAAGTCATTTTCAAGGAATATTGCTAAAAAAAGTTCACTGTGGTTCTACATATCTGAAAGTTAAAAATTATGCAAGAAATAAGAATCTCACTTCCCTACCCTTTTTTGCTTCCCATTCCCCTGTTTTAAAGTATCAGTCCTTGCTTATTCTATCTTTATATGTTGATTTTCAGAAACAATTCCAAATGAGAGAAAAAAAAAGCCACACAGAGTATAATGAATGTGTCATGTATTTGTTAAGTACATTACAAATTTGTTAAAACCAGTTTAGTCCAAAATTAAAGTTCTTTTCCTTGCACTTAGCTAATTTGAAGATATAGACTACAATTACACAGGTGTTACAAGTATATCATAGCAAACAATTATTTGTGCTTCAGCAGAGAAAAAAAAATAACCAAATAAATCTGATGTAGTCTGAAATAAATGTGGATTTTATCTACTTTATTTTTTTAGTTTATTTGAAGAAAATATTTCTTTACACTATGGTGTCTCTAAAGCATGACAAAATTACCCAATACTTGGAAAAACACTCAAGTAAAAATACTACCAAGGTATAATTGCTCTGTTATCTCATATTTCATAGCAATTTTTTCATAAAACCATAAGTAAGCTTATTTTAGCACCTTTTTTTTACCATATATGCACACACATATATATATACGTATATATACACACACACTTTCTTTTATATACAGAAGAATGACTAAACTGTGTTTTTAACATGGATCTCTAGAATATATTTTTTTCCCTAATAAAAGATTTGGGCCATGATTCTCAAATAAATATTGATAACTTTGTGAAATAAATAAATAAATAAATTATATATCATACAGTATTTACAGAATGCATATAGTGATTATCTTTTATTTTTAGAGCTGTTGTTTAAACAAATAAAATTAATAGATGACGAATGTTCCCATTTTCATTTTACTATGCTTTTTACCGGTTACCTCAATGCAGCATTTTGGAATCACTGATATTTTTTAGTAATAATGATTTCTTGCTGGTCCTTAAAACATTCCTTTCATGTGCAAAACAGAATTTAGTAACAGCCTAATGTACTTCTTCCTTGCAACATAATATAATAGCTGTAGTATTTAACTTTGAAAGTATAAGACAGAATGTGATTTCATTGTGTCTCTGAAGTGTAGATTATTAGAGTGAATTACAAGATACTTTTTAGAGTTTATGTGTGAAGGGTGATATATCTATTTAATTTTCAATGTTATGTCTAATCTTACCCCAATACTGATAAATTTGACCATAGTGAAGGTTGTTATTTCCATGCACCTTTAAAAAATTAAAGTTGAAAATAGGCTTTCTTCATGGATCTAAATATAGATTTAGAAGCATATCTGGGCAGACACTGGTATTGTATTTCTACCTATGAATTGAATAAGAACAACCCAGTTCTGAAAAATGCTTGGATTCCTAAAATGTGACTATACTCTTTTATAAGTTATCCTTATTCTAAAAAATCCCAGAACATTAGTGGCCACCACTATGGCTAAACAGATTCAGGTTTACATAATTTTTTTCTTTAATTGATGTTAAAATAAAAATAATAAAACTGAAAATTTTAGAATCATAGAGTATTTTAGGTTAGCACAGATTTTCAGAGGTCATTTTTTCCAAACCTTTGCTCAAAGCTTACCCAATTAAAGCATACTTCTAAATGCTGTGAGTTTTGAATAAGTCCAAGGATGGAGACCCCTTTATGGGCAATGTGCTTCAGCATCAGACAACTCTCATTGTGAAAAAGATTTTCCTAATATCTATTTGTAATTGTCCGTGTTTCAACTGATGTTTGTCTCAAGACTTCTGTTTTCCAAGTTAAACAGACACAGTTCCTTCAGCCTCTTTGAACATCATTGTTAGATTATGCAGAGTTTTGTAACAACAGTTCTAAAAATATACAGGAAAAATTGTATGTAATGCTTGATATTTTTTTAATCAAAATTGACATGCCTTTTATTGCATGTTGTTTACAATTAAGTTTAAAATGATATCTTTATTTTCAGAATGATTCTCTAATAATTGTTCATGTTCAGAATTGTACTATCACTACCACATTACTTAATGAGTAAAAATTTGGTATAGCAGTTCATATCTTCAATGGAATGACAAAATGAGACAGTAACTGGTAATTAGTTAATGTAGGTTGTGCAATCTTTTAGTAAATTTTTCTAATGAATTTTGTTATTTGGGTTTTGTGAAATCTCTTTTAGTAATTCTGATACAGAATGGTCCTAATTTAGGAGATGCATATACTGAATTTTTATTAATGTTCTTAAAGCTTCTGATAATGGGTTATACATTTGAGAATAGCCTATACTGTTTGCATGCAGGAAATGCTGATTAGAACACTTACAAAACATCATTTTTCCATTGCATTGTAGAATTTGCATCACAAACTTTTTTTCATACTTGCATATGTATATGAAGGACTGTTTGAACTGACTGCACTTCATGGAACTAAATATACATTTAGACTTGAAGTCTCAAGTAAGTTTGAGAGAATAGTTCTCTGAAATTTATTTTGTAAGACCTCATGTTATATACTGAACATTAACACAATGCTGTCGACTACAGAATAGAAAAAAAGTAGTCAGTCACCTGCTCATCTACTGGGCCTTACATTGTCTGGCAGTCTTAATCTCTCAATCCAAATGTTAATTCTATTATTTTGACAACTTTCAGACATGAACTACTCAGATAATACAGTTTGGTTGAAGCCCATCAACAAAAAAAAAAAGAAGTCTTACAGAAACAGTGTATTTTAAATGAGCTTTTGTAAATACAATTTATGATAAGATTGCCTTGCTTACTGCATGTATTTCAGCATTTTTTTTTCTGTCTAAGGATTTGCAAGTTCCCCTGAAACACAGGGAACAGCTCTGCCTGAGCAGGAGAAGCAACTTAACTGTCATAGTTGTCCCCCTACCAGGAAATCCAGTGGTTCCCTGTGCTGTCCTAAAAGCAGATACTCTGTGAAAAACTCAGTAAAATGTTATCAATGAAAAATGCAGCCAATGACATAATCCAAGTTTTAACATGTTAAAACTGTTTATCAGAAACAAATTTATAATTTTTTTAAGTGTAAGAGTTGGATCATTTAATTTGGAAACTTTTTTTCCTTATTTACTTTTGATTGAAATAGTTCAGTGAGATCATGGAAATGACCTAGAGGAACAATAAGGTTTGCACATCTGCTAGTGTTTTTCTGTCGGATTTTGAGAAAATCATTTTATTAAACTAATAAAGAGGCATCTAGGCTAAGTTTATCATTCAAGTTCTGCCTGTAGGTAACGGACATGAATGAACAGCCCTCTGGTAGAACCTGTCACTTTGTAAGATGACAGAGCAAAGCTAGACAGGCTTTTTTGTATTTTGTACTACAACATTTGCTTTCATATGGCCAAATTTAAGGGAAGTGATGATTGGATTCAGATTTTGTTCCTAAAAAAAAAAAAAAAGGACTAGAAGTTATTGACCTTTGAAAACAACTTACGAAAAATGTTTTATAAGAACTAGGTGTATTGAATTATTTAGGTTGAACCAAATATTCATTTAAGAAAAAAATTTCAATCATCTTGGTGTCTTATTTTGATGACCAAATGAACTCATGTACACAGGTTCCATAAGCAGGATGGCATGAAGAAATTTCTATCAGCAGTAATACCCTTTATTTATGAAAACCTCCATACTAGATATTTTGAACATGACTTTATGATGTTATATAACAAAACTCTATAAAAGAGCACAACTGCCCAAGTGTGACAATTTTGAACACCAAAAGGATACAGAAAGCATTTCTAATGAGTTTATGCAGACTAATTGTTATAAACAGTTTTTCTTTTTTCATTTGTTTCCCAGATCACTTAGTTTATTTCTGAAGAGCATTGACTAACATTGAAATATATGGACCAGCCTGAGCTGCAACCCCACTACCTCTTAGTGAGTCCATGGGCCAGCACCTCAACCTGTCCTGTATCCAGAGATGTGACCAATGCCCCAGAGCTGGGTCTGCCCTGGTGCCCCAGCAACAATATTGACAGCAACAATACCAATAACAACACTGTAAAAAGAGGGTGATTACAAGCAAAATGCTCACTAAGTCCAACTCAGTGTGATGAGACTGCACCGGCATCACAAGACAAGAAACAAAATGGTCCCCGGACCCTTCGTACACACATTTTTTCCCCAAGCCCGAGACAAAGAAAAACAATGGTGGATGAACCCTCCAGTCTAGACCAGCTGGTGGGCTTGCTCGATTTGCCTCTTGCTACCCCAGAAAAGGACAAAAGGGCTGCGGACCCTCCACACGCCACCTTTTTCCTCCACTCAAAGCCACTCCCTCTTCTTCTCCGAAGTGAAAATCCCTTACTTCCTCCCCCCAGCGATGATGTGGGTGATACAGAATAACAATTTGAAAAAGCCCACACAGCTCCAGTCTCTGTCTCCTCACATCCTTGACCAAAACTAGGAAAAGAAGTTAAAGATAACTTACTTGCATATGTTCTTAAATAAGCAATAATTATTTTCATCAGTAGAAGTCTTTAGTCTTCATTAATTTAACACTAAATGTTGAGTCTCCAGAGAGAATCAAACATATTTCTAACCACAAATTCTAAGACTAACAGAGTCAAAGAACCCTGTTAATTAAAAACAGTCACCTTGACAATTTCAAAAGTAAGCATAAAACACCCTTGGAAAGTGCAAAAGAGAAGAGAACAGGATCCCTAAGCTTTGGCTATTCACAAAGAGCTCCAAACTAAATCAATCTGATTAATGCTTTTCACTAAACTTGAGGAGGGAAAACAAAAACTAGCAAACAAACAACCAGTAAGCTGGAGGGCTTCTATCATTTACTTTTTCCACTCTGGTGACCCCATAATCTTATAGAAAGCATTCCAAATTTGGATTAAAAGCAAACCCATGCAATAAAAGTACATATAATACACAGGCACAGTGAAACCACAGACCCTATCATAAAGGTATTTAAGTAATTGAAGGAACTCTTGCTAAGTAGCATAGTCCTTACATTAAACTCAGTGCTGAAAGGAAAGCCCTGGTTTGCATGGAACTTCGAGAAAAATCATGGGCGTTAATATTAATTAATTAAAACTAATTTCCAAATGTATGAGTGTGTTTAACAAAGTGCATACAAATTCAGGAATATATCCAGTTTTACCTTTGTGTAACATGTTTTAACAATTGTGGTGGTTTAGAGCTGGCTCCCTACCAAGACTCCAAACCCCACCGCAAGTGTTCCCCCGTCAAAACCAAGGGAAAAGAAAAAAAATCAAGAGAACCAAAATAAGAGAAAGCTAAAGCAATATATAAATATATTTATGCTTATATGACATTTATATACAATTACAAAAACTATATACACATAAGAAAGGAACCCCCAACACCCAAAAACAGAAAAGGGGAAGGGAAAAAGGGACAAAACAAAACAAAAAAAAAAACAGATATACACACTCAATAAAAAACTAGCTAAAGAAAACCTTAACGCTTTCCTTGAGGTAGCACAATCATGCCCAATGCTGCCGCCTTGCCACTGGACCCTGGATCAGCAGAAACAGGCCCTGCAGGCCCAACCAGGCCCCAGCTCCCCCATAGAAGCAAGACCAGCTGCGGGAGTCTGACATCTCCAAACCTCGCTGGAAGAGAAAAGAGGAAGAGGCTTCTGTCCCATCTTATTTATACTCTGGCTTACATAAAAATATCATAGGGAATACTGGGATCATGGCCACTTCCTAGTTCCGACCTGGTTACCAGGAAGACCTAAAAAACCAAACCACTGCAACAACATATACCAAGACAAAGTTTGGATCAGGATTATAAAGATGAGTTTTCCAAAAAGCTGATTGGTATAATACAAAGAGAAGATTAATAAGACAAGCCATTTGTAAACAAAAACAATTATTATGACTCCTTAAACTACCTAAACTTAGTTCAGGCCAAGACAAGTCTAAACAATCCTTCAGACTTCAATGGTGCCAAAAGTCTGTATCTTTTATTAGTTATAGAAAGTTATTAGTATATTTCTTGGACTACAGGACTACAATTTCAAATATTAATTAATCCTTTAATATGCCCTTTTTTGTTCATCAGCAAACATTATGGGAAAAATGAAATACAATACAAGATAGCTCACATCCACAGAGCATTGCTCTGAGAATTTTGTGGGATACTTTTTCATACAGATAGTGCAGAAGATCAACAGATCTTTGAAGTAGCCTTGTTTATAGCATTATTTGAGTTGATTTGTTGAATTAAGGCCATATGAACTACTTTGAACTGAAAGTTTGTTTTATCAAACTTGATCTTCTCCTCAGTTGTCCTTGAATTTTCAGGTTTCTGGTAGCAGATACCTGTGTGAACTAAACCTGAAGCTTTTGTCATAGTCTTATAGCGATGGGATCATATTTTTAGATATGCAAATACACATGAAATTTTTACTAACCAGACAGAATGATTTATCCATCCCATCTCATCTACCATGTCTTTTAATCTGTGGAATACAGTCAGAAATTAATCATTAGGGGTAATAGTCTATCTTATTCTGTGCACAGAAAATTTATTGGGGAAGATAGAAGTTTTGTGCTGGCATCCAGAGAATAGTTCTTTAGAACTTAATTACACTTTATTTTCCATCTCTTCCTTTTACCATTACAGTTTCAGTGCTATGATTGTAATTAGTCTTCTTTTTACTTTTGACAAATTATAGACCATATGAAATCTAATCTCCAGATCACACACAAAAAAAATCCTATATCACTTGAAGTAAAACTTTTTCTCCTGCAATTATATATAATTACATTTTCATGATGGACCTCAAAATTTAACTCAGTCACAGCATAAAGCTTTCCTGAGAATAAGAGGAATTCAAGAATAAGCAGTTTTGTGTGTTTAAAAACTCTAGATTTATTTTTTAATAATCTGAGGGGTTTTGACCTTAGTGTTTCCTGCTTTGTAAGTTACATAATCATGAATAAATAATTTTTTCCATACTTTTATTTATGTGAATAACTGAGAGTGCTAATTTCTCCTAGGAGTTACAGAATAATGCCAATTCAAAGTCTTGTTCAGGAATATCTCCTTTGCTGTGCTGTGATGTTCCCTTGGGAAAATTTTATGTTTGCTTTTTTTTAAAAATATGAACGTAAAGCAAACATATAGTGATAAGGACTTGTCTTAACTTATTCACAGCCTTTTATACATCTCCCATTTCAAATCATTTCATAGATGAGGAATCTCCATATTGCAGCTGGGGACCTGTGTATGTTCACTCTGCCATCAATAAGATGTGAAACTAGAATATGGATTTTCAGAGTCTCTGTACATACTCAACTATCCTTTTGATCTTTAGCATTGGAAAACATATCTGGCAGAGGTCTTAAGAAAACATATTATTAATTTAATTATTTTTTACCAGTAAGCTAACATATTAAGAATTTGTATTTAACGAACACAAAGGTCAGACCAGGAGTTGAAAGCTAAATGTTTGGAAAGAAGCTGAGCAGAGTACTGTAAAGACAGAGTAGATATTTAGGACTTTATTTATCAATACAAGACATAAGTCATTTGGCTTAAAATGATATATCAGTCACACAAGGCATAAAGACTGCTACATGTCAGATATTACGTCCACAGGGACCAATATAAAATCTCTGACAATGACCCCTGGGATCACTTAAATGTGATGATACTCCACTGGAAAGTTTTTTCACCTCATCACTTTGTGGATAATGAACATCAAGGACATCTTCTTTTTCTACCTAGAAATGATAAAAGATTTTTCTTCTGTTTATTTGTCCAGCAGTCTTTTCAGAATTCCCTGAAATTGCCTGACATTGTTAGGGATACTTTGTTGCCGCTGGTGGGTTTTTTAATATGTAACAAATCATAAATGAAATGAGAAATGTGATTTTAAAATATCTGATATTATTACAGTAGAATATCTCTCTGTTTATGTTTTGGTTTGTGCCTGTTGCCTCCTGTCCTGTCACTGAATGTCACTGAGAAGAGTTTTTTTCCGTTTTCTTTAACCTCCAATCAGGTATTTATACGCATTTTTTAATGCTTTTCTAGATTCCTGCCTAATCTTAAATAAAATTTAGGAACCTTGTTGCTTGATGTTTTTATAGGAAGACCATATGGTTTATTTAAACATCACTCCCTTGTTGAGCTCAAGTAGTATATAGAATATTTAGTAAGTGCTATGAGAAAATTATACTGGTCACAGGATTAAATCCTATAGACTCTGACTCTTCATAGAAACTCTGTTTATATACTCACTACTTATTTATGTATGATTATTTATGTTTAATTGGTAAAATAAATGCTATAATAATAATAATATATAAATATTAAAAGAAAGTGCAATTTCTGTGGAACGCCTCTGCCATGTAATGCTGAAAACCCCACATTCCAGTTCAAAACAACCACATTTTTTTATCTATTTTGGGAGAATTTTAATATTGAATTATTTCTATTAAAGAGATCAGCTTTAAAGAACAGTAAAGAGAAGATGACTGACAGCTTATTAAAATCTATGGGCTTTTAAAAATTTATATAATTAATTTTTGTACTTGGGAAAGTTAAAGAATGCATAAAATTGACTATAGCCATTTGAAGGTGCCATTTCGAAAGCTTTCATTCTGCAATACTTAGCATTTCATGTGTCTGAAGTGCAATAGACTTCTGCTGTTGACATGCATGATAAATTTATTTAAATGTATTAGGAAGTGTATGCAAGTTTACTATTTACATAAGCAGATTGTTACCTATCACCCTCTCTCCACTGAAATTAGTCTATTTGCATTTTATGAATAAGAGCAGAAGGCACTCTAAGAGATGGAAAATAAGCATGGTTATATTTAACCATATACAACATAATTTTCTGTTTATTACATAAAAATATGAGCAACACCTAATTGTTGTTCCTTCATCTTAAAGCAAATACACTATGTATTTTTCATGCAAGTGCTAATTTTTTACAGACCCTCCTCTGTCTGGCACGATCTCACGAATTAAAATGTACAGCAAGGTGTTCTAGAAAGGGCTGTTTACCCTGCATTACATGCCAGATAGTCACCAGTAAATATTTTTAATTTTTTTTAAAGGGTATGTGGGGGAAGGGTTAGTCTTTCTAGTATTCCAGAAGGTAAAGTAGGCTTTAATGAGTCACGGTAAGGAATGAAATCCAACAGATTACATCCTATCAGTAATTGCCTCCCACTTAAAAAAAGAAACACCGGCTCAGAATTCGCCACTGGCATCATCTGCAAGATTATGTTCATGAGAGAGAGAGAGAGAGCAAAACAGAGGAGCTGAGACATAATACGTATATTATAGGTTAATACAAAGACCCTGCATAGCCTGCAGAAGCTTTTGAAAGCCATTAGTTTTCAGAAAGTGGTGTGATGTAGTCACAACATGAAACTGCAATTAACAAGCATGACCCACACATTATATTGCTTGATTCTCTGAGTAACCTCAAGGTGGTGACCAATATATATTTCATTACATCTGTATAATAAAGGAATAATAAAGACATGGGAACATTGGGTCTCAAATGAACAGGATACACTCTCATTGTAAACAGATTAAAATTTTGGGCTTGGCTATAGTTATTTGAGCATGAAGGGGAAGTCCTGAGTACATTCCAGGGGACTACATCATGATCTGCTTAAACCAAAATAAGGTTGTATTTTTTTGAAAATAACAGTGACTTTTCTCAGCTAGTTTTTGCTGCCTCCTTTCAGCCCCATCATGGGGCCCTACAGCAAGTCAAGATCAGTTATGATTGAAAACTAATCATCGGGAAAAAAATAACCAACACCAAAGACAAACGATCTGATTCATCTGATTTCAAGTGCTGATAAAAGAATGAGAGCACGAAAGAATCCCTTTCAGCAGAAGGCAGGGTTAGTTCAGGTTAAGCCAATTGTAAACCACTAAGAAGCTTTTATATATCATTAAAAATCTAACAACTCTTCTACTTGTTTTCCCACAATACCCCTTTATTCCAGAAGAGATTTATAAGTCTCTGAGAAGTTCATGTAGGTTCAGGAAAGAATTCATAGATACCTGGGCTAAGTTAAATGAAGAATTATCAAAGATGTCTACGTATAAATACCGAGGAGTACACCTAAAAGGAAAGGAGAAGCCTAACTCTTCAACAGGAAAAAGAATAAACCCATGTCCACATTAGATATATACACTTAGGTAGCTATATGCCAGGAATAAAAGAAAGAAAACAAAATGGAAAGATGTGTTCCCCCATTTGTCCAGTGATATAGTGATTATGATGGTTACAGAATAAAAGTAGACAACTATTTTAAAATCACCCTTTGTGGAACACATATAAATTTAAGTCTCCCACATTCTAGGAATCAATGTTTTGGACCTACATCGTTATCAATCTTTTCTGAGGAAACTGTTTTACCTGAAACATGTATTTATAAAACTCGAATATATGCACTTGGTAATTGCCCAATATCTATTGGTGACAACCTTGGGCACTGAGCTGTGCAGGTGGTCAGTCAATCCTCTCTCTTACTCATTCTTCTTTCTAAGCAGCAAACAGAAGTTCGAACTCTGCTAGTATCAAGACCTAAGCAGTTTTTCATGTATTCACTGACTTTAGTCCTCAGATCTGACATGCAGATGTACTCTGCTATCTGAAACTAAACAGCAAAGAATTGCAATCAGATGAATTTCTAGTCAGGGCCAACCTGTGCATATCAAAACAATCCATCAATATCCATTTTTATCTGAAGAGCAAATTGGTACAATTTACATAAGCAAATGTAATGTTCACAGCCATAATAAATTAACTATGCAGATTATTACATTATGTACACATAAACAACTTCATAAACAACCAACCTGTCATAGAAACCTTGAGTTCCTTAGCTTTAATTGACCTGTCACAAGCCATTAAATTTGACACATAGACAGTAGCAAAATGTCATGAACTGATCAGGTCAAGAATGCCACTCTTCTCATGCCACTAATTCTCAGTGGGGTCTCAAAAATGGCACTAAGGTCATAAGGTAGAACTTCTAAACAAAATTAAATCCATAAACAAGAATCTAAATGACCCTACAAACTTTTCTAAGAAATTCCAGAGATTCTACAAGCTTGACTGAATTTGTTTTGAGTTTCTCATATAACTGCCAATAATTGGAAGTCTTATGTCTTCAAAAAGTTGCAAAAATGAGGCTATTTCTTGGTATTATATGGATTTTAGGGCCTGAAATAGATATTTGCAACAATACTGATGTTATTTTTAGATCAGTATATTTACATTCTACAGACATCAAAAATGGCTTCTAAATTGCTTATTTATGTTTACAAAGTGTATTTATTTTGTCAGTATCTCATCTGTATTTCACTTATCCATTTTTTTAACCCATATTTAATTTATTTTATCTGTATTTCTGAGGAACCTGTACATGCTCAAGTCCACAAGACCTGATGAGGTGTACCCCAAGGTCTTGAGTAAACTGGCTGATGTAGTTGTTAGGCTGGTCTCCATCGTATTGAAAAAGTCATAGCAGTCAGGCAAAGTAACCAGTGAGTGGAAAAAGGGAAACATCACACCCATTTTAAAAAGGGGAAAAAGGAGGACTACTACTGACCAGTCAGACTCATCTCTATACCTGGTGAGAACATGGAAAAGGTCCTCCTGGAAGTTATGTCAAGGTATGTGTGGGACTGGAAAGTGATTAGAAACAGCCAACATGACTTCACAAAAGGTAAATCGTGCCTGACTAATCTGATCATCTTTCTATGATAGAGTGACTGCATTGGTCATTATGCAACTAATGTCATCTACCTTGATTTCTGTGAGGCCTTTGACATGATTCCCACACAACATTTGAGTTGCCAAATTAGAGGGATATGGATTTGATGGATGGACTATTCACTGGATAAGGAATTATCTGGATAACTGTGTCCAAAGAGTTGCAGTCTGTGGCTCAATATCCAAACGGAGAACATCAAAAATGGTGTTCCTCAGAGTATTGGAACTGGTATAATTTAATGGCTTACAATTGAAGGCCTCTGATGCAGTGAGCAGATGGATTTATGTCAAATATTTTATTTTTTTCGAGAGTTTTCTATATGATACTTTTCTTCTAAGGTGTTTACATGTATTAAATGCATTGTTTTTTATTTATTTACCTGCAAGTTTAGATTTGAATAATTTTTGCTTTCATGAGAGCCATGAGCTGAGCAATTTATGGTGTTAAATCACCATTGCATCCCATCGAAACTTTTAAAGTCTTTAAACTACACAGAGATTTTTTATCGAAGTTCTTTGTAGAGAGAGAAAAGTATGTTATGAAGAAATAGGTGGTTCAGTGGAGAGAAATTCCAAATCACAGAGGTGTCAGCGCTCTTCAGATGTTGCCTTGGTACTAGCACTCATTCATCAACCTCATCAGAAGAAGACAGTGTGCAACAAAATCTCAATAGATACTATGGGGTATTTTTTAGAATTCACACTTTATATTGATGACAAGGTAAATGCACAGGACCTAATGAAAAGAATGAACAAATGAAAAGGTAGCAAATCTGTTTTCATGAATGTCAAATGTAAGACAGGAGAAAATAATCCAAGCCATACTTTTATGATGCTGAAGTTGAAACTAGTAGTTGAAACTCAAGAAAAAGATCTTAAGAACGCTCTTGACAGGTGTCTGAAAACATTCCTACAGAACAACACCACCAAAAAGTGAAAGGAAATTGTATTTCATTTAAAAAGATATGAAAATAGAAGTAGGGTCTACTTTTACTGCATATAAATACTTTGAAAAGTGAGCACTGTGTGCAGCTCTTAGGATCTCAAGGAAGACGAGGCACATTTAGAAGAAGTACCACTACCATAGTTAGAGAGGTGCAGCAGCTGCCTTATGAGGAAAGACTAAAATGGTTAGAACTTTTCAATTTTTATAGGAGACGGCTGAGGAATACAACTGAGTTTTGGAAAATTGTGAAATGATGAATAGGATTAAAACAAAAATGTTAATGTCTAAATCCCACCATATTTAAACTAAATGGAATTATCTGAAACTAGTAAAAAATAAATAATTTATTTAAAACGGATAAAAGAAAATTATTCTTTCCCTGATGAATTTCTGAAATGTGGTACCAGTAGGATTAAAGAAAAAAAATTGAAAATAAACCAAACAGATTATTGGAGAGCTACTGAGGAGAAGTAGCACGAATATCCTCAAAAAACAACCGTGGGTATTAGAGAAATATGGGCAAAGGAGTGCATAAAGCATCTGTGCTCACATGATCTTCCTGGAGAATATATGCTAGTGTCAGTGTTGGAAACTATATTTTGATAAATAAGAGGCACCTAGCCAAACCCACCTGGACATTTGAAGGCTAGATATCAAAATGCGGTGAAAGAGATGAAAGTGAAAGTCTCTTCTTGTTTCCCCTCCTATGAATGCCTTCAATACTTAGTTTATTTTTTCATAGAGCCTTCAATATTATACATATCCCCATGATATTTAAATTTCTTTATATGCAACCAAGACCATTTCTTCCAATACTTTTTATGCTTTTCTTATGATTTTAATTTCCACCCTGCACCCATCTTTTCACTGAGTTACAGCCGCTTTTTCAGATATCAGTATGTGTTTGTTAACTTTTGTCAGATTTTGACTTTTTAGTGATAGCATCATGCATTTCAGAAAACTAGTAAGGCCTAAAAATTCAAATTTGAATTCTGTTTTCTTTTCGCATAATTTGGAAAAGTTAAAGTGCGAACTATGACTTTGGTAGGTTATAAGGATGGTGTTCAAATAGATTATCACAAGTAATTCATAAACTTAATAACTGGCTTTGGAACACTTTAGACAAATGTCGAGTGATTCCTGTTGATTTATGCCTGTTGTGGACTACTGTATTGCACAATGTTTGTAAGAAGTAACTGTGTATTGTAGGAGATTAGATGAATTGCTCAAAATAAAGGTCCTATAGGAACTATCCCTTGTTGAGACAGGAGGTAATGGTTTTCAGATTGTTGTTGGGTTTTGATTCTGGTTTGTTTGGTTTGGTTTGGTTTCAGTTTTGTTTCTTGGGTTTTTTTTTTGTCATCGTTCATTATGTTACTCTTGAAAAAAACAGTTAAATTCAAACTAATCCAAGGTTTACCGGTCCTGTTCATACCAGAGTAAGTAATGCCTTTTACTCCATAGACCATTAACAGAATTTCACTGCTGACCATAGGATTGGATTTCTCATGTCCCTTTTCAGACATATTAAAAGCTCAACTTATATGTTGAGTATGAAGTCACTCAAATCTTGTTAATAAAAAAATCTATTTGCAATACTTCTTTGTATTGTTCTTCAGATATAATTTTAAGTTGATGACCAACCAGTATCCTTTATCTAGGTTACTGAGAAGGCCAAGAGAGAAAGGAATTTCTCACACCTGCTTCTAAGTCCAGGGTGAATTAAAAAAAAAAAAAATTAGTGTTTTAACTACTATATAAAGACTAAATAGACAGCAGTTGCCAACTAACAAGCAAACTCTTCTTGTACCGTTCTGCAATGTGGTGTCCAATGTCTGGGTTGTAGCTGTTTCTTGCAGATTCTCGCTCATACAACTTAAGATATTTTAGGAAATAAACGTATTGGGCTCTATTCAACTTCTGCAGTCATCTGTTTCTCAGTTTGTTTAAAGTACCTACAGCAAAATTTAAGTTAAACAATATCCACTATTGGTTTACTTCTGCAAAGATTGCCTTCTCATCATGTCATAATGCACCATACTATATTAAATTTATGATCCTGATGAAATTATTAAAATTTTTCAGCGTTCAGTAAAGAATACATATGAAAAATAAAGCATTTTGTCATGATTGGTAAATGTGGAAGAACCTGCTTATGGACCCCTGTGTGTAATACAGTGACACAATAAGTTCTGTATCTAACCATCATAACAACAGTTTTCATAGAAGTGTAGGATGTCCAAAAATCACAAAGAGCTACAGTCAGAATATTTTTCTGGTAAAAAACATTTTGAATAATTTAGCTTCAATGCTCCCTTACATTTTTGGGTTGCTAGGTGTGAATTTAATGGGATCTTATTCTTACAATATATCTATTGTATGCACAGAGCATGTAGACCATGAATAAATTACATTACTGGTAGTACATTTTGAAATAAGTCTGTTAAATATGCTGGTATATTTTTTATAGAATCATAGAATCACAAAATGGTTTGAGTTGGAAGCAACCATAAAAATCTTCTAGTTTCAGTCTCCCTGCCACGGGCAGAGATGCCACCCACTAGGTTACTCAAAACCCCATTCAACCTGGCCTTAAACACCTCCAGGGACAGACCATCCACAATTTCTCAGGGCATCTTGTTGCTGTGCTTCACCACTGTCACAATGAAGAATTTCTTCCTTACATCTAATCTAAATTTCTCCTCTTTCAGTTTAAAACTGTTTCTGCTTGTCCTATTACTACTGCTGGGGTAAAAAACAATGCCCCCTCTTTTTATAAGCTCCCTTTAAATATTGAAATGCTGCAGTGAGGTATCCTTGGAACCATCTCTTCTCCAGGCTGAACAACCCCAGCTATCTTTGTAGGAGAGGTGCCTCCAGCCTTCTGATCATCTCTGTGGCCCTCCTCTGGACCCATTCCAACAGGCCAACATCTTTCTTGTGCTGAGGACTCCAGAGCTGGATGCAGTACCCCAGGTGGGGTTTCACAGGGGTAGAGTAGAGAGGGATAAACAACCACCCTTTACCTGGAGGCCATCATTCTGGCAGCTGGCTTTCTGGGCTGCAAGTGTACATTGTTGGCTCTTGTCCAGATATTTATCCACCAGAACCCCAACTCCTTCTCCTTAGGGTTTTCTCAAAGTGTTCATCTCCCAGCCTGTACTCATGTCTGGGATCGCAGGTGTAGGACCTTGCACTTGGCCTTGTTGAACCTCGTTAGGTTCCTCTGGGCCCACTTCTCAAGTGGGATGGCATCCCATCCCACAAGTGTGTCAACTGCACTACACAGCTTGGTGTCATCTGCAAACTTACTGAGGGTGCACTCAGTCTCACTGTTTATGTCATTGATGAAGATATTGAAGAGTACCTGTCCCAAAACAGAGCCCTGAGAGACATCAATCATCACCAGTCTCTGCCTGCACATAGAACCATTAAGCACAACTCTGTCTGAGTCTCTGTGCCCATCCAACCAATTCCTTATCCACTGATGAGTCCACCCTTCAAATCCAGGTCTCTTCAATCTGGAAACAATGTGATGTGGGACTATGTTAAAGGCCTTACAGAAGACTAAGCAGATGATATCAGTCAGTGTTGCATTGTTGACTGTTGCAGTCAATCTCTCATAGAAGATCACCAGGTTGATCAGGCACGATCTGCCCTTAGTGAAGCCATGCTGGTTGTCTCGGATAATTTCCTTGTGTTGTATGTGCCTTAGCATTGCTTCTATGAGGATCAGTTCCAGGATCTTCCCAGGAACGGAAGTTAGAACTTTTTTGTTTTGGCTTGGGTTTTTATTATTTTTTTTAAAAAAACCTTGATCGTTGAAGCCAGGCAAAGAACACTTTTATATAAGTAAAGGAACTCATTGAAGTAAAACTTTCCTGAAACTTTTTGTAAAAGAGCTTTCCTAGGAACTTCTTGATCTGCTGGAGTTTCACTGGCAAGGACAGTTTGCATTTCATACTCTCCTGCCTCTCCAGTGTTGCATTCTATCCTTCCTTTTAGCGAGGCCATGCGTCACCTTATATGTTTTACCCCTTTGTGATCTTCCTCCAAAATTTTGTCACCAGGGCCTGTGAGCTGAATAGCTTCAGACTGACTTGTAGGAACAACAGAGCAAGACTCATGTTCCTTTTCAGTGTAAGAATAATTCCTTCTTCCTTCCTCAGAGACACATTTGCTGCCATCAAATTTGCTCTGGAGTATTTATTTTTGTAGTCCCTTTCATGATCTCAGTCTCTTGTATCCTTAGAATCACATGTGTTTTTCACCACCCCAACGGTCTTGATCAAAGTTATAAGAAAAGATAATTCTTCCACTGCCAATCGTACAGCCACTAATTGCATGGATGCTATCATTTTCCTGAGGTTACTATTGCCTCCATCTCTGATGAAATAAATGTCTTAACTGCTAATACTTTTTTTTTACTAATTATAATCAAAAGTCTGTAAACAAATTTTTACTTTTTTTTTTTTTTTCTGGTATCTTACTAAAAAGAGCATTACTGCAAACATACAACCATTGAACAAATTTTTATTCCCTCCCCTCACCTCTACAGAATATCTTGCTATAACTTAGCCCATCATTAAAATTAAGTGTGTGTACATATGAAAGTGAATCTGCAAATATTCTAAATTACACTGACTGAAAAATGCAAACACAAACTATAGGTAGCCCCTAAGGATAAAACTGACATTGAAAAATTAATGTTTTCAACTCAAATGGTATGGGTCCATTTAATATTGTACTGCACTATATGCAAAGATACAACAGGAAGGATTGTTTTATGATGTTTTATATATAAAATGAAACACCACAATATTATGAAGAATGTGATACAATTGTCAATACAATCTTCTGCTCCACAGAAACATTTTTTGTATACAATAATTAATCAAACCTTGTTGTAATGAGTTGCTAATAAATAGGGGAATTTATGTTTATGTGCCTTTAAAGCAAAACAAGTCTTCATTTCCTGGTAGATAGGTAGATAAAATATATATACACACACAGACACAGACACACACATATATATATATGTATATATATATTCATTTAGTCAACTCTCTAGGGTGCTAAGTACATAGTCAAGACAACATCAAAATATAGATTATATCTTTCATTCATAACTCAGTGGACCATCAACATAAGTGCCAAAATCTGTGCAAGCAGGCCTGGTTGAAAAGTCTAGGCCAAACTGATACGAGCTGATAATATTGATTCGATAACTCAGCAATAATAGATGCTCTACTGCTAAGACTGGACATATAAATAAGACATTGATCCATGTATATATTTTAAGCATCTATCAGCTACTGGCAATATAAGTATCTAAGTCTAACAGATACTTTCTAACAGATGAATACCTGCAATTTTCAAATTCAAGTCCCTGGATGATACAGATATACTTTCATCCCACAAAAGAATCTCTCTTACCAAGACATCTAGAAGAATATGGAAAGAAAATGGTAAAATTTGCTCAAAAGGCACATCCTGTGTCCATTGTAATCAAATGGAATCCCCTTTGCAATAATTCCATTAACATTATTAGCCTATGTTATATTGAGGTAGGGAAATTGCCCTTTTCACAGTGTTATCATCAGAATCATTAGTAACCGCTTAACTTCTTTTGTCTTTTCTAGAGGAAAAAACTGTCAGAGTACATTTGTATGAATTTAATCACAGTCTCTACAGCATGTATTTTCTATGGCAGAGCATTAAACCTTGGTACAGAACTGGTCATGTAATATGGCATTTTTTTTCTGCAAGAATTATTGGAGGAGGCGGAGTATTACTGAATTTTTAATAAGATAGTTCCTTAGAAAAAAGGGCAAATTCTTCAGATCTATGAAACACAATCTGAACTGTCCCTTTATTGACATTAAGGAAAATGAATTTACTAAAGTTTTAAACAACATACAGTAGTTTGTCCCTTGTTTGCATCATCTACAAGAAATATATCTACATCTGTAGTTGTATCTGCAGGAAGTAATTGATTGAAAAAGCCTCAAATCATCTTGGAATGAAAAAAAGTAAGAATAAAATAAAAAAATAAAATCAATATGTAAATTCAAATCCCTGCATTTATTACTAGCTTATCCTTCTAACTTAGGATCACAATTTTTCTGAGAATACTGAATGACTGGTCTGCCAAACATGCTAAGGCCACGATAAGCATGAGACAAAAGTTTAGATAAAAGTAAAATTTTATTTATTCATTCATTTATTTATTTTACTATGACATGAAGTTTAAGGACACAGAAGCTGTATTGATTCATTCCTATCTCCTGTACACTGTTTGATTATGATAGTCCAACTGTTTATGAATGTCTTGGTTCTGGCCATGACAGGGTTAATTTTTCCAGTAGACAGGTGGGGGAGTGGCTAGGACCTGGAGGTCAATCTATACCACCTCCTTTCATTTTATGGGGACAGGAGAAGGTGTGTCTTTTAGTTCTTATCTCAACTCATGATCTTTACTTTTTGTGCCTTCAAATGTCCTCTCCAGCCCTCTGCAGTGGGAAGGGGGAGGGGGGAGTGAGCAAGCAGCACATGGTTCAGAGTGTTTCACTGGGAGTATTAAATAGGGGAACACCATTCCTAAACCAGGACAGTGAACTAAGCTGAGAAAAGGAGCATGGAATAAAAGTGGTACCAAAATGTTTTTCCCTTTTCTAGCAGCTTGTGGGTATACTTTTTAAGCTAAATACTGCACTCTTGGAGTGAGTGTTTGAGTCTATAGATGGAAGATAGGCAATATGTATATAAGAGAAGTCATTTCAGCTTTTTGAGTTTCAATGAACACTGTTAGTGTTGATATAATTGTTCCACATCCTCCCTGTAGCTTTCAGTTACTGAAATTTTTTTTTCTCTCTGTATTAGTTGGTGTTTCTTCTTTGGCAGAATACATTATGATTTTGATTCTATGTCTCTATGTGTCTAAACACTGTACAGTAATTTATGTAACATATTTTTTCTGGTTAATGCTTCAATTTCAAGGTCATTTGACTACTAGGAACTTTCTTAATGTCATCAACAGCCTCTACTGATAGCATAAGTAGTACTGACTTTTTCAACATCTTCTTAGCAGCAGAAATAGCAGTGAACTTTTCTTGCCATCAAAACAAGCAAATAAGTAAAGAAATACTGCCAAAGGAACCTGGAGTTGTCGGTCTCACTTTCTAACAGATAAATCTGTTACTTTGGTATCCAAACTCCAGCTGAAATTCTGTCTTGAATTTGTCAACACATTACAAGTCCAAAGTTCCCCTAAGATTCGTAAAGCAAATTTTCTCTCAGGAGAATCACACTTTTCCTTACCTCATCAGTATTAGCTGAGAGTTTGTGGTGTCAGTATAAAACGTCATTTTAGTCCAAATCCGAAACAACAAAGAAAAATTACAATTAGAACTGAAGCTTCAGACACAGAAGTTTAATTTCCCAGAACAAAATTATATGTAACTCTGGATATTAAAACACTAAAATTTATTCAACTAAGTGATAGATTGTTTAAAACCTCAACTTTTCAGCTACCCTTAATAAAAGCTGTACCAAGATGTACCTGACATCTTGGAATGTACTATTATAGTGCAGAATCTTATAGAACACCAGCATATACAGTTGAATTTAGCCTCCATAAATTTTCCCAATAATGTGAAAGAGAGAAATTCTAGCAATATAAAATACATTAAGAAAGAAATTCTAATTTAATTTTGGCTGAGAAAAAAAAAGCAAAGAATGAAGAACACATAGTGAGACTTCCTTATGGATTTCAACTCTAAGATTGACAGAAGTTTTTAATCAAGAATGATCAATGCTAAAATGACTGCAGCTGAACATTTATATTATACAAAACATTTAACCAAAACAGAGTTTCATGATCATTTTAGCTGATTCTGGAGTACTGTAAAGACATACCCTAAGGATATAGCTTCTTAGATAGAGAAACAGAAAAACACCTGTGAATAATTGATTTTATACTTTCCTTACCCATAAATGCTCTATATATCAGTATTTGAAGAAATATATGTATCTAATATGACTGTGAGTGCCAAATAAATCTGTTGTTTATGCTAAATCAATTAGGACAGCATTAGAAATTACAAAACAAACAAGAATACATTTCCATCAGATAATTATTGAGTGATGCTTTCCCCCATCCATTTCCTAATGCATTACATGCTTGTTTCCATCTAACCAAGGTAATATGTAATAGTGAGGTATCCTTACTCCTCAGTTTTATTTTCTCACTCATGCAAGGGGACAAAAGCAATGAGAAAAAAAGAGGACTAAATGTCCTTATCATGCATATGATTCAAAGCTATCAGAATATAGGTTGTCCAGCACATCTAATTCTTCACCTGTGAGGCTGTGAACACCACTGGAAAGGATATCCAGATGACCATACTGAATTACTCTTCTACCACCATCAATCATGTAACATACCTTATGCAAGAAGGTAAAACCACACGCCTATTTATTTCCTGATCCGCTCCTAATTCTGAGCTATTCAACATCCATATGAAGAGGCCATTGTTAGGAGAATGGTTCTTTCTTGGAGAATACCCCAGTTGAACACATTCTGGTTATCTTAAACTGACTTTTGTATGAGCATAAAAATAGACAATTACTTTATGGAAATTCCTACTTCTAAGACAACTTCGCTGATGGTAAAAAGGTGTTCTGGATATAGGATTTTAAATTCTGATGCTAAGATTCCATCAGAGTGGGAGAGGCTGCTGTCAGCATCAAGCAGTTGGAACCCTTCTGCAGCATTGGGTTTTTTTCTCACTCCAGCTTGAACCCTACACAGGATCTTTGTAAAGCAAGAACATTAATCAGTCACTGAATGGACAAGACAGAAATCTCCTTCAGGTCTGAGCCAAACTTCTTCTTGTTCTGGTTTCCATACATAGGGACCAGCAGCAGTTGCCTGGAAGCATAGCTGGCAGCTCAAACACAGAGAGTTGTCAATAGTTCACATACACATTTTGTACCCAATGAAAAACTTCATTTTGCTATGAATTGTTCACTTTTTCAGACTGTTTCATCAAAAACTTATGGTACATTTCATGCAAATCGAAAGAATCTAGTTTTGTGCATCAGAACTTCTCTGTGAATCAAGACGCGTCTCTGTAAATAATGCAGCTGGAGTAGTCACTTGAAACCTCTTCAAAACAAAACATAGATGTAGATGTAAAATAGGAGAATGCTTTGAGTGGCTTTTCCCCTTTTTCTTTCCTTTGCTTTGTTTGGGGTTTTTTTGTGTTTGGTTTTTTTTTTTTCCTGTATAGCTGGAATTTTTATCTTCAGTTATAAAGAAAGCATATAATAATAGGCCATTGTGTTAAGGTCTGTTAAACAGTTCTGGTAAATTGAGGGTAAAACGTGTTAGAATGGTATACATAATTTTAAAATTAGGGAAAATACAAGAAAAAGCTGGAGCTTTTTAGAATTGCACTATAGAGTATTTCCATTCAAAATCATTGAGTGGAAAGAACAGGTAATCATGTTCTGTCTTTATTTTCATCTTCCTTCTGTCCTTTTTTGATATTCCTTATTATTTCTTGTTTGTGTAATAATTTCAGCACTGTCTGCTAAAGTATGTTTCTCTATGTCTGTATAAGTTTCAATTTTAATGACTATTTCTGTGCTGTCATGATAATTTTGTGATTTAGAAAACTTTGCAGTGATGCCTTCAAAATAGCTTCAGTTGCATGAATATACTGAAGAAAATATTTTAATCAAAATAAATAACAAGACTGCCAAACCAAATAAATATCACCACATCTATGAATAATTGACTTTTTAATTTGTTTGTGCAGTTCTAAGAAACTTTAATCCTAGATTTACTCTTATTAAAGACCCTTCAAAAGATTCCCCTCTCTCTGACCAGATAGCCGGTCAGTTCATCATAGAAAATAATCTGGTTTGTCAGGCATGATAATGATAATGGCCAGTCTTCGCGAGTGAAGATTTGGGAAAGGTCATTAACCCTTCGAGCCTGCGCAGTGGATTTTTTAGGTGAGACACAGCGTGCGCTGAACTGAGCCCACCCTTTAATCCTGAGGTTCATCTGCCGGGGCCAAGCAAGCTTGGACAGTGGCAGTGGGGTCCCCAGGACGTAGGTTTGTTTAGAGTGACCTTCTCTTTGTCAGGCATAATTTCCTTTTTTTGTCCCATGCTGGCTGCTCTTATTCCAGCATAGACAATTCATGTATTTTGGGAGTACTATCCCTTCCTGGATAGTCCCTTCCAGGACTCCTTCCTGGACCTACGCTACTCTCTAGTTTAATGCTTATCAGTGTCTCATTCCCCCTTTAGAAGCACAAATGTATTTTCTATACCTTATTCTAAATTCCTGCTGAAAGACACCAGGCAAGTGGTGGAATTTGAATACAGAAGAATTGTTTCAACAGCCTGGAGTGTCACAATCCAGACGCAGATATAAGGAAAACTAGAGTTTCAAGACAGAGTCATCAGGAGACACAGGGAAAAATAAGTTTGTTTTGAGATGATCAAAATCCTATAAAAATAATTATAAGACATTAAAGTGAGTTTTGTATTGCTACAATATTCATGGAGGCAGCATAACCTCCAAACATTTTTAATAGTGTTCTTATGTTAAACGATAACAACTGGACCCTTAGGTTTAAATTTCAGTCACTGAACTGAAGCATGCCCTCTACAGCAAAGAAATATGGTTGTCTCAGATATAGAGTAGACTAATAATATTAAAGGTATTGGCAAAGTTATGTAGCATGATTTCGCTTAAACAGTCTATGAGACTACATAGTTTATCTGAGAGGAAGACTTTGAAAGGATATGGAAGCTTGTGAAAATACTTCTGTGAACATATGTCGACTTCAAAGCAGTCCTTTATCTGAAGACATACTATTTTTTCTCGTATCTCCTTTTGCAATCTAAATTTGCTACCTTCCAGTTCAGCAACAATTTAACTTCTATAGTAATATATATTTTAAGAGAGGAGGAAGAGAGAAAGAGAAACTTATATGTTGGAATAAGAACGGGAACTGTTAGTAGGTTTATAAATCATAAAAATGATGTTATCTTAGTACTTTTTTTTCCCCCTGTGTATTCATAGTTTTGTTCTCTATAAGAGCAAAATATCTACTCTGATCTATCTATAAAGTTACTATTAATAAAGTTACTAATAACTGAAACTGGGTTGCCCTTCAGTATTACTGCTTTTGGGGCAGGCCTCTGTTGAATAAGAAGACAGTTATATATATTTTTCAAAACAAAAGTAGGAGTAAAAAATCTACACACACACAAAATTGAAGAGGAAAATGTCTTAACCAGCTGTTGTGAGTTAAATAAACTAGGACTAAAAATTTAATAAGGAGTTGGAGGTAAGATATGAGGAGAAACTGAACTCTAAACCAGGATTCTTTCAACCACTTAGAAATATAGACAACGCCAAAAGAAGCAGCTGCAGTACAAGTATAATAACATAGAGAAGTAGAGATCATCAGGAACTTGGTTTTGTCCTCTCTCAGAAAGGACATCAAACAATTCATCATCACACTGCAGCACTAGTGAAGTCCTTGTGGAAGATTTGGGACTGCTGACTCATGTATTCAGCTTCCAGAGGCTCCTTGGAGGACTCTGATGTAAATACTGGTCACACCAGCTTGTGTAGCTCATGGTTCTCCCTGGCAAAACTTGTCAGACATCAACTGAACCAAATTCTATTCCAGCTACTGTATTCTCAATATTTTTATGATGTAGCATAAGTCCTATATAAAGACACTGAAGTTTGTGACACTCTTTTTGGTTTTATCTCTTTTTGTTGGTGGTTAGGTTATTGAATGCCAGCTGGAGATCAGATGTATGCATTACCAGAAAATAATAGCCTTTTAACAGGATGAGAACTCACTGCTCTACATTTTGCCAGCTTGCAGCATATTCAGGAACTTCTTATCAGAACTCAATAAGCATTGTGTGAAACCTTGCATTTTTACAAAATTATAAAATCTCTCACAGGCTCCCTGCTCCCCTCCTGCAATAAAAGAAAAAAAATGTCTTCTGACAAATAGAGATTTCTTTCAGTCCATGCTATATGTATAGGGACTTCTTATTTTTCTTCCTAGGCAAACTTCACAGTTTAATGGTATTGTTTATTTTGCTTTGAGAATTATTTACTCCCTAGAATAAATATTGAGGTATAAAATGCTGATGTCACTATAAAGGATGAAAGAGATACAGCAGATCTGGGAAAAAATCCAGAGTGCTTCAAACTGACTTTTCTGCCAACCTCAGGCTTTTTTACCTGAAGCTCTCAGTCCTCAAAAACACAGAGTCATCTTTAGATATAACGCAGGTGTAATCTGCAAATATTAGACTTGTGCTATTGGAATGCAAGATTTCAGCTCCTTTCATCACAATAGAAAAAAAACTCCAAACCTATCCAAAATCCATTTCTAAATGATTATATAGTCATTTATTATCTAGAAACATAATTTTTTAGATGTCTGGGTTGGTCTCCCCCCCCTCAATACTAGATATTTGTAAGTCTTTCCCAATGCTATGCATATTTCAAGGAATATGCGTATGGGGAGGGAGTAGGGACACATTTTTGCAAGTACTTTTTACAAAAGTGTTTCTAAGTGCAATCAGGAAAGCTACATGCAGAAAGCAGTCAGATATTTAAATTCTACAATTAGCAACAAAAGGGATGTCAGATAGGTGTCTCCTGAGAGAAAGAATGATCTGCTGCATTTCAGTACTTTCACTTTAAGTCATGTAGCCAGAGAAAATTCCATATTTTAAATTAACCTAACTGACATAGAAAATGAGAAAAAGGTTGGATTGATTCTAAAGCAAGGACTTATTCTTCTAGCTTTATTGGAAAAATTAAGAGGAAAAAAAAGAAATCCCTACTTAACTGTGAAATTAGGAAATCGCCTAACAAATGGAAAAAGTAAATTGAGTCTCAGGTTCCATGTGGGGAAAAAATAGAAAAAGAAAGTTGAGACAAATATGTTTTTGTAGAGCAGAGTTTTGTACTGTGGATTTATACCAATTTAGAGATATCTGTAGTTGTCACCACCTTTATTCTAATGTCTTCTGCTCAGAAATGTCGAAAATCCTACTAGGAGTTCATGGAAGCACTGCTGAAATCTGTCCCATGTTGACCTTAGTAGTCACTCCTTGAAGTGATAGCATTTTTTTCGTGTGCACCCAAGAATAAGACCCTTTCAGGAAGATGTTTGTTGTTTCTGGAAGATGAAAATGAATTTGTAGTCAGAAAGGATTTCCTTTCTCATCCAGTAGCAGATAGGTTAGGACATTATTTTAATGCAAAACACACGGTAGCTCATAGAGAGGGGCCAGGGAGGAACTTAGGGTACCCTCTGCCAATGGGGGTGCTTCCATCACTCAAGCTTTTGTGTTCAGAGGATTTTCATTCATATTCAGGAGGCACCTCCTGCTGGCACAAGACTGCATGTTCTAAAATCCCATGAGTGTAGTGAGTGCCTGCAAGATTCAAATATACCTGTGTTCTTTGTATTTTGTGTTGACTGATTTAAGTGGCTTGCAGTGCAGGCTCCTGAGAGTTCGCAGAGAGAGTTCAGTGTTTTGCTTACCCTGAACTGATCTTCCAAGGCCGCTACAATAAGCTCAGTAGACAACAAACCAGTAAAAAAATGTAAGAACCCAGCTCAGGTTGTCTGACTGGGACAATTACTCATTTTCTGGCATTGCTAAACATGATACCTAGTTCATTTGGCCTCTGAACCCTTCAATCATAAAATCAAGAGATGTTTCTATCTTCCTGGCTTCGGTCACTGGTGGAAAAAACTAGTTGTGGGCACATTTTAAAAGATTCAGAGGTCTAGTTTAGTTCCACAACCAAAAATATGCATCTTTCTTTGCACAGTGAATCTGAAAATAGTAAATAAGTATTTGGGAATGTGATATCTGAAGGGAAAAGATTAAATTTGTTCTTCTTTAGCTTCTTTATGATCAATAACAGAAAAATACAGGAATTTTCTTGTCTTTTATTTGACTTTCAAATTAGAAAATCATGTCTTTCATAGTTAGGCAACTAGCGAACCAGTGAAGTAGCAATATCATAACAGCAAGAGAGTAAAATTTGAATTGCAAAATGAAAAAGCTTCAGTCAGGAAGTTAAAACGCAGATTTTTTTGTTTGTTTTCATCTGCTCTTAAATAAATTTTGGAGATAAAAAACTTCAAGAAAATATTTAGTACTCTAACTATTTATTTAAACAGATGAAACTTTAAATTTACTTTTCTGAAGCCCCTAAGAACTTCTAGGAAGAGAAGGGAATAGAAGAGATGATTTGTACTGCTGATATATTTTAAGAATTAAAAGCTGAAAAAAAATAATATCTTATTTTAAAAATATCAAGTTTTCCAAATGTAATGTAAAGAACTTTCAAAGGAAAAGGACCTATTTACAGCTAAAAACTTTTGCAAGTTAATTTCCACATTCCTTATCTGTGAAATCAGATTAGAAAACTTCCCTTAACAGATTGTCATAGGACAGACTGCAGTGATCAGACAGGTCAGACAAGTATACCAGCCAGCAGCCTGGTTACACCTGACTAGCCCTTTTTACACTCCAGCCCATCTCCCATTCTTTCTCCCACCCACCTTCATCCCTGCCTTTCTCTACCCTTGTCTTTTCCTAAATATAAAAGTCATCCCTAATTACTTGTTTGCCATTGGTCTCAGTTTTGGTACAAGAGTACTTGACTTTGATATTTCCGTTGTGATTACCTAGGTAATATTCTCCTTTTGTGGTATTGCTAATAGATAATTCTAGTCTTATCTGATTACCCTTCCAAAATCTCCCTAATATTCTGTTTAATTATCTGTGAAGTTTTGTCATCCCTCATAACCCCCCTGAACCATCTGTGAAATCGACCAAACCTCATGGCACTATCAGCGACTTCTGTGAGCTTCTCACCTTACTATGCCCACCAGTTGCTTATGCCAAATACAGTAGTTTCTCATGGTCTTTTCACTTACCTGAACCTCTAAAATGAAGACGTATTAATTAGGGACCGAAACCTCATCCCTAACAGCTGATGGCTGAATTACCCTTTGTTTTGGTATGATAGAGTCTGCACTGACTATAAAAGACAAAAGATGCAGACAACTTCATTTGAACTCTTTCTCTGAAATTGGACTTTACCCTTTGCAACATTATCTGATGGTCTCTAGCACACTTACCACCTAGAAATTCTGAAGGAGTGAACAAAACCAAAGTCCTGTAAGGCTCCATTTACCATACAGGTACAAAAGACCTCAAGTAGATTCAATTCTGAATCACACTACATTTATATGAACCTCAGTCCTTAGAGCCAAATTTCCATCAACCCATCTCAAGCCACACTGTTCAACTCTATATATAGAGACTATTTTTTTTTCACTTTCCCTTCTCTAACCTCTGTCTCTTGAGATCAGTTTTCTCATAATCTACTTTTTCAAATGTTAAGGTAGAAGAACTCCTTGACTAAAACCTCCTTTCTTCAAATGGGTCACAGTCTACCTTCACAGTAGTAACTTACATGTTCCTTGCTATGCCCCCAGGCACTGAGAGCAGCTGTTAGAAAGCAGCCTATGTTGTATGTTATGTTATGTTATATGTTACGTTATGTTATATGTTACGTTATGTTAGTAAAATATTTTAGCTTCCAGAAGAGCATGGCTGCATGCTAAATGCATTCGAAATGGTCTATGGAGTGTTGTAGCTCCAAAATTACGTCCAGAAATCATTTTTGAGACCTCTAGTTTGCACAGATTGAAAACATGAGACCTGTTTAGCAGTTTAGCGGCAGAGATGATTGAGTTTCAGCACCCAGGAGTATTTCAGGCAGTGTTTAATCTACAAGTAGAACAACAGCCATATGGTCTCCAACAAGAAGTACCTCATCATTCAGTCTTGTTAAACTGACATGTAAAACTGCTTACAGTGACCAGGAAAACCTGGAGCTTGCTACCCTCTTGTTTCAAAGTAGTCTCTGGAAGAGTTGGATAATATTCAGCGTCTGTACATAACTAGAGAGACTTAAAATGACAATATAAATGTAGCACAGGAAAAATACAAAAGGGAAGGGGAAATTTTCTCTACATATGACAAAAATTCAAAGAATGCTCTGAAACTAATCTCCTGAAATAACTGAGAACCTCTGAAGATATTTTTCCCCTTCCTTGTTTAGCTGAAGTTTGTATTTCACTGAGCTCATTAGAGGAATACAAAAATGCTTTGAGCTCTAAACTTTACCAGCAATTTGCTTAGATTTAATGCAAACACTCAAAACAGCATATTGAAAATGAAAGGTGTTTCCAATTTTTTAAAGGAAGAACATGGCATAGGGATCTATACTTAGTCTAAGGGTGTACTTAATCTAAGCAGTTACATACCTGTCACCAGTTTGCCTGTCACGTAATTCACTTCAAACAAACAGTACAATTTAGTTTGATATCAGCATCATAAGTCTGCTAACTGAACGCCCCATACTAATGTGGTATTGGCTTCCAGTACCTAATTGAGTTTATTTTACTTTAAGCATGTGCTACATCTGTACAATAACTTGGTTTCTTGGGTCACCCCATGGTCTCTAACTGTCTGAAATGCATGTATTTTCATTTACAAAAGGAAGACTTTTGTAATTATTTTATTAGGTCCTCACACTATGAAAATATTCTATGGTACTGGGACCGTTAACCCCTTGCAACAGAAGTACGTAATCCTGCCAACTTTATCTCTCCTCTGGTCTTTCAGCTTAGGGGATGCAACATATATGTCTTTTTAAGGTACAGAAATACTACACTTTTGAACATTCATCTATTTCCAGATTTATCAGATAAACTGCTATACAAAATAACAATTACATTTTGGGGAACAGCACACAGACTCCAGAATAAATCTGGATCAAGTGCCCTACAGAGTGTCTTATAGAATGCTAGACACTAGCCACATTTTAAGGTATAAAGCCAGGAATCTCAAGGTATGAATCCCTAAAATATAAGGGTAGCCACATACTGTGAAGTAAAACGCAGATGCTTTACCTTCAGTGGTGATGACAGAAATTGTTTCTAATTATCTGCCAGACTGTCATTTATGGTCTATCAAGGAATTAGAATTATTTATTTATTTTTTTTAGTTGGAACAAGATGTATATTTCAAATAACTGGTTCTAGTGTACTTCTGTATCAAAACCCTTTATCTAAATATATATCATACTTTTAACAAAAATAAAACCACAAATGTCTCTTAAAAATTGTATCTTAAGATTTGTATCTTAAAAATTTTAAGTACAAACCTGACAAATTTAGTTTAAAATCTGGCAAATTTTTCATAAGACTGTACATTTAATGAAACTCATTTTCACCATCCATTTACAAAATCACTACATCATTTGTTTGAAATGCTGTACAATTCAGAAAAGCAATAATCCTTTCTCTCTATGTAACACATACACTTTTCTGAAACACTGAAACCCATTTTTTTCTTTTAGACTGTATGACTGACATGGTTTAGGTTTATTTTCCAACATCTTATGGATTTTTACATGTCATTCATATTACATAAAATTAACATACACAGTAACAACGCTAGTCACTGAAAAAGTCTTGAACCCTACATGTAGGAAAAAATATGTTAAACATGAGGTCACTACTGACAGAAAAGGCAGTGTTTTCTGCTGCATCAAAAATCCAAGTAAATAAGAGTAAGCAGACTTCCAGTATCTTGCACTTTTAATAGTGATAGTGTCATAAAGTTCTTCTGTGTTTGTTAGATATTTTTTCTGTCTAAAATCAAACCAATCAAGGCTCAGCTCTGTTAACACATTTTTAATTGGAAGGGGAGAGGCAAACCTCTAACGTTCTTGTTCTCATCAAATACAAATGATTTGTTCTGATAGTTCATTGGAAGCAGGGAGGAAGAAGGTTGTCATTGTCAGCATTTTAAGGAATCTTAGAAATTCTTTCCACTTTCCTAAATGTAGGGACTTCAGATGTGCTTCACATTGGGAAGAATACAGAGAATTGAACTCTTTCTCTCTTGACCCTGTCAGGCCACACACAACATTTTAGCCTTAACCCATTTATCCTACTAATCTATCTTGCAGCTGACCAATATTTTTTACTTCATTTTTTTGTGATACCATTTTCAGTGAGAAAACATTTCTTAGGATTTAGAACCTTCATACTTATATAAACGTTATTTATTTACTTTTAAGTAGCATAAACCACCCATCTAAATGTTTTAGGCAACAAAACTCAGAAACAGAGTTTGTTTAAGCATATTTCTTAAGCTTTAGGTGGATGACACAGACTCATAAGGTTGATGTTAAAAGAATAGCAGACGTATATCAGACAGATTACCTAGACCGAAAGGCACTGTTGAATCTGCTACCTGTTTCAAGTGAGAAATTCCAAAGACAGATCATGGCATAGCATCCAAAATGTGAATGTGGAGTGAAGCTATATTTGTAGAGACTTCAGTATATATTCTTTATTTATGTCAGAATATGTGAGAGATGAAGTTGACTTGCAGTTTGGCCTTTGAATAGATGACTGTAGATGAATTCTTGCAACAAGTGAAAGCAAAGCCATACAAATGCCTATTGGCATTTCTCAGATTGTAAAGAACAGATATGCCATTTCTCAGATTGTAAAGAACAGATATACCAAAATGTTGAGACAAATACAAAATTCATTTTAATATTCAAAGCCTATCTGATCTTGTTTATTAATCAGAAATGATTCCACATATTCCTAGTATTTATTGCAGTGAAATACAGCCAGCTAATATGTTGGGACACTCTCCCTATAGATATTCTCTTTAAAAGCTATGTGAGTACCTCAGTGCAGCCTATTAAAGAATTGTTGTACTGTACTTTTCCCTACAGCTGTATACCCTGTATAGTGTAAAGGAGTCTGTGAGAGGGAACATTTTCACCATGGATGAGGTACTTAATGCCTTCTTTGCTTCAATCTTTAACAGAAAGACTGGTTATCCTCAGGGCAACCAGATCCTGAGCTGGTAGACAGGGATGGGAAGCAGAATAGACCCCCTGCAATCCAAGAGGAAGTAGTTAGTGGCTTGCTATGCCACTCAGACACTCACAAGTCTATGGGGCTGCATGGGATTCACCCGAGGGCACTGAGACAGCTGATGGAAGAGCTCACCAAGCCATTCTCCATCATTTATCATCAGTGTTGGCTTAACCAGGGAAGTCCTAGATGACTGCAGGTCAGCTGATGTGACACCCACCTACAAGAAGGATCAGAAGGACCTGGGAAACTGCAGGCCTATCAGCTTGGCCTCGGTGCTAGGGAAAGTTGTGGAACAGATCATCTTGAGTCCACTACGGGGCAGCCAGGGGATCAGCCCCAGTCAGCATGGATTTAGGAAAGGCAGGTTCAGCTTGACCAACCTCATCTGTTTTTATGACCAGGTGACTCACTGAGTCATGAGGGACAGTTTGTGGGTTTAGTCTATCTGAACTTCAGTAAAGCCTTTGATACTGTCTTCCACGGCATTCTCCGGGAGAAGCTGGCAGCCCATGCCTTGGCGTTCTTTCCTGGGTTAAAAATTGGGTGGATGGCTGGGCCCAGAGAATGGTGGTAAATGGTGCCGCATCCAGCTGGCAGATGATCACTAGTGCAGTTCCTCAGGGCTCAGTACTGAGACTAGTTCTGTTTAATATCTTTATTGATGATCTGGATGACGGGATCAAAGCCACCTTCAGTCAGTTTGCAGATGACACTAAGTTGGGCAGGAGTGTTGATCTGCTGGAGGGTAGGAAGGGATCTGGACAGGCTGGATCAATGGCCTGAGGCAAGCAGTATGAGGTTCAACAAGGCCAAGTGACACATTCTGTACTTGGGTCACAACAACCCCATGAGGTGCTAAAGGCTGGGGGAAAAGTGGACGGAAAATGGTCCAGTGGCAAAGGACCTGGGGGTGCTGGTCAAAAGCCGACTGAACATGAGCCAGCAGTGTGCCCAGGTAGCCAAGAAAGCTAATGTCACTTGGCCTGTATTAGAAATCGTGTGGAAAGCAGGACTAGGGAAGTCCCCCTGTACTTGGCACTGACAAGGCCACACCTTGAGTCCTGTGTCCAGTTCTGGGTCCCTCACTGCAAGAAAGACATTGAGGTGCTGGAGTGTGTCCAGAGAAGGGCAACAAAGCTGGTGAAGGGTCTAGAGAGTAAGTCCTATGAGGAGTGGCTGAGGGAGTTGAGGTTTTTAGCCTGGAGAAAAGGACACTCAGAGGAGACCTTATTGCTCTCTTCAATAATCTGAAAGGAGGTTGTAGCCAGGTGGGAGTCAGTCTCTTCTCAGGCAACTAGTAACAGGTCAAGAGGAAATGGCCTCAAACTGCACTAGAGGAGGTTCAGGCTGGACACTGGGAAGAATTTCTTCACTGAAAGGTTGACTAAGCATTGCAGTGGGCTGCCCAGGGAAGTGATGGAGTCACCATCCCTGGAAGTATAGATGAAATGATCAGATGTGGCACTTAGTGCTGTGGTTTATTTGGTGTGGTAAACTCGATCTCGGAGGTCTTTTTTAACCTTAATGATTCTATCATTCATTAGGTTCTTTTTCTCTGACTTACTGAAACTTTAATTTTCTTTTGGAAAGCGCCTTTTTTGTGGGGGTGCTAAACAATGTTGGTTTCAATGGATTCTTGTATATCTTGACTTCAGCCTAATTTGGAAATTTTAACTACACAATGAAAAGTATTAAATGGCTTTATAACACTTTCTTGTTCTTATACCATACTTAATATTCCTGGTACTTTGAAACAGATGCATGGTTTCATTTTGCAGTCTCCTTTGCTTCCTGGCAAATATTTTAACCTAATATTTTAATGTAGTGTGGATTTGATTGTCTCATAGTCTTCAAAATAACAAACAGTAACAAAATAATAATCAGGAAAACAGACATAGAAAGTATAAGAGAGCAGATTTATAATTTTAAAAGCATTTTAATAATGAATTTATGAAGATTATTCATTTTGCCTCTGACAGACATCACTGGTTTGAAAGCAGCCCTTATGCTGTCTTTGTAACTATATATAAGTGCTAGAATCCTTTACCAATGCATCTCAAGAGAGGTGGCAGAGAGTAGACATGGCAGTCATGCTGACAGTAGCACAACATCTGGGATAAATCTGTTGGTACCTGTGAAATGATACAGTTAACAATGTGAAGAGGTAACTCTCTATCTCCTTGTGCATGGGTAGACCTGAGAGGAAAATATGCAAGTTGAATCTCTGGGTATTTTCCTAGTTCACTCATTACTGTGTTGTAACACTGGGGACATAAAATATGACCGATAATTTGGCATTATCCATCATCCAGACGGTGTATAGTTGGGAATTACATAGATTTGGTGTCCAAAAGCACTGTCTGACTAGAAGAGAATCTGATTTCCATTCATCAAATTCTTGAAGCATTATCTCCCACTCTCTGAGCAGGTGGGTGAAGTATAAAAAAACCATGGCACAATTTCTGTGGTAGTTGTATTTTTTGTTTTATTATAAATCCATATAAATTACTTTCATCTCTCAGTATGTCAGGAACAGGTGATAGTGAGATAGATTGCCAGCACAGCTATTTGAACTTAAAATCCAACTTTACTACAATTCAATAGGCACTACAGGAGTCAGAAAAATACCCAAAAGTGGGAGAACAGGTATAGGAAGCTGCAACTTATTACAAATATTGTCAGCAAAATAACAGAAAATTATTAGCACACTTTTTGTTGATAAATAAGTTATCTAAAACAATAATTGGCCAACAGCATTTAATTTCTTCTTGGTTTGGAATACCCAAGATAGAGGTTATTTTAAGCTGAAATATTTTATTTGTTTGTAGAGACATTTGTTTGTAGAAACTTATACTTGTAGGAGATTTGGGGTTTTGTTGTTGTTTTTTTTTTTTTTTCCCTGTCTGGATAATCGTGTTTCAACTCCAATTGCTTGTTTGCACTCTGTAAGACTGTAACTTCCAGAGGCCAAGTGGTTTCAGAAGCACTTCAGTCGTTATTACCTGTCCATAGAATAATGAAATGACAGACCAGTTGAGGTCAGAAGTAGCCTCTGGAGATCATCTAGTCCAACTCCCCTGCACTCAAGCAAGGCAGCTACAGCAGGTTGCTTAGGACCATGTCTAGCTGGGTTTTGAATAGCTTCAAGAATGCATGTACTACAACCACTCTGGACAAGCTATGGTGGTTCTGTGCTCTCTGTAGAGAGAACCTTGCTTTCCCATCACTTCCACAGTATAGGGAAAACGTAATTGCAGGGATTTCTGTAGAGATACTTCTGATTTATCTTGCCACCAATTACTGTTGTTAAGTATCCTGGTTCCATCCCAGATCAGCAGGAGAGGGCATGACCAAGACATTATGTTATTCAATACCACATTACATCATTGCCAGGGATGGGGAAAAGGGAAGAAGGTGTGTCCCTTTCCAGCAGAACTAAGTGTGGTGTGGTGGGGAACCTTTTGGCCATTGTTTATTGTCTGGAGGATCTGTGGTGAGCATTTTTGAATGTGAATAATTCTCTCTTTTATACTTTCACTGTTAATATTGTTGTTACTGTTCATTTTCTTATCTCATTGCTGTTTCCAGTAAATTGTTCTTATCTCAACCTGTGATCTTTTCCTTTTGAGCCTCCAATTCTCCTCTCCAGCCACCCGAAGGGAGAGTGGAAGAGGTGGGAGGGGGAGGGAGCAAGCAGCAGCGTGATTTGAAGTCTCAGTAGGAGAACTAAATTGGGGGGTACCGTTCCTAAACCATGACATTAAGCCATAAATATCTTTTACAAGTAAATAATTGACAAGAGTTTTTTATCTACTAAATCAGGGTACCTCAAGCTAAAAAGCAAATTGTTCTACATAAAAGGGGTAGAGAGAATTTTTAAATTATTTTTATACTTTTCCTCCTTTTTTCTTTCCAGAAATTTCATGAGTTAAAATAGTTGTTACTTTAGTAGGGAAATAGCAAGCAGGAGAATATAGAGTAAACACAATTTCCAACATGAAAGTGCTGTGATTATTTTTTCTCAGTGCAATTTTAATGTAATAAATGTTTGTATTTTTGTCCCCTAAGTATGTAAAATGATGGCACATTAGTTTATAAATTCTCCAAAAGTTTTACAGTTTTGTGCCTTATAGTCATGACTTACTATTTGCATTTAGAATTGTAGAATACCATTTACATATCAAGCAGTACCATATATATCTGCTGGCACTTAATGCTATTAGGGAAGTTGGCATATAGAGAGCCAACTGATATTGTTCATAATTTGCTGATAATTTAACAGAGCTTGCTCACAGTAACTTTTAACAGGAGTCTATCTTTGAGTAATCTGATAAATCATATGCTTAATATTAAGTATGTATATGAGAGCATTTCTGGAGGTGGATGCCATAATACTTCTGTAGTCATAACCTGAAAGTAATTATACCTACTTTTTCCTATTTTGTTTCAGTCTAGAAAAACAAAAACAAAACACAACTGTCTCCATTCAATATTTTTAAATGTTTTCTTTTAAACCGTTTTTGTAAGTTCTAGCTTCTAAGAATCATAAGGTAATGTTATTACTCTCTGAAGAATAACTTTTTGCAATTTAAGATTTTTTTCTAGTGAAAAGGAATGGATACTGTGAAATATGAAGTAATCAATTTACATCTGTTTATATTTAATATGTTGGATCTAAAAAAAAATAAATATAACTATCTTTAGAGAAATTTGCACCAGGCATAGTGACCTAGGAATTTGAAAGACATTAGATACACCTAGAAATATTAAAAGTAGATATAGGAAAGTCTGTCTGTTATCCTTCTGATTATATATATTTTTTGCAACTTATGTATCTAAAGAATTCAATTAATGTGAGTTGAATTTAAAAAATCATAGTCCTATTTCTTTAAAATTTTATTGTCAATTATAGTGTTTTACAACTTAGGTTTTGCCCTGAAGCATGTCCTAGACATCAAAGGGTGAACTGACAATGTGAAGTGTAAGAAATCAAACCACCATTCCCATTACCAGCAATGGCAGTTGCACATTTAGTTCCTCATTCACCACATTGAAAATTTCCCCCTCAAGAGTCATGAAAGCCGAGAAACTTACCATGAGGGTGAGACCCTTGTAATGAACTACTTAACTAGATTTTGATACCTGGAGAGAAAAGAAAATGAATTTTCAGGAGCTGTATTTAACTGATAACATATTACTTTCCAAAGAAGGTTCTACCAGGATAAGCAGCAATGTTATAAAAATGGTGCTAGAAGCAGTGGTTGTGCAGAAAGATAAAATATAAGAGATAAAAGGAACAGGTTATTATCCTTGGGACTGGAAAGAAACATTAAATTGCTGGTGGCGAAACATAAGAGCACTTATTCTTGGATCCCTACTCATAAAAAGAGGGTCTCCTAAAGGAGCTTACTTGTAAAAAGCCAAGAAAAAGATAGAAAAGTCGGCATGTACAGCAGCTTTTAATGATGATCCACAAAGATGAGAAAGATAAAATGATTCTGCCAATCTATTATAGATACATATAGGAAGGATAGGGGTAAGTGGCGTTGAAGGACCTTATCGGCAAATAAATGCATTAGGATGGGTAATGAGTACTCTGCTTTTGCAGAGTTTGAATGGAATGTTGGTCTTATACAAGTGAAAATGCACTTTTGTTGGCAGAATTTCATCTCATAATTTCACCTCTTTCTTTTCTGTACATGCTCACTACATATTCATCCTGTACATTCTCATCCATATAAGCACAAGAACCTCCCTCTTCCAGTCACATTTTAATGCAACAGTTCTTCTTTATCACAGCATTTTACTGAGTTTTACTCATTTAAAATGGCACTGGAAATATTTTTCCTTAGTAATTTATTGTCTCTTTTATTTATATTGGTTTACATTTACTATAGAGACTTATTTGTTTAAAGTTTTTTTAATGTACAGTCATCTGAAAGTTACTATAAAAATAAGTATAGAGTTCACATGTACACATGTACTTAATTTATTAAAATATCAAAGTAAGTTTAATGTCCAAGACCCATGTTTAACCTAATAAAGTATATTCTTACTTTAAATCTTGGAGATCTTGGAGTTAATGGTGAGATTTAATAAGGGTTTTAATAACTAGATTAAAGTTCATTTAAAATAAAGACTGCCTGAAATTGAAATTATGTATTCCATTTTAAAAAAAGAAATGTCAATTTGTGAGTGTAGAAACTTCTGATTAGCTCTTGGCTCATTTTGAAGGTAGAGAAATGTGACAAGTACTGCACTAGTTTTATTTTGAAGTTTCCTCTAATGTACAGATTTTAGTTTTTTGAATGCTGTATCTAGAGTACAATCATGATCAATAAAAAATACAGATATATACCTCCCTGTTGTTTCTCATGAGGCAAGGTAATCACATCATGTAATTTAAGACACTAATTTAGCTGTTTGGAGTCACTTAGTGACTCTATAAGAAACAAGGCCTTCTTATTTTAGATACTCTTCATCACATTGTAATGAAACACCTGAAGTGGATGATAAGAATAACCTCACTCTTCGGCTTGATTCAGCCAATTTTAAAAAGTCAATGACATACCACCAAAAGCATTCAATAAGATAACTGTTTTGCTTCAATCACATCTGCCTTTTCTGTAACAAAGCTTACTTTCTGAATTATCCTCATTGTGTAAAAATATGGAAGTATCTGTGTTGTGGTTTGGTGGTTGTTTTCCTTTTTATTTTCTTTTTTTTGCTTTGGTTTTGGTTGGGATTTTTGGGGTTTTTTCAGGGTTTTTTTCACTTTCTTTCAATTCTGTTTTCCTTTTGGGAGCTCTTTTGTGCTTTTAAACGGTAAAATCCAGCAAAACAGCATTATATACATGAAAACAACCTCTTCTTTAAGGCTTGTTTAACAATGACAACATTATTTTTTCCCTGAGAGTGCTCAGTTCTTCCAAGTTTCTCCAAAGACTGGTGTCTGACTTGAAGACAGAATGGATTGGTTTATGTCGGGTTTAGGCGAAGGGGTTTTTGTTTGTTTGGTTTTCAGTTTTTTTAATAAAATTCTGTTTCCACTGATGTCTCATGATTTTGACCATTGATTTCACCTTCTGTGTTTAAAACATGTGTGGAGCTTTGCTCTCAGCTCAAGAGTCAATACTTCCAGTTGATTCCTCTGGGATCAAGGTGAAGCTCAACATTTAATTCTTTCTCTGATAGTAAAATACATTACTCAGACAATGGAGTTCTCATCATCAAGCCATAAAGAATTCAGCTGAGCCATATGGGAATAAAAGTGTTGTTTTTTATTTTGGCACACACTGTACAATCACTTCCACTATTTTTGCTACAGATACAGGAAAGAATCCCTATATGGATACAAAATAAATCATCTCTATTAGGTAATCAAGATGGGGAGCTGATGCTGTTCTTGTTTTAATCAATCCATGAAATGAAAGCGATTATAAACCACACCAGAACAATATATCCCCATGAGCCTCTTGTAATTGGGATGATCATTTAATTGGCACATTCTACTTCCACTGGGATGTGCTATTTAGGAGGGATCTAGTTCACTCTGCAGTTACAGGATTTGTTATATGATTTCCTCAGCTAATATTACTTGTGAAGAAATAAAAAAAAAAGATGTATAGATTTTCATCTTTATTTTGTCAAATGCTCATGCAGGAGATTTACTTCTCATACTGAGCTGAGAAAAAAAACCACGACACAATTATGCAGTTGGGAAGGAATGTACATTTTTCCACAATAAAAAAAAATCAAAGGAAAATTCCACAGTAGCTGCACGCTTACACGTTACAATCAACGTAGGCTGTATGGCAGAGAGACGAACAGTGAGAAACACAAAGAAAGTGTAATATAAGAGGAAAAATGACTGAGAAATAAGCAATTTAAGGTAAGTAGTGATTCTTCTGAATAGGTTTGAATTTACTTTTTTATTAAGAATATAAATTTAAATTTATGGAAATAACAGGAACTATTTTAAGTATATTCCAATAATTTTATCAAGGATATAGTATTAGATTACTTGTTCTCCTATCAAGGTGGGTAAGGAGGTACTAGTATAAACAAATTCACCTGCTCATTGCAGGGGGAGTGAGACTAGATGATCTTTAAAGGTGTCTTCCAACTCATCAACTCTCAAGTCCCAGTGGAGGGATAGGTTCTTATATAGCTGTTGTAACTACAGGTATTCAGACTGTCTTGCAAGAAGCCTTCAGTTAACAAATTAAAGCAGTAGCACACATGCATTTTCTGCTCTCTAGTTCACAGAGTAATTGCAAAATAAATTTTAAAAAACATAAGTAAAAAAAAAAAACAAACCGTGCCAACAAAAACAAACAAACAAAATTCTATTTGTGATGAAAATAAATTACAACTGGAAAGGGCTGGCATTTGTCTTATACGGAAGGTATTTTACAAATAAATGAAATAATGAAAGAGCTGTCTATATGTCCTTTATGATAACTTTTCATATTCCTTCAAATGCTTCATTTTCAATTAGTATTTTGTATACTTTTATTTGGACAATTTAGGAGACAACTTTGTCCAGAGCTTCATGGTGAATTGAAGAACTCTACAACAGTTTATCTTTGCAATCTGGAAAACCTGTTTTCAGAAGTACTAATGAAAAAAAGCTTAGAGGAATATTTGGTAAAAAAAAAAAAATTAAAATATTCTTATTTGACTGAGTAGAAAAGTTCAAATCAACTCTGGAAGGAATAGAAACATAATAAAACTAATATGGTATTGTCAAAGAGACTTGATACTTTTTTTCTAACAATTTGCTGTTCCTAATTGTCCTTGAAGCCTATTACCAGTGTATTGCCAGCGCAACACCGTGTCATTTGTGGCCATTGCATTTCAATGGCTCCCCATAAGCCAGACTGCTTGTTTCTTCCACTCTGAGGATATGCTGATAAAGAATTTCCCACACTTCTGATAGCATCCTCTGCCCTACCCACATTTCTAAGCCAAGAGAAAAAACTTTCTACTTCACTTCTCATTTCTGGCTTCTACGTACATACCAGTCACCCAGAGGACTTCCATATTCCTTCTCTAACATATGTAAAACTCATTATACAGATTTTGGATTATAGCAGGTTAGGGCTTTAGATGTCATATTTATGTGGAGATTTAGCATCTGTCTTTGTTGGATGTTACTCACATGATTTTCACCTTCTTTGTCTAACTCATACTTAACCACAGGGTGCACCACCAGTCTCTTTATTGCCTTGACTGTCATTCTCACCTTCCCTCATTTCAGCTTCTCAATGCCGCTTCCTATTTGGATACACTGACTCTTGGTTTCTTTCATTTAACTTGTTTCATCACACATATGCTTTCCCAACTATCAGTCAATGTACCTGTTCCTGACATTCATTAGTAGAGAAAACATATCTATGAAGGCCAGGCTTGCACAGTCTATGCAATCTAAAATTCCCAGTAATTTAACAAAAACGTAATTTCAGAAATTTTTAATAGTAACACAGAAGTAAATAGCATCTATGCCTATTCAACAGCTAAAAATCAAGTATGGGAGACAGATTTATACGAATAACTCTGTATGTATGACCTTGTAAACAAAATATGAACAGGACCAGAAAAATATAAGATGGAGGCACAGAAAACCATCACTGTTCTGTCATGTTTATGTTCTCAAAGTTATGCTACATTTTTGTTTTCTAAATGTTTTCTTTGTCTTTAATTCAATCTTTATTTTTTCCAGGATAATGATGACATAAGTTGCTCTTTGCAGCAAGGTAGTTTGCTTCTAGATTAATATAAACTTCAGTATTATAAAGGGGAGAGGGAGAGGGAGAGGGAGAAGGAGAGGAGTTGTGTTATTAGTAACCCTTGAACATTAATTTTATAGTTGTTTTTGAGTTATAAGTAGGTTAACAATTAAAGAATTGTATTCAATAATTGGAATCTGCCATCCCACATTATACACAAATATACCAGTTGTGTTGCTTTTGACTGCAGATATTTTCAGAGGGATTTAATAGTTTTATTGACATCAGAGTACTTAGGGTTCAGGTAGACACCAGCTCTAAAGCTGAAATGCATACAGGTTTGATAATTATTTACTTCTTGATACATTTCTCCTAGCCACCCTATTTTTTTTTGAAATTCGAGTGGTAGCTGAGAACTATCCTTGACTACAAAAAAAAAAAATCATTCCTAACTTTAAGACAAATCATGAAGAAAGTTTAGGGAAGTTGTAAGTTATGATCAGTATTGTTAAATAATAGCTGGAGTAATAAAACCTGGCAAAAAATGTATCTATATTTTAAATAAAGATTATCCTATCAGAAGTTATGGTTTAGTATCCCTCAAATATGAACAAATAACAACGTTTAGTTTGCTTCTCCATAGGGTCTAAGTAAGTTGAACATTCCTTTAAAACAACTACCAGAGACAGAGCTCCACTTACGTTCTTATCATCTATCTATCTATCTATCTATCTATCTATCTATCTATCTATCTATCTATCTATCTATCTATCTATCTATCTATCTACATATTTATGCTAGGTTAAAATTCAGAGTTTCATTAGGCTTTCACACCATGGAAGAGAGGGTCTGAATTTAATGCCTACTGAAGAATTTTGCATATATCATCAGATATTAATTCACAGATGTGTCACTTTCACCTTCACCAACTAATGTCTCTTTCTTGCTCTTTGGTCTTGTCCCTACTATTTTTCTTTCTATAGTCTTTTTGGTTACTCTTCAATGGGAAAGGACACTTCTATCCATGGCAGCTTTGGCTGAGGTCAATACACAGAGGGGAAAAGGAAGAATTAGCACTCAGAAACTCGTCTCTTTTCAACACCTCTCATTTATTAAGTTCTACAAGTAAATGGCTTTTCTCACAACTCTGAAGCATGTGCTCAGAGAAAAGGGTAGAGAGAAAGTGACACTACACTTTTTTTTTTTTAATATTGAAGAATTCACCTGACATAGATAACTAATTTCAAGAAAGGTTACTCACAGAACCGTGGACCTCTTTATCCCTTACAGAGTGCTTGTTACTAGTTTGTTAGCCAAAGCTTGTAGAGGTGTGATATTTAAAATAAGCCATCTCCAACTAGCTTGATGTTTTTTATTAGTTAATTAATATGAAACGGGGCTTGGGGCGGGCTGAGTGCGGGGGGTTGGCTCCCGGGCTAGTCTGGGGTCTCCCCTACGTGCTGCGTGCGCAGAGCGCACGCGGTTTAGTCCCAAGGTGCAGTCGCAGCAGGAGAGGGGAGAGAGAAAGTGGGGGAGCCTTGTCAGCAGTTGCTACACACCCATGGAGGAGGATAGAGCAGCTTTGGAGCACATAGAGGTTTGCCGTTTCAGGTCTGGGGGGGAAGGGGGAGGGGGGGTACAGGGGAAGGGGGTGGGGAAGAGAGGGGAGGGGTATCGAGCGGGCCATGGGGGTCTTCTTATTGACGAAAGGGAAAGCGGGGCACTCCTGTGTGAAGTGTCACAGGTGTGCAGTGCACCTGCAGATACTTGGTAACACAGTGGAGGAAGGATATGGTCAGGGAGAATAGTGGGGTTCCTTTAGAGTGATGGGGGTCCCAGCCAAGCTGGGGACTTGAAAAACACCTGAGTCTTGGACAGGTACAAGGGCCAGAATGGTTGGTCAGTTTGTTTGTCTGTTTGTTTTTGGCTCACCTGCTACTACTGCCCAGGTTCGGCTTGTTCCGGATAAGTTTGTTTTGCTCTGTTACGTCCTGAAAGGGTGGGCAGGACAAAGGGCTGTTCCTGGGTATCTCCTTATGATTGTATATAAATAAGTGATAGTAAAGCAGGAAATTCAAGACTTGGTCAAACCATTCTAACAGGAACGTAGCCTGTGTGCCCCTGTGTGGTTGTAAGCTATGCTGGCGATGGTAGGGTCTTCAGTGGATGACTTCAGTAGGGTCGCCCATGCTAGACAGGTCAAAACAGCAGGGTCGGATACAATAAATCTGTGGGCAGGATGAGCTCATTAGCCTTCTGGCAGTCATCCTAGGAGAAGGACAACTCTAATCTTAAACCCGGGCAGATGGAGCTCGCTTAGCCCTGTAAGGCCATCCATCTAAGAGAAGGTCACTCTAATAAAACCTACGTCCTGAGGATCTCGCTGCCACCGTCCAAGCTCGCTTGGCCCTGGCAGATGAACCTCAGGGTTAAAGGGTGGGTTCAGTTCCGCGCATACTGCATCTCACCTAAAAATCCATTGCGCAGGCTTGACGGCTCTACCCACATGCAAAAAGTCCTGTAGAGATGGACGAGGATCGAAACGGCAGGTGAAAGGTGCACTGGAAGCCGCAGACTCAACCCCGCATGCAGGCGGTTCAGGATATTGGTCATTTGAGACTGACCGGAGATGACAGTCTCTTGGGGCAGCACCCTGAATGACCAAGTAGCATTTTCAAGGACAGCACTGCTTGCTCCACTTGGAGAGGGGCCTAGAAAAGGTGACCTAAACAAAGCTCATCTCCACTTTCACCCAGTTGGTTAACCGCAGGCCAACGGGCATCTTCTTCCAATGAGGTCGCACAAAGATCAAAAGACAAAGGCGTGCACCTGCCTCCAAAGGTGTACCTAAATTAACTCTAGCATGTTGGAACATCAGAACCATGCTTGATTCTGCGGATAGCGGATGACCTGAGCGACGTTCTGCCCTAATTGCCCATGAGCTGGCTCGTCTCAACATCGACATTGCTGCTCTCAGTGAAATTCACCTTCACGAGGAAGGCAGCCTCAGAGAACATGGTACCGGTCACACACTCTTTTGGTCAGGTAAACCCAGAACTGAAAAACATCTCTCAGGTGTCGGTTTCATGATCAAAAACTCTATTCTTCCCAAACTCGAAAATCTGCCAACAGGTCACTCTGAAAGCATTATCTCCCTACGCCTTCCACTCCACAACAACCAACACGTCGTTCTCTTTAGTATATATGCCCCAACTCTCCAAGCTGACCCTATCGAAAAGGATAAATTTTACGCTCATCTGCGCCACCTTACCCAAAAGGTGCCTGCAGATGATAAGATCATTATCCTTGGTGATTTCAACGCCAGAGTAGGTAAGAATTTTGATGCCTTGAAAGGAATATTAGGCAAGCATGGTGTTGGAAACTGTAACGATAATGGTTGACTCCTGCTAGAATTCTGTGTAGAGCAACAGCTCACCATCACTAATACTATCTTTCAGCAGAAAGATAGTCTGAAGACAACTTGGATGCACCCCAGATCTAAGCATGGGCACCTCATTGATTATGTCCTGGTGCGACGGAGAGATGTTCACGATGTCCTCCATACCCGCGTGATGCCCAGTGCAGAATGCCAAACAGACCATCGGCTTGTGCGCTGCAAACTCAACTTCAATCTTAAATTCAAACCTAAAAAGGGCAATATCCCAAGGAGAAGACTCCCAGTTAACAATCTCCAATCAGCCACAGTAAGAGACAGTTTCCAGGCAAACCTTCAAACTAGGCTTGAAAACCATTCCACAGGTTCTGCAGTTTCCTCTCCTGAAACAATCTGGCACCATATTAAAACCAGCATACTGCAATCCTCCGAAGAATCCTTAGGGTTCTCCCTCAAGAAGAACAAGGACTGGTTTGATGAAAACAATCAAGAAATCCAGGACTTGTTGAGGAAGAAGAGAACCGCCCACCAAGCACACCTTGCACTGCCATCTTGTCACGCAAGAAAAATAGCCTTTCGTCTCGCATGCAGCAAGCTCCAACAGAAACTCCGTGACATCCAGAACAAGTGGTGGATCGATCTAGCTGAAAAAACTCAATGATGCGCACATATGGGTGATCACAAAGGTTTCTATGAGGCCTTGAAAACAGCATATAGGCCTACATACCAGGTACAAAGCCCTCTACTCAGCGCTGATGGCCAAATGCTTCTAACAGATAAAACCTCCATTCTGAATCGATGGTCTGAACACTTTCAGACTCTTTTCAGTACCAACCGTGTGGTCCAAGACTCAGCAATTCAGTCCATCACGCAACAACCCGTAAAGTATGAATTGGATACTGCCCCCACTTTAGGAGAAACCCTCAAGGTCATACAGCAGGTGAAAATTGGCAAGGCAGCTGGGGTTGATGGAATTCCACCTGAAGTCTGGAAACATGGGGGCCTTGCACTACACACCAAATTTCACAAGTTTGTGGTGCGCTGTTGGGAACTTGGTGAACTACCATCAGACCTTCAAGATGCAGTCATCATCACTTTGTATAAGAAGAAAGGAATTAAATCAGACTGCTCAAATTACCGTGGTATTACTCTGCTCTCCATTGCTGGCAAAATCCTGGCAAGAATACTCTTGAACAGACTAATACCCACTATAGCAGAAGGGATCCTACCTGAAAGTCAGTGTGGTTTCAGAGCCAACAGGAGTACCACAGACATGGTATTTGTTCTGAGACAACTGCAAGAGAAGTGTGGGGAACAGAACAAAGGTCTTTATGTAACCTTTGTCAACCTCACCAAGGCTTTTGATACTGTGAGCAGAAAAGGTCTGTGGCAGATTTTGGAACGTTTAGGTTGTCCCCCCAAGTTCCTTAAAATGATCATCTCACTCCATGAGGATCAGCACGGCCAAGTCAGATATGGCAACACACTTTCTGAGCCCTTTTTAATTAAGAATGGTGTGAAACAAGGCTGCATTCTTGCCCCTATCTTATTCACAGTCTTTTTTAGCATGATGTTCCAAAGGGCCACAGCAGACCTGGATGATCAGGACGGTATCTACATTCAATACCGTACTGATGGAAGCCTATTCAATCTAAGGCGTCTGAAGGCCCACACTAAGACCTTAAATCATCTTGTCCGGGAGCTGCTTTATGCTGATGACGCCGCCCTTGTCGCCCACATAGAAGCAGCCCTGCAGCATTTAACATCCTGCTTTGCAGATGCTGCTGAGCTCTTTGGGCTGGAAGTCAGCTTAAAGAAGACAGAGGTTCTCCATCAACCTGCACCTCAGGAAGTCCCCCATCATCCCCACATCACAATTGGCCAATCAGAGCTCAAATCAGTCCAGCAGTTTAATTACCTAGGGAGCCTCATCTCCTCAGATGGTAAGATTGACAGGGAGATAGACAACAGGTTAGCAAAGGCATACAGTGCTTTTGGAAAACTCCACAAAAGAGTATGGCGTAATAAACACTTGAAGAAAAGTACCAAGATCAGTGTTTACAAAGCCATAGTGCTGTCTACTCTTTTATATGGTTCCGAATCATGGGTCATCTACCACCACCACCTGCGTCTCCTAGAACGCTTCCATCAACGCTGCCTCCGTACAATCCTAAACATCCACTGGTCAGATTATGTGACCAATACATCTGTTCTTGAGCAAGCAGCAGTCACAAGTATTGAGGCCATGCTGATGAGAACACAGCTGCGATGGGCAGGACACGTCTCAAGGATGAAGGACCACCACCTCCCTAAGATCTTGCTTTATGGTGAACTTGCCACTGGCTGCCGCAAGAAAGGAATCCCGAAGAGAAGATACAAGGACTCCCTGAAACAACATCTCAGCCTTGGCCATATTGATCACCATAACTGGTCTACTCTGGCCTCAAATCAGGAGGCCTGGAGACACACCATCTATAACGCTACTGTCTCTTCTGAGAACACACACAGGATCACTCTCGAGGAGAAAAGGCAACGCAGAAAGAACCGTGTCTTGCAGAATACATCATCTAAGGAGTCTTTCTGTTGTGCCTTTTGCAGTCGGATATGTCTGTCACGTATTGGCCTCATAAGTCACCAGCGTGCCTGTAGCAAATGTGGATAGAGCCTTCCCAAATCTTTGTTCGCGAAGCCCAGCCATGAATACGAAACTGTGAGGAGTGGCTGACGTACCAGATGGCTGTGCTGCTATCAAGAGGGACCTTGACAGGCTGTAGAAATGGGCTGATAGGAAATTCCAGAAGTTCAACAAGGGACATTTGCATAGTCTTGCACCTGAGGAGGAACAACCCCAGGCAAAAATATATGTTGAGGGCTGAAACACCTTTTCAGAAGCATATCAAGGGATCCACAAGCCAGTAAAGTGCCTTGTTTCAAAAAAGGCCAGTGTTATGCTAGGGTGCATTGGGAAGATTTTTACTGGCAGGTTGAGGGAGGTGATCCTTCCCTTCTACTCAGAACTGGTGAGGCCACACCTGGAGTACTGTGTCCAGTTCTGGACTCCATAGCACAAGACAGATATACTAGACAGAATCCAACAAAGGGCCACTTAGAAGATGAAGGGCCTGGGACATCTCTCTATGACAAAAGGCTGAGAGAGCTGGGAGTGTTTAACTTAGAAGAAAGAAGGCTTAGGGGGAATCTTATCAGTGGATATAAATACCTGAAGGAAGGCTGCAAAGAAGACAGAGCCAGGTTCTTCACAATAGCACCCAGTGATAGAGGCAAGGGACATAAACTGAAACACAGAAGGTCCTATCTGAACATCAAGCAACACTTTTTTCACTGTGAAGGTGACTGAGCACTGAAACAAATTGCCGAGGGAGGCTGTAGAGTGTCCATCCTTGGATATATTCAAAATTCATCTGCCCGTGATCCTGGGCAACCAGCTCGAGGTGAGCCTGTTTGAGCATGAATATTGGATCAGATGACCTCCAGATATTCCTTCCAGCCTCAACCATTCTGTGGTTTTGTGATTCTATGACTACAAGGCTCCCTGATAAATTTACTAGATTCAATATTGCTATAGTAGGGACTCAACTCTTTCCATGCATTATATATGGAATTTCAAATATATATATTTACTATGGTGGAGAATCTAAAAGGAACATCTGGTTTTCCATGAGTTATCATCTTCTACTTGCTTATGATGGTTCTAGAAACTCATACTTTTCTATCAGATTGGTGTGATACCTTCTGACCAACCATCCTGGTTCTCAGATGCAGTGGACTGGTTATGTTCTAACAAAATATGTATTCAAGAGCTAAATACAAACTAAATACAAACTCCACTGAGGAGAATCAAATAATGACAACCTGAAAGACTGTCTTGGAAGGCAGTGACTGAGAGACCTAAAAATCTCAGCATAAGCTTCTACTTTAATGTTATAAGGCTTAATGAGATTCCTGGATATAGAAAAGTAGGAGTAAAATGGAAATGCTCCTACTCTTGTAATTTTGTAGCCAAGCTATTGTGCCCATCGGAAATACCATGCTGTGTCTAATTGTTGTGTCCATTCTTTAAAGGAAATATGGAATATCATAATGATTTATAAATATTGTGAAAGAAAAGATCCTTGGACTGAAAAATAAACCTTATATGTCTTAAAATGTTTGACCTTTCCAAAGAAAAGTTCAAGACATGACTCAACCACTAAAAAAAGGGACAAATGGCAAAAAATTATTAATGAACAGAGGTTCTTCATGGCTGATGACAAACACATAACAAGATCCAGGGGCTGAAAACTAAAATTAGAAAAACTCAACCTTGAAATAAGATGTAATTTCCTCTCTGTGAGGTAATTATATATTAAATAGAGTACCCGGAAATTTCAGTTGAAATCTTCCTGGGAGATTAAATTTCTTTATTGAAGAGTAAGTTTTATTTCAGTTTGGGAAATAAAATGTTTAAATGTTAAAAGGATTTGGGTCCTTGGTTGTGATCACTCTCTGGTCTTCAGTTGTGTATGTTTGTACTGATCAATCAGATATTCACTGCTTTGCATAAATGTAATTACTGTAAATAAATTTCCTGTTTAAAGGCTTCCGCTGTCTGTAAGTTTGAGAAATAATTTTTCTCTTGATGAAAAGTTGATCAAATAGATCTTATTTAATGTTATTTTCTCCATCCTCCTTCATATCAGAGACTAGTCACGATCAGAGAGAAAATATTTGCCAGAAGTAACTAACATATTGTGGTGGTTTGGACCTTGGTTTTTCCCCCAGAGGCTGAAAAGTGGTAGACCCCAAGGGGTGGAAACCCCTGGAAGTTTTGAAGTTTTGCCCAATGGGCGCTCCTGCAAAAATGTAAACATATCACAAGCACCGGAAGAGACAAGTTGTAGTTTTGGTTGTTGTTAGAAGTGGTGGCCATGTTGTAGAGCCACGAGGAAGGGGTCCTGAGCCCCTCGGGGTCTCTGGGGGCTCCCAGCCCCAGCTGGAGGGATTGCAGAGATTTGGAACAGTGTTAGACTGGGCTAAGTGCCTGTAGTTATGCCGGGAGATGTTTTTCTCCATGGGCACAGAGCAGCAGCCGGCACTGACCAGAGAAACAGTGGCACAGAGCCAGGACAGATAAGACCTGAACCGGAGAAGCAACAGAGACATGCAGCATCACAGAAAGGACTCCTGGAAAGGGAGAGAGAGAGAGAGAGAGAGCCAGCAGCAGAGCTACAGAGTTTGGGGTAAGACTGATACCAGACCCCAAAACTCCCTTGAGACCCCTCTGAGAAAAAGAGGGAGATGGACTCCTATTTTGGAGAGTAGTTTTAGACATGCAGCACCGGAGAGAGAGAGGAGTTAAGAAGCTCAAAAGACGTCCCGGAGCTGGACCGGGACGGCCAGATGGAATGCGGGGGGAGTTGACCTTGGCTTCCCCCCTCGCACTGCTGCCACGGTGGCAGCCTGAGAACAGGGCACAGAGGCCCTGCAAGGAGCTTGAGTCTCCTGGAGATACCAGACCGTCACGAAGACCCCCTGTGTCTTCGTGATATGACCGTGGTGAAACGACCTTGTCTGGGGTGACGAAGCCCACAGAAGACCCCTTTGCCTGCGTCAAGGGGGCCGAGGGAGTTTGGATACCTCCCTCGTGAGTGCTGGCAGAGATCCAGCTATCAGCTGCATGCATGAGAAGAGGACAGATGACCTGCTGCCTTAGAAGATGCTGCTTAGAGACTGGAAGGGATCTGTCCTTCTTTCCCTCCTGGACTTTTATTTGGAGGGGAGAAGAGATCTGGTCCATTGTAATACTATATGTCATGGCAGAGATATTGTGATCGTGTGTATAATGTATTATAGTATTTATTTGTATAGTCATTGTAATATATTCCCTTTCTCCCATTCTGAGTCTGGTGTGTTTTGTCTGGAAAAAACCCATCTCACTTTAGGTTGAGATGTGGGAGGGGGCTTAGACTAGGGAACTGGATTTTGGGGCTATCTCAAACCATGACACATATAATATTATATAGACAATCCTGTTTCTCAGAAACTTAATCTTGCTTACATACTAAGGCTAACGTTAAACAGTTAGTTAATGGATATGAAGGGATCTTTCAGTCATGATTAAGAAGTCATCTGCAACAGAGAATGTGTTCATTTTGACATGTCTCTTATAAATAAAACCCTACCATAGAAAGATTCTGGGGAATTGGTGGAACCTCGATGTTTCATTTGGTTGATCTACAGCATACTGCTGATATTTTTGTTTTCTAAAAGGAATATAAAGTAGAGCGGTTGGACAAATGTGAGCACATTAGAGACCTTGGTATATAGGAGGTCACTGGGATTTTGATATATAGAACATCAGCTTAGCTGATGTTTGTAATGAAGTTTTATGAACTATGAACTCACAGCTTAAAATCTAGACTCAGTCTGATGTACAAGTTATAGTGCTTGAATGGATTAAAGGGTCAAAATATAAATTAACTGAAGATTCAATGTTAGTACAATGATTATATGTGCTGTGCATTGAAAGAATAAAAATACATTTAGGTTTTATAGAAAAATTATGCAGAAGCTACCAAAGTAATAATGAAAAATTATCTAATTACACTGATTAAAATATTATTTTATTTTACTTTGTATAATATTAAAGGACAGAAACAATAATTGGGGAAAAAAAACAGAAATTATAAGATTACTGCTCTAGATTTAAGCTAGGATTTTTTTGAATTTGCTAAGAATTTCTTTTGAAATAAACTTTTGACTCTTTGAAAGGATGCATAATTATGCCAGAAATATTTTACTAGGTTTGATCCAAAATGTAGTGATGCCTTTACAAATGTCTTATGTATTGACATTGACTTTTAATGGGTAACTATTGGTTCACCATAGTTCTAAATGATGGCAAGCATGCACTTCACAGTGTGCTAATTTTAGTTCACAAGCTTGCTGCCACTAGGCCCTTAGGCTTACTCTTCATCTGGAGTTTGAAGTGTTCTGTTAGCACTGTTACAAACTGAATCCGAAAAATGTAAAAAACATCAAAGCAGTCAAGTGGTTGAAAATAGAGTTGCATAAAATATCTGTTCATCTATATTATCAAGGAGAGCTCTTTTAAAATGAGGGTTTTTTCATTATATATATATATATTATTGGGGCTATTGAGGCAAACTTGAATATTATTACATAGCAAACAATGTGAAAGAAGAGGAAATGGTGCACATGAATTGGTACAGAACTGTATCACTTCACAGAGTTGTGAGACAGAAAATCTGGGATTATTACTTACAGAAAATACAGGGATTACTTCAAGCACAGGATTTAAAGACAGTTAGTTATCTAAACTGTAATTTACATACCATTTCTGGATTGCAAAAGTGAAGAGGAGAGTGAATTGTTTTATATAGAGCTGTAAACTCCTTCTGTTCAGACCCTCTAAAGTGAGACCAGAAGAAAACAAAAGAGTTGAAATTGAGAACTGTCTAACAAATAGATTAAATTTACGTTGGATTTAAAAGCACAGAGAAGTAGGAAAAATGTTAATTTTAACCTGGAATCATTCACAGATATTTCAATATCCTCAAGCGATGAAAATAGTCTATCTCAAATGAGATATTTTCATTTTTGAGAAATAAAGAAGGAAGGAAAGAGGATATCAAAGAATTTGTTGAGGTGCCAGATTCTCACTGACAGGTAAGTATACTGTAGACGGCAGAAGGAGGACTGGCCTTGTTTTCAATTCCTCGAAAGCACTAGGACATCAGAAATATTCTGAATCCTAAACACAAATTTTATAGCACATCTGCCAGTGTTTAAAAGTTTAGGAATTCCCTCCGTTTCCTTCTCTGTCCCCATTAGAATGAGATTTTCAGTTCAGTGCTTTGACAGTAACAGTTACAGAAGAGAAAAAGCTACCTCATCAAAAGCAACAAGGGAGAAATGTATCTGACCTAAAAGTGATAGACAGCCAAGAGAACGCATAAATTCTAGATCTAAAGAAAAGACAACAACAATACATGAATGCAGGCGATAAAACCCGACAGTGGTGTATCCACATCCACAGAAAGGAACGATGAAAGGAGTACCAAGTGGCAAATATAGCCCACCTCTGATGGCAGACAGCCAATGAGGGGGAACACAAAGGGATGTCACTTAGAGATGCTCAGCCTTACAGATACTTAATTCTTCCTTTCACTTGGTCCTGTCCTATTGAAACAAATTGCCCCTTATCTGCAGGTAAGTGTGTGAAGAAGTTTACAAGCTTCCCTACATTTATGGGATGTACCCAGAACTGACCATTAAGGAAAGCCTTTCAAATGAGCCAGTCACTGAGGGTAAGGTTATTTCATAGTCAAGGTATAGACTAAGCTCAAAGAGATACCACCTAGCAGCTGAGCACTCAGCTGAGCTGTGTGACCTTAGGATTATAAGGAAAGGTTGTGCTTCTCCAAAAAGAAATGATAATAGAGTTGCTCCCAGGAGAAAGCTGATAAAAGTGTGTTAGAGAACTAATAAAGCAGTGCTGTGCAGAGCCTTTCTGTGGTAGAAATCATCCTTAAAAAATCCTTTTTTTGGAAGCCTGAAGTGAATATAACTGTGTATTCTCATTGCAATAATTTCATGAAAGGAAAATGTAGGGTGGGTCTCAAGGGCTATCTAATCATGACTTTTTTTTATGTGCACTGAAATTGTCACACTTGGTGTAAGCTCATAAAATAATGTATGCATTTGGGAATGATGGTGTATTGTATATGGGATGTAGGTTATTTGCCTGGATCTCAGAGGCATCAGATGGTGATTAAGGAATCCCTTGAGCATCAAAACATCTCAGACAGCTTGGAGCTTTCTCTTAATTTTTTTTTATATGCAATGAGCAGTTTGAGCATGAATTATTAACACTGGATAGGGAAAAAACAGGAAGGATATACAAGAAAAAGTCTTTGTATACACATGGGTTCTTGAACTGCATAGGGAAACCTTACCGGGAATACTATATTTATCCAGAGAGTTCATTATCATGAAGATGACAGATGATGGATCAAACAGGTGCGCATCCTTTTACAAAGGCAAGGTGTTGTAACTGAGGTCAAAAAGCTACTGATCCTAAGCTCCATACAAAGCTCTGAGAAATTAAATTGGGCAGTGACTATACACTGCTGCAATGAGGCCTCATTTTATCTGACTGTTTAAATTCTGTCTTCAAAAATGAGTCTTCCCAAGACAAATGCCTGCTCACCCTAAGGAGTCAGTCTTATCAATGGTAGGACATATACACTTTGTCTTTTCCAATAACTGATGTCTACATTGACGTCCCTAAGGAAAACTTAACTGCTAAATACCTTTATAGACTGGGGCCCTGGAGAGTTAACATCGTGCTTTAAATCTAAAACCCCTCTTCCTGCTTGTGTGTGCATTTTGGCCAGGTATAAATTTCTTCAAGGTCTCTAAAACCTTTATTTACAAAAGAGGTTTTCTGGTTAAGTAAAGATTTTTCAGCATCCATGTAAAACCAATTTGCAAGAAATTCTTGGTTTTCTTTCTTGGAAGGAAGGTATTAACATTTAAATTTTATGTTTGTCTCAGGGGTCTTAACTGTTAAAAACTGCTGAATCTGGTACTCCAAGAGAGCAAGGTTTCCACAGCCCCATGTCCCTATGACTAGTTTGGAGTAAAGCTGTGTATGTGTTCCCAACAGGCACATGTACACACACATACAGTATATACATACATACAGTACACATACATACATACACCTGTTTGGCCACAGATCAACACATGGTTGTGGGCATTTCTAGGAGGTTATTTGATACAACCTCACATCATTGCTGGGGGCAGGGGAAAGTGACTCACTCTCATTTCTGAGGAGAAGGGTGTTCCTTCTATGGAGAAAGCTTGGAGAGCAAAAGAGTCAGGTATTATTTTATTTTACGTGTAAATGGTTTCTGTCTTATACTTTTTGTTATTAATATTTTTACTGGTACTGTTTGTTTTCTTATCTGATCGCTGTTTCCAGTAAATTATTCTTATCCCAACCTGTGATCCTTGCCTTTTATGCCTGCAATTCTCTTCTCTGGCCACTCAAAGGCAGAAGAGGAGATGAGGGACTGCAAGTAAGTGGCATGTGGTTTTACAGTCTGGGGGTGCAGGGAGTACTAAATTAGGGAATGCTATTCCTAAAAGAGGCTCTTTTAGACAGATGAACCCCATCTGTCTCTGGAAGGACTGGTGCCGTATAAACTGCCCCATACTTGAAAAAAACAAAAATTCCACTGATAACACCAGTCTTTAAGCTACATGTTGATCAGGTGGGTTTTCCTGTTCCTTTCAACATTGTTCTGTGCTACCTAAGGGATCGAGGAAAACAGTTATGGTCACCAGTACAAAGTACTTCACAAGAAGATGCAAGAAACTAAATATTAGTTACGGAATAATCTTTTACCAGGAAAGTTTAATGTAATCGCCTATGAAGTTGAGGTCTAAAATATGAGCAAAACATTCAACATTACTCACTTTTTTTGTTGTTTGAAAAACAAATTCAGTACTCCAATTAAAATTAAATTATTATCAGGTTTATTAATTTATTTAATTGATAAGTTTAAATGGTACCTTTGTTTGTATATCATTGGGAGAGGGTAGAGTGGAAGACCGAGTCCAGTGCAGGATTGTGATTATAGATGCCTATTTCTGAGAGTCCAGCAAGTGCAAGTTGCATCTACTCATCTATTAAGATCAGCAAAATCTTTGCATACAATGCACTGAAATGCATTTTTCAGATCTTAGCTGCATAAAATAATGATCTCTGCAGTTCTTATTAAAGATTAATCATTTCCACCAGCTGAGAGGATTAAAAATGGAGAATTGTAAAAAATACAGCAAAAGACTTTATTCTTTTTGTAGGACCATGGAGAAGCTGAACAACACCATTACCATTTACTATTTAAGTCTTCCCTTAAATCACTGCTACTTTTCTCTCCAACATTAAAAGCACAGTATCAATTAACAATAGATTGAATTAGGAATTGTTCTTTGTCTTCATTATCAAGCTGAGGCAATTGTTAATTTAGTTTCTCTTTCTCTGTTGCCAGGCAAAGACTTTTAAAAGGCTCACAGTAAACTCCTTAAGATAATGAACCTGCAGTAGTGAAGAATCTCTTGCCTGTAATCATGGTCATGATACTTGAAGGTATAAATTCCTAAAAAAACGCTTGGATTTTTTATTTTGATTTAGTATAGTCCCTTAGTATAACACATTCAGGATTCACCAATAAGACATTATTATTATTTAGTAGTTGTTACTATGGAATTACTATAGCTACTTTTTGTTCATGAACTTCTACAGGGAAAAAAAACACAAAAGTCCCTCAAAAAAACTCCCCCAAACTACCCAGCCACAGAGACAACTTCCATGTTGCAGGAACTACTCTGAGGAAATGCTGACTTTGTAACAGTGATGGTAAAGATTGTCTTTTTGAATAGAATTTAATTTAATAGCTATCACCACTCTATGTTGGATTGGACCCCGTGAGTGGTGCTGTGTGGGGGCACACTGAGGAGTGCCTATGAGTCACCTTCCTCCTGACACTTCCCAAAGAAGTAGCAAGAACCAAAAAACAGGTATTTTCTGTTCACTACCACTTTCCAATATTCATCTAATAAGCACAGACAATCGATATCCTTTTTTTTGTTAGATGTAACTCACTTGTCTTAAACATCAACAGTACGAAATCATCAACCAAATTAATTTTCTTGCTGTATAATTATTAAGTAATAATTGTTACTTTGTGGGGTTTAAACCACTTTTTTTATCCATCACCTTTTTTTTTCCTTTCATTGTCAATTTGGTTCTGCTTTACAACATGTACAAAAAATTATTCTTCTTCCAGGCTCCATCCTGTTTGTGGACAACTCTAGCTATTCCTGGTGAGGATTCTGATTGGGCATGGGACTCTCGGCTAGAAGAGGAAGTGATGCCTCAGCCATTTTCCTTATCAGTGACAATGCAGTCAGTGGACTGAGCCACTGAATTGATCAATATATATTTAATGCTGTGTACACTTCACAGTGGGCTATTGGCAGCCTGAGCCTGAGGTGCAAGATGATGACTTGGCAGATTTCCCCTTTGCTCCCATGTTAGTCTGTCAGTCCTCTTATTCAAGAAGCGATACTAATAAATTATACTACTACTGACAGCTGCTTCTGCCTACTGCTAGGCATGTCAGACTCTGTTATATCACTGACAGATAAAAGAACTCTACAGTTTTCCAAATAGTTTCCTCCAAATAGAAACCAACCACCACCACCCACTCATCCTTCCTGAGTCCTCATCACCCTCCCCTTTGCAAATGTGGCAAGTAGGCAGAAATGCAAGGCAGTGCAATGACAGCTATGTTGAAACAAGCCTTTTCTGAGTAATTTAGTGCTGTGGGGAAAAGGAAAATGTATCATTCTTATAAAATGGCGGATTCTGGAATAAGACTGGCTGTCATTTAAGCCACTGGAAGAGCAAGCAGAAGTGTACATTGCATATATGTGCATATGGCTTTGTGTATGTCAAAGGAGAAAAGAGGGCACAGCACAAACACAAGAGGAAAACCACGTTTTACAAAATGTCATTCCTCAGGAAGAAAAATACATTTAGCAAATAATTACTTCAGTGTAAAAAGAAGAAAAATCATATTTCTTTGTATAAACCTTCTCAAAAACTTAATAATACATCACAAAACTGACAACTTCATTTCTTTATTCTTTGGGCTCTTCAAAGATTTTTTTCTATCAAAAAGTGAGTGGAGCAGCTAATATTTAAAGTGTCTGTTTTTTCTTGAAAACCAGTCTGTATAATCCTAGTCAAGAATTCCCCAAATGCAGACATTTGTCACTGGAAAATATTGATTTGCAAACAGAAATGTGTTGTGAGAATGCTCTGGAGTCCATTAACTTCTGTAAAATCAAAAAATATAATGTATCCTGCTTTACTCAATGTTTCCCAGCAGCTTTCTTGGGATGTTAGGCCTTGAGAATCATAGTTTCTTCGTCTCCTCTCTACAAGTGCCTTTCAGGTACTCTGTCTTTTCACAAGTCATCCTGAGAATTTTCTAACCCAACGGAAATGTGGGTGGACAGGAGGGCTGCAATTGCAGGAGATAGGAGTGCAGGTGTCTGATGCTCAGGAACAGACCTACAGCAACCGAACTGTTCTGAGGTTTCAAGATTCCTACTGCATCCTTGTGCTACTACCACATGGTGCTACTTACTTAACTCATGGTGCTAATTATAGTTTGATAAATACTGTCGTTAATTATTAATTCCTTTTATTTTATGAAGTAGTCTTTTTTTTCCCCCTGCCTTCTTCCTCTTGTATTTCCTGCTATTCTGGTATTCTTTCATTCAGTAAGATGCAAAACAGATGGTTGGATTAATTTTTCTTTCCTTTCCATGACTATATTGCTTTCATGTTCCAGATTCCCTGATTTGCTTGAGGAGAAGGTAGATATTTATAACAGCAACACCTAGACAATACATTTTGTCTTGATTTTTAGTTTCACATACCCTTAAGACAATGTGATCCATCTCCTAGGAGACTGTGAGCACTAGCAAGGAAACAAAGTGTACCTGTTTGAAAGCTGGTACTAGAAAAACTATTGTACATTTTATTCATATTAACAGTAGCTGCAAAGATCTACCTCATTTTGTTTTCATCACCTAAAAAGAAAGGATGCCATTTCCTCTGAGAAATGATAATATCAAATGTTAGTAAATTGAATAATTTTCTTTTATTTTTTCTAAATTAATATTTTGTGTTATTGAATACACTACTGTTGTTAGTGAACACTAGTTTCAACTAAATATAAAATTCTCAAGCATTTTGATATCATTTTTAACTAAAAGCACAAAAATATATAGAAAATGCAGATAAAAAGTCAGAGAGCACTGACTTTTGGGGAAAAAATCTGAAATAGACATTTTTTATTAAGATATTTTGTTAAAAAATGCATAGAATTGCTAACGATATTAATGTATTTTTTTCATTTCTTTAAGATTCCATTAGAAATCCTAAAATGATATGAGTTATACCTCATTGCTTATTTCTCTTTGTCTTTCTGTATCTGACCGGTAGATATTGGCCACAACCCTCATTGACAAGGATTTTCTTTAAAATCACCTGTTAGGACAATATTTTGGTCTTATGATTAGGAACTCAACAAAGCATTTGCATTCCTACAATATGAATATAAATGGCTTTATAATGAAGTCACCCATGCTCCTTGCTAATCCTAATGTGAGCTGATTAATAAAGTTACTGCTACTAATCAATTCTGTCAGAACATTATGGAGTTTGTGGAATGTGGTGTTATCTTGGTATAGGAGAAAACAAACTTTATGTGATAATATATTGGAATGTGCCCTGAGGGGCACGATTCCTGGGTGGTAGGGAGTGTGGAAGGATTTGGGCAGGTTCCTAGGGTGTTTGACACCTCCCATTACCTGGGACTTCACACCTGAACAGGTATTAGACCCTTGGAAACTGACATGTCACCTGATGGAAGGGTGCCTCGCCTATGCCAGTCAAAACCAGCAGCTTCTTCTGTACTGGGGCCTGGCCTGTGCTTATCTAGCCACTGTTCAATACTCTCAAGACTGTAGTGGAGGCAGGGATCCAAACTGTAATGGAGGACACTCTGGCTGAGACTGGGACTCAGACCATAACACCTACAGTCATTGTCCCAGTAGTGAAAAAGAAGAAATGGATAAGGTCAGCTAAAGGTCCATATCAGCAATTAGTAAGGGAGGAAGAAGAAGAAGGAGAAGGATTAGAAGGAAGAGAGGGGGCACAGCAAAGAGCTGGTCCTTCAACAGAGGAAGTCAGACAAATCAAACAGGAAAATAAGGTTACCCAGTCCCTGAACTTATCAGAACTCTGGGACTTGCGGCAAGATTTCAGCCGCCAGCCTGATGAGTGGATTCCTACCTGGTTGCTTTGATGCTGGAATAACAGGGTTGATAGTCAACAGTTGGAAGGTTATGAAGCCCAGCAGTTAGGATCCCTTGCCAGAGATCATGGAATCAAAAGAGGAATTGGAAGGGCGAGAACAAGTTGCGGCCTTCAGAGACGGTTCCTCTTAAGCGTGAGGGAAAGGTATCTGTTCAAGGAATATCTAATGAGCTCCCTGAGAAAGTGGGCCCCTGCAGATGAAGGTATCCAGTACTTGAGGGAATTAGCAGTGCTGGAAATCATTTATAGTAAGCTAAGTAGGGATGACACCCCCAAAGATCTGGAGGATATCTCTTGCACACTGGCCAGGTGTAGGAAGGTGGTTCAAAGTGCCCCTGCATCATATTCTAACAGCCTGGTAGCATTATATTTCAAAAGACAGATCCACCAAGTGTGGAGGTGATGTCTTCCTGGCTGCGGAATGTAGAAGAAACTTTGGGAACCTCATCATTCCCACGGGCCAGCAACTCAGCTCTCAGGGACAGCCCAAGAGATTGGTCTCCTCCTGCCCCATCCAGAGGGAAAGGAAGCCCCAAGTACAGGCCATGTGGTGAACTATGGTTCTTTCTGCATGACCAGGGGGAAGACATGAAGAAGTGGAATGGTGAACACACCTCTAAGCTTGAAGCTCAGGTACGTGAATTAAGAAGGAAGAGAGCTAGTAAGAAGACTGCCCACGCAATTGCTGCAGAGACCTCGGAAAGAAGTCAGTGACCTCTGAGATGCAAAAAGACTGAGATCAGCTACTTTGATCCCAGTGAGGGGACCTCTGGTCTGGCACTGCAAGGGTCAGACAGTGAATACTCTGACCAGGAACAGGAATAGAGGGGCCCTGCCTTAGGCCAGGAGGAGGAAATGGATGATTGGGTCTACTGGACTGTGTGGATTCGATGGCCTGGCACATCGGATCCACAGAGATATCAAGCTTTAGTAGATACGGGTGCACAGTGCGCATTGACACCATCGAGGCACAGAAGCACAGAGCACATCTGGATCTCTGGAGTGACAGGGGGATGCCAGGAATTATCAGTGCTAGAGGCTGAAGTGAGTTTAACAAGGGACAAGTGGTAAAAGCACCCCATTGTGACTGGCTCAGAGGCCCCTTGTATCCTTGGCATTGATTACCTCAGGAGAGGATACTTCAAAGATCCAAAGGGGTATTGATGGGCTTTTGGTGTAGCTACTGTGGCTACAGAGAAATTCAATTATCTACCCTGCCTGGCCTCTCAGAAGATCCTTCCATTGTAGGATTGTTAAAAGTCAAAGACCAACAAGTGCCAATTGCCACCACAACTTTGTATCGATGACAATACCAAACAACCAAGACTCTATGATCCCCACTCATAAGATGATCCAAAAGCTGGAGAGCCAAAGAGTGTCAGCAAGACCCATTCACCATTCAACAGTCCCATCTGGCCTGTGCGTAAGTCTGATGGAGGATGAAGATTAACTGTGGACTATCATGGCTTGAATAAAGTTACCCTGTCGCTGAGTGCCACTGTGCCAGACACGCTGGAGTTCCAGTATGAACTGGAGTCCCAAGGCAGCGAAACGGTACGCCACCACTGACATTGCAAATGCATTCTTTTCCATCCCCTTAGCAGCAGAATGCAGGCTGCAGTTCGCTTTCACCAGGAGGGGTACGCAGTACACCTGTAATCGACTGCCCCAGGGGTAGAAACACAGTCCCACCATCTGCCATGGACTGATCCAGGCTACACTAGAGAAGAGTGAGGCTCTAGAACACCTACAATATATTGATGACATAACTGTATGGGGGGACACAGCAGAGGAAGTTTTTGAGAAGGGAAAGAAAATCATCCGGATTCTCCTCAGAGCCAGTCTCGCCATCAAAAAGAGTAAGGTCAAGGGACCTGCCAGAGAGATCCAGTTTCTGGGGGTGAAGTGGCAAGATGGACATAATCAGATCCCGAGAGAAGTCATCAACAAGATCACAGTGACGGCTCCACCAACCAGCAAGAAGGAAACACAAGCTTTCCCGGGTGCCATAGGTATCTGGAGGATGCATGTCCCTGAGTACAGTCAAATCATAAGCCCACTCTACTTAGTGACTCATAAGAAGAACAATTTCCACTGGGGCCCCAAACAGCAGCAAGTCTTTAAACAGATCAAGGAGGAATTTGCACATGCTGTGGCCCTTGGGCCAGTTAGGACAGGACCAAACATGAAAAATGTACTTTATTCTGCAGCAAGGGATAACGGTCCTTCCTGGAGCCTCTGGCAAAAGGTGCCTGGTGAGGCCCAAGGCCGACCACTCGGATTCTAGAGCCGAAGCTACAGAGGATCTGAGGCCAACTACGCCACTACAGAGAAGGAGATCCTGGTGGCTTATGAAGGAATACAAGCAGCCTCAGAGGTGACTGGCACAGAAGAACAGCTCCTCCTGGCACCCCGACTGCCAGTGCTGAGATGGATGTTCAAGGGAAAGGCGCCCTCTACGCATCATGCCACCGATGTTACATGGAGTAAGTGGACTGCTCTGATCACACAGCGCCACTCAAATTGGAAAACCGAATCGCCCTGGGATCCTAGAGATCATAACAAATTGGCCTGAAGGTGGGAACTTCAGTCTGGCAGATGAGGCGGAAGGAGAACAGGTGGTACAGGCTGAGGAAGCTTCACCACACAATCAGTTACCCTAAGGAGAAACACGTTATGCTCTCTTCACTGATGGTTCCTGCTGCATTGTAGGAGTGAACCGAAAGTGGAAAGCAGCTGTCTGGAGTCCCACCTGAGAAGCAGCAGAAGCTACTGAAGGAGAAGGCGAATCGAGTCAATTTGCAGAGCTCAAAGCTGTCCAGTTGGCCCTGGACATCGCCTAACAAGAGAAGTGGTCAAGGCTTTACCTCTGCACTGACTCGTGGATGATAGCCAATGCTCTGTGGGGGTGGCTGGACCAATGGAAGAAGACTAATTGGAAGCATAGAGGAAAACCCATCTGGGCTGCTGATATGTGGCAAGACATTGCTGCCTGGATAGAGAAGCTGACTGTGAGAGTCCGCCATGTAGATGCCTACGTGCCCAAAAATCGAGCTAGTGGGGAACATCACAACAACAAACAATCAGATCGAGCTGCACAAGTCAAGGTGTCACAGATCTGGACTGGCAGCATAAGGGAGAGTTGTTAGTAGCTCGATGGGCCTATGATGCCTCAGGGCCATCAGGGCAGAGATGCCACCCATAGATTGGCACGAGACCGAGGGGTGGATCTAACCATGGACACTATCTCCCAGATTATCCATGATTGTGAGACATCCACTGCCATTAAACAGGCAAAGAGACTGAAGCTCCTGTGGTATGGTGGACGTTGGGATAAGTAGAGCTACGGAGAGGCTTGCCAGGCTGATCATATCACACTGCCACAGACGCGCCAAGGTAAGTGCTATATGCTTACCATGGCGGAAGCAACCACTGGATGGCTAGAGACATATCTCCCGTGCCTCATGCCACTGCCCGAAATACCATCCTGGGTCTTGAAAAGCAAGTCCTGTGGCAACACAGCACCCCAGAGCGGATTGAGTCAGACAATGAGAGCCATTTCAAGAACAGTTTAATTGCTACCTGGGCAAAGGAGCATGGCATTGAGTGGGTGTATCACATCCCATACCATGCAGCAGCCGCCAGGAAGGTTGAGCGGTGTAATGGACTGTTGAAAACCACTCTGAAGGCATTGGGTGGGGGGACTTTCAAGCCCTGGGATCAGCACCTAGCAAAGGCTACATGGCTAATCAACACCAGAGGCTCCGTCAATCGAGCCGGCCCTGCCCAATCAGAGTCCCTTCACACTGTGGATGGAGACAAAGTCCCAGTAATTCACTTGAGAGGTATGTTAGGTAAAGCAGTTTGGATTAACCCTGCCTCAAGCAAAGGCAAACCCACTTGTAGGATTGTCTTTGCTCAGGGACCAGGGTGTACCTACTGGATAATGAGGGAAGATGGGGAGATCCAGTGTGTGAACCTCAAGGAGATTTAACCTTGGGGGAAAGATAATTTGTATTCTGAGTTGTATGTTGCAGGAAATAAGTCACAGGAAAAGGAAGACCTGAGCCAAGCTGGTGTTGGTGCCCAACGATCAATTGTTTCTCCTGCCCTGAGTATCCATGAAGCCCAAGACCTGGAGGGGTGGAAGACAGCCCTAAAAACAAGATCTGTGCAAGCACGGGAAATAGGCAGATATGGGATCTGGGTATGGCATAAATGATATGGAATAAGGGGTGGAGATTGTGATGGGTCTGGCTGAACCGGAATTTTTTTCCCCATAGTAGCTCTACATTGGTAGCTAGAGGAGTGTTGATAACACATCCATGTTTTGGCTACTTCTGAGCACAGCACTGTAACATTCAGTCCAGGGCGAGGTCCTGGGACGTGACACAAGTAGGCCAGCTGACCCACAGTGACCAAGGGAATATTCCATACCATGTGACATCAACCCAGATATAAAAGCTGAGGCAAGTAGCAGGACCAGAGGCACTCATTGTCTCTGATGGCTGCCTGCTGACAACTGTTATGCGTGCTGGAGCCCTGCTTCTCAGAGAAGTGGCCATCCATCGCTGCTTATGGGAAGTAGAGATTAACTGTTAGCTTCTGCTTTGTGCACACACATGCTGCTTTTGCTTTCTTTTTTTTGCATAAATATAAACTGCCTTATTGCAACCCACAATTTGTGTAGTTTTCTTTTCCCGTCTTACTCTCTCCCCTGTCCAGCTGGGAAGGGGAGGGATAGAGTGGCTGGGTGGGCACCTGGCATTCAGCCAAGGTGAACCTACCGCATGCTTCTATAAATAAGAAATGAGGGTTTCACTGCTTGTGAAGTAATTAGCAACTGAAAAAATGCTTTATCACCACAAAACTTAACATTGTAGATAACTGTTCAGTGATTTTTGTTAACTTAACAGCAGGGCAATGAACAAATATTAGAGAAAATTATGTTCAGACAGGGGGAAAACCCTCATTCCTTTAGTAATCAGGAAACATGGTTGGTGTAAGATAATGTGGCAGCGTTCTATCTTGGATGGAATCAGACATGCTATTAGCAGTTAAATATTTTAGGGGGGAGATTTTAATCAGAAACACAAGTTACCTACAGAGGTTTACACAGATCAGATTTATTGCTATACGTAGAAATTATACAATGGTGTGATATGGCATATTGTGAGAACTATGGGATGAGTTCTATACTGGTTTCGATCTACAATGCCTCATGACCTCAGAGTAGTAAGCATCGACTAGTAATAAGCACAGTAGTCTATAGCTTTCAGAATGAACTTGTCTAAATGGTAATAGAAAATGCAGAAGCATTTAGAGGGGGAATGTTAAGATTTTGCCAATGCTCACAAGCACTGGTGACAATAGCAAAACATGAGACAGTATAAATAAAAAATCTATCATAATCATTCACTTTTTAAATAGTTTGATATTTGGATGATGCAACTTTACAGTTCTGCATAATACAGTTTGAAGACTATAAAGTAAATCTTTTCTTTAAACTATATAAAAAAATCTCAGACCTTGATTTAGAAATTTAGAAATATGAAGAATAATCTATAACCATATTTTACTGGTCTGTTGTACTCATAATTTAAAATATTACTCTATTTTTAGTCTGAGATGATGTAGTTCCTACTTGTAGATATTAAACCTTGATGTATGACTTCTGTATGACTTCTCATCTGAGTGCTGTATCATTTCTTTAACACTGGTAACAATCAGAACAGGTGCCTGTTGTGCCCAGTCTGTAGGGAGTGAATGAGCCTGTTTAGCAGGGAAATGCTTCCAGATTGCACCGTGCTTCTGAGAGGTGATTAGAGAGAGAATCAAAGCAAGAAGGTGAGAGTCTGTAGCTCACATGAAGCTGAGATGGAGCTAGCAGCCAGCTAGGTTTCTTCCTAAGGACCAGAGGAAGCTGCAGAGATTTTTCTGAAACCTGCAAGATTCCTTATTTGACTGAGGAAAGGACTTACAAGAAGAGCTGTTTACAGACTGTTTCCTATCTTCCATTATTTAAGAATTGAAAATTCAATATTTTTTTTAAATAATTTTGGTCTTTTAGACATATTTATGCATAACTTCCCTCAATATAACTGCCAGGAGATCTCACTGTATGGGTCTGGACTGCAAGTACAGCTAGGAAACCTTTCTTATAACAGGCTTCTGGCAAATAAAAACCCTAAAGGGGTGAGCAACATATTTTTTCTTTTCCAGGTTAAGATCCTTTTATCACCAAATCATATTTTCTAATTTTTCAGTGGTCTCTTGTCTGTATTTGAACCTGCTCCATTTTATCAACATACTACACATATTATGGACAGAAAATTGTCATGCTTACAAAAGTACAGAAGTAATTTTAATTTCCTACTGCAACTAATAGTGTCCATAGGGATTAAGCTGCAGTTCTTGGCCATAATACTGAATAAGGAGTGCGTGTTTAGCTCGTTGGCTTTAAAGACTGACAAGTTCTTTTCAGAGTTCGTTACTCACTGGTAAAGCTATAAGTACAAAAGTACTACACATTCTCCAGTTATGTTCTGTTGGAGGCATACCCCAGGGATGCAGGGTGAGGCATTCTGGGTCTTGGAGTCTCCAGAAGTGCACTGACACACATGAGCAGTGAGTACACTACTGTCATTGGTCCAGGCGAATCACATGCCCCCCGAGGGTATATACTGGGGGCTTTTCTTTCAAATAAAAGATTTGACTGTTTGCAATCCTAGCTGTCGGGTCATGTCTTATTATATTATATTAATAAGCCATACATGGCACCTCATGTTGGGCGCCAGATATTGCTTTATTAATATAATAAGTAAATAACCATTCAGACCTGGCTGGCTGATTGGGCGTTCAACAACAAAATCCTCTTTATTCAAATGAGACAACAGCTTATGTACGGGTTCAATTACTGACACGTGACTCCCTTGACCAATCACTAGGGGGGTATCTCACTACCCATGTGCACGGGAGTACATTTGGACTTCATTTCCCAGGATGCCCCTTCCACCATCCCTAAAACCCGACTCCTACAGTGTTCTGCATCTTTTTTCTTAGGTTATGACTTTGTATTTGGCTGAACTGAAGTTCGTTTTGCTTCCTTCAGTTCATGCAGACAAGTAAACCATAACTTTGTATATCAGAACCAAGAAAGAAAGGAAAAAAAAAAAATATATCCTTAGGGAAAGTTAACATCGTTCTGGGAGAACTCTGAATAAAGTTTAGATAAATTTGCTTTGGTTTTATCTTTCCGAAATAAAGTTTGATACAATTTCCAGTATGTTTCTTCAGGTATGCTAACACATTATTTTCTATACAATATTAAAATAAAGAACATCCTACAAAATTTGAAAAAGCACCAAATAATTCACCAGCCCACTTGTAATGCATGAATCTTCTCACCAGATTCTTAAATTTCTATTACACACTCTTTCCTGTATCTTCATAGAAAGTGTAATGCTCGTGTAGCTGAGCTCTTTCCAATCCTAAAACCACCATATAAAACTTACTTTCTTTAAAAAATCCACTATGGATGAAAGATGGTGTTGGGTCCAAGCAGTCATGCGGTATAACTTCAAAATTCGATAGAATTATTTAGTGTGCACTGTTCAATCTGACACCTTCTTTTCTCAACTACAAAGTACCTTTGTGAAATAAAAAACAAATACCAAGCCATATAACAAAGTCTATTTAGTACTTTCACATTAGCTTTTGACATTCTTAAAAAATGGTATCTATATCCTTCCATAGGAGAAAAAGCTCTTTTAAGGGTGGGATGTGGCTAAATGTAGAGGTTTTTCCAGGAAGGGAAAATTTCACTCCTACCCTTTTAACCCACCTCATGGACTTCAATGCCAGAATTCACAATTAGCTCACAATGGGTCTACTGTCTACTTTGTGAAAATGACTTAAATGGGTCGAAAGATTTTTGGAAACTTTTTTGTATATGTTCAGAAATTTTCTTATAGTTTATATTTAGAAAAATGTAGCTCGATTTGATATTATTACAATACTTATTCTGTGCCATACACAAATTAAAAAAAAATCCAGTTGATTTTAATAGTCTAGTATCTGTTAAAACCAGGAATATTTTCTCTATGTTTTGTTTAAGAATTGCTTTCTTAGGGTTTTAAATGCCACCATTCTTTAGACCTGTTTTTTAAGGACTCTTTTTAAAGTGAAATAATTTTGGATTCCAATGTTTTCAATTATCTAAATGAATTCTTCACTTTTTTAAAAGGTTTTCAGGAGAAAGCTGATGCTATAAATAGGTAACCAACCAAGAGTCAATTATTTCATATATTCCATGTAGTTTTAGATTTAGCAGTACCACCAAGTGAGATCTCAATGGGGTTTGTAATGACTTGACACCACATGCTGGGTTTGTTACTCATGTAGTCTTGATTCTTCTGCTCTCTTACTGCATAGACTTCCATGAGGCACTGAAGACAATTCAACCTTGTTCATTTTTAAAAATTCTCTCCAAATGCACCTAGAATTACTAATATTTTTAATATATATTTTAATCGTGAAGCTAAGTGTGATGTTCTTGATTTTCTGCTCTCTGCAGTAGTGTGTAGTAAAAAATATCTCTTTCAAACACAGAAATCCAGTTTATACAGCCATGTGTTGTTGTTTTTTATTGTTTCTTTTATGAACAAAATTCTGTTGTTTAATATTATGTACACTGGGAGTTATCCTAAATCATACATGATATCTCAATAAATTATCATTTTCCAACTTCCTTTTTCTAACTATAATACTGTTTATGAGTGCAGACTTCTATCTGTATTAATACTTTTCTGTCCACAGTTTTGCCATTTCTCAATAGTTTTCAAAACAGGTATGTGTATTTTTCTCCTGTTGTGATGCAAATGAAGTCAGTTAAGTAAGATACAGCCCTAGAATACGTACAAGATTTATCACTTAATATTCTCTGTAGCAGCTAACCTTAGTCAGCATGAAATATTTCCTGTTGCTAAGACAGTGCGAAAGAGCTTGATATACGAAATTAGATAAAAGATAAAACAATGTCCTCTTCCTTGTTGAATACCTCTCCAATTGTATTATTATTGATAATTGCAGTTACAGCAACTATCCTCTGGGTGTGGAAATCGGGAATATTTAAGGACTCTTGATATCCAGCCAGAAGCCTGACTTCAGATTTGTCCTAAGGCCTACTGTCAAAAGACATAAAGAGAAATCCAGAATATCATTTACATATCTCTAATTTATTTATATTATTTGCTTATTTATGTAAAACCTTATGATTTAGTCTGACTAAATTTATTGACACAACAAGAGATTTGTTTGGGCCATTTTCTGGTTTTAATTTTTTTTTCCCTCTGGAAAAATAAAGTTTCTTCCTTTTCTGACACACATCAATCATGGAACCTTGGGATTTAATTATTATGACCAGTTTTGAATTTGAATTTCATTACAATATGTAAATTATTCTTGAAACTATTTTTAAATGCTAGCCTGACTGCTATATGACACAAGTCCTTGGCTGTCAGAGCTGAATTCAACGTGCCTTATTTACCTTGCCTAACTCTCATATGCAATATGAAGCTGCTCCCATCAGGGAGCATACAGTCTTCTGTGGAACAAGTTGTCCTAAAAGGAACAATGAAATTTTCCACAAAGCAGACAGAGTGCAGAATGCAATGGGACACCGTGGAGCTCCTCAGTGACAAGTCTACCTGCATGAGAGGTTGTGACTCACCTGTGACTGTACAGGCAAGCATAAAGAAATATTGCACAAAAGCCCCTGAGACTGCTTATCTTAAAATTAAACTAGCAGGTCAAGTGACAGCTATTTAAACATTACAGTAAGTTGTAGTGAATGCATATATCAAACAATTATGGGGCAGTGTCCAGTGAGTGTGTATTGGGTTTGTGTTGCTGGGTTTTGGTAGTGGGAGAGGTACAGGAGTGGCTTCTGTGAGAAGCTGCTGAAAGCTTCCCCCATGTCTGGCAGAGCCAATGCCAGCCCACCCCAGGAGAGACCCACCACTAGACAAGGCTGGGCCAATCGCATATGGTGATAACACTTCTGTGATAACATATTTAAGAAAATAAAGGAAAAAAAGTTATTGGGCAGATGTAATTGCTGCCAGAGAAAAGCAGAATGAGAATGAGAGGAACAACTATGCAGATACCAGGGTCAGTGAAGGAGGGGGAGGAGGTGCTCCAGGCACTGGAGCCAAGTTTTCTCTGCAGCCTGTAGTGCAGACCATGGCGAAGCAGGTTGTCCCCCTGCAGACTATGGAGGACCACAGGAGTGCAGAGATCCACCTGCAGCCCATAGAGAAGACCCACGGTGGAGCAGGTGGATGCCTGAGAGGGGTGTGTGAACTCATGGGAAATCCATGCTGGAGCAGGCTCCTGGCAGGGACCTGAAGACCCATGGAGAGAGGAGCCCATGCTGAAGCAGGTTTCCTGGTAGGACTTGTGACCTGTGGGGATCCACACTGGAGCAGCCTGTGCCTGAAGGACTGCACCCCATGGAGGAGTGACCCATGTTGCAGCAATTTGTGGAGAGCTGTTGCCTATGGGATGGACTCACACTGGAGAAGTTGGAGGAGAACTATCTCCCATGGGGGGACCCCCACACTGGAGCAGGGGAAGGGCTCCTCTTCCTGAGCAATAGTAGAAACAACCTGTGATGAACTGACCGTAATCACCCCTCCTCGTCTCCCTGCAGTGCTGTCTGGGAAGAGGCAGAGCTGGGAAGGAGGAAGCGGTGGGGGATGGTGTTTTTAAGGTCTGTTTTTCCTTCTCATTATGCTGCTCTGATTTTTTAGGAATAAATTCAGTTAATACCTCCAGTTTGAGTCTGTTTTGCCCATGATGGTATTTGGTGGGTGATCTTTCCAGTCCTTATCTAAACTCATGAATCTTTTGCTATATTTTGTCTCTCCTGTCCAGTTGCGGAGGGGAGTGATAGAGTGGCTTTGGCAGGTGCCTGGCATCCCTACTATAATCTTTTTGATGTCATGATTTGGATAACGAGGAGTTTGAGGTAAGGATAGTAATTGGGAGAGGTAACAGGCAAAACAAGTATTGAACAATGTAAGAGGATGGAATGATCATGGGGAATATTTGTTGTAATTGTTGTGGAGGGACAAGGGGTGAATTTTGTGTAAATAGTCCACATTCGTTTTGTGTTGTGATGGTGTTATTTCTATTTTTGTGGGGGGATTTTTGTTTTGGTTTTGTTGGTTGTTTTTGTTGATGTGAATGAAGGTTGCATGATAAATGTGTATTTCTCCTCCCATGGGAAAAGGCAAACCCATGCTCAGGATTGTCTTTGCTCAAGGATCAGGGTGTACTTAGTGGGTAATGCAGAAGGATGGGGAGACCCAGTGTGTACCTCAAGATTTAACCTTGCGGGAAAATTAATCTGTGGTGTCAGTTGTATATTGCAGGAAGTAAAGTAGCAGGAATTACATGAACCAATGAAGAATGAATTTTGCGAGGAGCAAGAACAGTGTGACGATGACTTGAGCCAGGCCACTGTTGGTGCCCATTGATCAACTGTGCTGCTTCTCCTATTCTGAGTATCTATCCTGACGGAATGGAGTCCATGATCTGGAGGGGTGGAATAAGCCCATGAAAATAGGAAAATATCCATCTGTAAAAGGATGGGGGATAGAAGTTAATAAAAATGTGTAAATCTGTATGTGGAGCATACAGATAGAATGTAGTTTAAGTTGAATGTGTTGGTAAGAACAGATTCCAGTAATGAAAAATAAATGCAATGGAACAGTTAGAATAGATATAAATTATGTAGGATCTGAGTACGACACAAATGGTATGGAATAAGAGGTGGAGATTGTATTGGGTCTGGCTGAGATGGAGTTCATTTTGCCCATAACAGCCCTCATAATGTTGTGCTTTGCATAGGTAACTAGAAGGGTGTTGATAACACACTAATTTGGCTACTGCTGAGCGGGGCTGGCACAGCATCAGCACTGTCTCTCAGTATTTATCCCCCTGCATCAATGGGCAGGGGGTGGGCAAGAGCCTAGGATGGCACAGGTGACCCAAATTAACCAAAAGGATATTCCATACCATATGATGTCAGCTAAGATATAAAAGCTAAGGAAAGGAGAAGGACGGGGGGCATTCATTATTTACAATGTTTGTCTTCTGGAGCAACCACTAGGTGTGCTGAACCCCTGCTTCCCAGGAAGTCACTGAACATCCCTTGCTTATGGGAAGTAGAGAATAAACCTTTTTTTTTTTCTCTTTGCTTATGCGTCAAAAAACTTTCTCTTTTACTTTAGTAAACTACTTTATCTCAACCTAAAAGGGAGGGGTGGACCCCTTGGAGAGGGATCCCTCGAGAGCTTGCTTTCCCGGGAAGGGACCTCCACATAGCAGGGAAAAAGACTTTGAGCTTTAACCCCCTATAATTTGTGGTAAAGACATGGTGAAACGGATGATGTCCCCCCTGAAGCCCATGGATGAACCCTCGGTGAAAGCCGAGCGGTTAGAGACAGGGTACAGAGACCCCACACCTCATAGAAGAGATGACAGAGAGAGAGAAATTTTCTAGCTATGGCAAATTGGAACTGTAATTCTGAGAGTGAAGGAAAAGCTTCTCCTCCTGGACTGATATGGGGGGAGAAGGGGTGGTTTTGTCAATACATAGGTTTGTCATTATAGGAAAGGCTAGTTAGAATTGTTGTATATGTATTATTCTATAGTTTCTATTCTGTTAGCAATAAATGTTAATATTATTCCCCATGCTGAGTCTCTTTTGCCTGTGTGAAACTTCTTTCACCCTTTAGTAAATTTGTGGGGGTTCGAAAAATTGGCCCAGAGCCAAACCATGACACAAAGTAAGCCCAGGAATTAATTAGCCACTTCCTGTGGGTACGCAGTGTTCAGCCATCTCCAGGAAAGCAGGGCTCCATCACACATTAACAGTGAATGCGGAAGACAAAACACCATCATTCAGAATGTCCCCTTCTTCCTTCTTCCCCCACATTTATGTGCTAAGCATGATGCCATATGGTGTTTGATATGTTGTTGGTCAGTTAGGATCAACTGTCCCACTGTGTCACTTCCCAGATCCTTGCACATCCCCAGCCGACTTTCTGGCAGGGTGATGAAAAAAAAATATCTTGACTCTTTGTGAGCCCTACTCAGCAATAACTAAAATATCCCTGTGTTATCAACACTGTTACCAGCAAAACTTCAAAACACAGTCCCATACTAGCTACTGTGGAAGAAACTAACTTGATCCCAGTAAAAAGAAGTACAGCTTATCTGAGTTAGGAGTATTCTATTATCCATCATTTTCCTATAAATAAATAGTATTGCTAATTTGGCTAGTTGCAAATTGTAAATAATTTAAAGTTCAGTTTAATGTTTATCAATATTATCAAGTTTGAACAAAACATTTCCATTTCCCTGGAAAGCTATATTTATAATTATTTGGTACTGTAGGGTTTCTGTCTTATATTCTGCTGACTTGAATGTGTCTAAGAAATAGCTGAGCACTGCAAAGACAAATCTGTTTGTGTCTCTAAGTTTGCACGTAAACTTCCAAGAAATAATTGATTTCTGTGGCAGTCCATTGTTGTATGAAACATCATCTTGAAGTTCTGTTCTCTAAACTCAGACTTATTCTGTTTGGAAATTAAATATAAATGTTTGAGGTTTTTCTTTGTCTATTTTTTTCCACTTATATTATGGCACTGTAACCATTTCACATATCGGGATTACATCCAATAGCACTGTTTTATAGCTCTGTCTGTGAGGTAATTTGGGAAGTACAACAAGAAAGAAAAATAGTAAGAGAAATCTTTTTTTCTGAAAGGAGTTGATTTCTATGGAGTTGCACAGAAGTAAATAATTATGAAGGTTAGCCTCTTCTCATGGTTGAATCAAGTAATATAGATTGACCGTAGTAATTAGAGTACTCTAGATTCACTCCTGATATTAAATAAGGAACTATATATGGAATGACAAGCATTGAGAGGTTGAGGAAGAGTGTGATGCTTTTCTCAGTACACTGTTAGCAGAATCCAGAAATATGTACTTTATGAAAAACTTAACTACACACCAACGGATGCTGATGATAAAGTTGGAATCACTCAAGCAAGCTACATCAGAAAAAAGCCATAAAATAATTCTGCTTTTCCGATACAGATGAAAATCTGAATATAGTAAAGAAATAAAATACATTACTACCATGAAAGAATAGAGACTTATAGAGACTTAAATAAAATATAATGGCAGATTAAAGACTAGCAGAGAAGTTTTAATGGAAGATAGTATCATTCAAACTGGTAGGTACAGGGACTTCTGATGAGTTTATGAAGTGCGTATAAGCTTAAGTTTAAACACAGGTGAGCAACATGGCAATTTCCATTCATATTTTGATGATGTGAATAGAATGTGATGATCATATCTTCAGATTTCAACTGAGAAAAAGGCTTCCATGGTCCTATCAAACTGAGTACTTTGTCATCTTAATCCACTTCATTCTTAATCTATATAGATGTGAATTGATTTTGTATAAATTATCCAAATAATTCATTGTACATTTCTCCAGTTTACTTATGCAGGGAAAGTTAAAAAGAAATAAGAAAACAAATCACAAAACCAAACCAAACCAAAACAGGAGAGTAGTGTTATAGAAAGAATTTTAAGAGTTCCTCAACGTCTCTGAGACCTGCCCTGGCAATTCAGTACAGCTGAAGCTGCAGTAAGGTCTGCTGGAGAGCCTCTTCTTCACAAGATACTGAAAATTTGTTCATGTAGGGCTACTTAATAAGTGAGACATGAGACTTAGAGCTCAAGAACACTTTTTTTTCCTAATTAAATAAGTTATATAGCTAACAAGACATAAATCTCATTTGTGATGCAAATAGAAATTCTGTATATGATTTGTATCCAAATTCAAAAATCCCAATAGCCAGGATTCACTTAACACAGAGAAATGCATCCTATCAATTGTGACAAATCTACATCTCAGCAAAACTCACTATTCATTTACAAAAGTAGACATATTCTAAATTATACATTTTTCTTGAATAATACCATGTGAATTTTGGTTCTAACATCAATTTATTTTTTCATGTGTTATTGCTAATATACTAAATGTAAAATGTTTTTTTAAATTATATGAATTTAAAGTTTCTACATTTTAGTGACATGTTGCAATCAACTGTCTACCAACTCTGACTTATTTCTTAACCAGAAAAAAATTGAAATTAACTTATTAAAGTTCTAAACTATTCTTTTTTAAAAAAGGCATTTAGTGTACAGTATAGATGAAAAAAAAGTGACTAAATTTTATTGAGAATTATGAACTCAGCTAAAAGAAAACGAAATTAAACACATCAAGAAACAGCTGTCCACTTATACTCGAACCTTTTTTCATACAAAGAAATTTTATTATTATATGAAAAGAAAAGAAAAAACCAACACCACAGCTTACTGAAGAAATGTGTATATGAGATAAATTCAATTATTCTTCCATCTATAAATATTCAAAGTAAACTTGAATGAAACTTCTTTCACAGCTCCTTTCAGCCCATGAGTGGGCAGTTAGACAAGCGGGTTTTTTTTTTGGTTTTCCCTAAGATTTTCCTTGTTCTGCTATCCTAGGAATTCTGAGTTGAGGAAAAAAAGAAATTAAAAGAGAGAGCATTCATGTTCCATAGACAGTTCTATAGTTGAGAAATTCCTTTTAAAATGACATTGACAAGAATAAACACAATCCATTACAGTTCTTTTGTCAGAATGGGGTCATCTGGATTCTACCTTTTCTGGGAAACAGACAGGACTGTGCACCTCTCTGGAGTGTGTGTACACCAAAGCATGCAGTATGGGGAGCAAATGTGAGGAATCAGGGGTCAGAGTGCTGTGCCAGGACTACCATTTCTTGCAGCCATGAAGGTGGGGTAGTACAGCTCACATTGTTGAAGTGCTACCATGGATGGGTATGAGCTTTGTATGAAGGAGAGGCCTGGAGGGCAAGGAAGGAAGTTGCCCTTTATGTGAGAGACCAGTAGGGAAGCGTGGACCTTTGACCAGAACCACCTGAGGCTTAGAGGTGGGGAATAAAGGGCAAATCAGGGTCTGGGTGTCTGCTGTGGACTGCCTGGGCAGAAGGAAGTGGATGAGGACTTCTTCAGACAGCTGTAAGAAGCCTCGCATTTGTAGGCTGTGATCTTCATGGAGCAGTAAGACCACTCTAATACCTCCTCAAAGGACAGCACACCAGGGCACAAGCAATCCAGGTTTCTAGAGTACATTGATGGCAAGTTCCTAATACAGGTAATGACAAGGGAAGACTCGCAGCTGACCCTCATGCTTACAAATGAGAAAAAACTGTTCAGGGGTGTTAAAGTGAGAGGTGGTGTACATGGCAGTGATCATGAGATAGTGGAGCTGAGGATTCTGAGAGGAGAAAACATGGCAAAAAAAAGAATACAACCTTAAATGTGAGGAGGAGAACTTTGGCCTGTTCAGAGATCTGCTTGGAAGGATCTCAGTAAGAAGAATTGTGTCTCTGCCTGGGTTATTGGGGTTCCACTACCTGCCATAATGCTTCTTGCCACCTAGTGCTCATGGAGAGCAGTCTTTAATCACATAACCTCACTCTATTTCCTTTCTGATAGGAAAAGTGATACTTTTGTAAGTATATATTGACCAGCAAGAAGATGACAAACATAAAAATGCATTAAAAATGTAATTTTCCATGGTTCTTTTAAAGCAAATAACTTTAATTCCTACCTCACCTAACTGGTAATCAGTCAGCCACTGCCAGTATAACTGGTGAGATAATTTGGGTAGTGCTACCCACAATGCTCTACACCTACTTATTGTGGTAGAGACAAAAGAAATTCAAACAAATTCTTCTCTTTGCCTATCTCAGTTTTGTCTTTTTCTTCCCATCATTCTCTTACGAGAGAAAGAAAGGATATTTCCCTCTTATATTTCAAGCCTTTGGAAATCAGCATGACATCTTACTGCTGTCATTAATATTTGTTCCAGGTTTCTGATGTTCTTATTTCCACAAGTCTTATCCAGCCAAAGAATATACAAAGATAAATGTTTGCCCTACTGAAAGGGATTTTCCATCTTCAATTTTATCTCATTATCACTGTCTTCCCCAAGTTGGCAGCATAACTATTATCTGCCCTGTCTTTTCCATGAACCCTGTAGAAAATCAGTGTAGGCACTTCTACGTTGTCTCCACTGTGCCAGCAGCGATCACAACTATTGCATGATGCCATGGCAGATGAAGCCATTTACTGGGAGCATTGACTGCAGAACTTCAATTACTGCTTCAGATGTTCTTCTGCTTCACCAATGAAAGTGGTCTGCAGACATCTGAAAACAAAGTGATGTTTGCTCTCTGTCAGGGTCAAGGTTGGTCCTGTTCATTTGCTGTTCTCTGCAGAACAAAGGAGAGGAGATGCAAGAAAGCTGGGAGCAGGAACTTGTTCTAAAACAACAGCCTCAACCAGGACCTGTTGGCACAGGTTCTTGTGCTTAGGAGAACCACCAGGGCCACACTGTATTTAAGGCTCTGGCAGACTATTCCATTCAAGATCCATGTCTATTGCCATGTACTTTGTTGACTCGTAAGGGAAAAAATATGTGTGACAAATCTCAATTTTTTTACTTTTTTCTGGACTGTTCCCAGGTCTTTTTTTAGCCTAGCTCTGCAGATCTGTATTTGCTACTTTCCTGCCCATATAGACCTCTCTCCTGCAAAACAGATCAGCCCCATATGCCTCCCATTCGCTTAGACATGCTAAAGGAAATTTGTCTGATGGACAAAAGAAAAGTGCGAGCTTTTATCAAAAAAAAAAAAGCACTGCCAAAAAAATATATCTTTTCTTCAAGGAACACTTTATTTAGAGATATTTGCAGATAGTTATAAATGTGCATTGAATTAAAAATCCCCAAGGGCTATGTTTGAATTCAAACCCTGCAGGAACATGTAGAGTTTGCCCATCACCTGCTATCATCTACAGTAGATCTTACATATTTTTCTTCTTAAGCTCAATGCAAGAATGCATTAATTCCACTATCTAAAGAATTCTGCTTTTTTCCTATTTGCTTTGACCTACTCTGGTCATTCTTTGATTGCATATATACACTGGATAGGCAGGATTAGCCAGCAAACCTATGGCACAGTACTGGTTGTATTGTCAGCAAGAAAACTACACTGGAAAATAAAGCACACATGTTTTACTTGAAGCAAACCAAAATTATAGGAAGGAATTCACAGGAATTCAGCTTTTGGGGCTGGTCAGAATTTTCAAGGGGCCATTCAGTTGCTTTTCAAATCTCACCTGGTAGCATCTACATGCCTTGAGTATTTCACCTGGTGTCTGTTGTGAGCGAGTCGTTAGGCCTCTTAAAGATTCACCATCAAAGTTATTGGCAAAAAGCAGGTTTTAATATGAATTTGTGAAGGTGTGAATTTAACAGAGTTCAGTGACAAAGTTCACTCTGTTACTACACAGATGAAGCATAAAATAAAAATCGGAGAAGAATTTCATACTATATTTTTGGTTATTCTCCAAATGAATTACAGTACTAATATGGTCCGTAAAGTTATTTTAAAATCTTTTCTCCTAAACTGTTGGTTTTGTTTTGTAAATAATTCCTCAAACTCTTTGTTCCTGGCTCAGGTTGGAGGGTCAGCAATCTGCATACTAACCGGGTTAATATATTAATCTTCTTGCAATACAGACATGACATAGAAACATAAAATTACAGAATGTCCTGGGTTGGAAGGAACCTTAAAAGATCTAGTTCCAACTCACCTGCCATGGGAAGGGACACCTTTCACTGGACCAGGTTGCTCAAAGTTCCATCAAACCTGGCCTTGAACACTGCCACAACTTCTCTGGAAAACCTGTTCCAGTGCCTCACCATCCTGACAATAAAGAATTTCTTCTTAATATCTTATCTGAACCTACTCTCTCTCAGTTTAAAGTCATTCCCCCTTGTCCTTTACCATGTACTGGTAAAAAAGTCCCTCTCCATCTTTCTTGTAGGCTCCTTTCAGGTGTTGGAAGGCAGAAATTAGATCCCCTTGGAACCTTCTCTTTTCCAGGCTGAACAATCCTAATTCTCCCAGCTCTTCCTAATAAGAGAGGTGCTCCATCAGTCTACTTGGTGGCCCTCTTCTGGCCCTGAGAGCTGGACACTGTACTCCAGGTGGGGTCTCTCCAGAGAGGAGTAGAGCAGTACAATCCCCTCCCTTGATCTGCTGGCCATGCTTCTTTTGATGCAGCCCAGGATAATGTTGACTTTCTTGGGTGCAAGTACACGTTGCCAACTCATGTCCAGCCTCTCATCCACCGGTACACCCAAGTACTTCTCAGCAGGGCTGGTCTTGATCTGTTCATAGTAGCTGTCCAGATTTATCATATCTGTATTCTAATAACAGTGTATTGATGTAGCATAATATATTTTCCCATCCTTCATACTTTCAGAAGTTGTTCTCTTTTATGGAGGTTTTCTCCCAGTACTTGAGAAAATCTAAAACGTGACTCTAGCTGGTATTATAAGTTTGTACAAATTATTAAGTGGGAAATTTCTGTTCTGGATGATTCTGACTGTTCATATTGGCATATCAAAAGTAGTATTATGCTTTGGTTTATATACACACATATGTCTGGCCATTGAGTTCTGAAGAAACAGCTTAGGGAAGAAAAATCTTTCCACAACAGAAAGAACTGAAACTAAGTGAATGAATGTACAGAAGGGATATGTTCTCCCAAATGAGGGCAGCAACACCTTGCTGACATTAGAGGACCAGATTCTTGACAGAAAAAAAGGAAGTTATGATGCAAAAGGCCTGTGGCATGCCAGGTTCTAGTTAGAAGTTAAGATAAGTGCATAATGAAAAGGGTGTCAAACAAGTCAGGCCTTCAAAAAGATTAGATCAGTTTCAACTCAGAGAACGCTTTTGCCCATGTTGCTTTTGCATCAGTGCTTTGATAAAATAGCCTGGTGCCGTGACAGAATAAATTTTTAAATGAACTTAACAGCAGATAGAACAGCAAAGTATTTTGTAAATAGTACTAAAACCCCTCATTTCTGCTGCTTCCGATAATATTGATTTCTGATCAGCTAATAACTTCATTTAATTTCCATTAACCTGTTAAATCACATTGTATGCTGCATAGTTTTTATGCACACATAGTTTAGCTTCATATTTATTTTTTCCTTATATGCCTTAAAGAAAAATAATATAACTAGCGCAGTATAATTTCTTTAGACTCACATTATTATATAAGATTTAAAATACCACTTTTATTTTAGTTTTCACTTATCAGTACTGAACTGTGGACTAGGTCAAATAAAGTTATAATGCAATTTAATTGGAAAAAAGCTTCCCTCACACCTTGTGTGACCTCAGATTAGGTTGATTTTATTATACTCATTAAAACCTGAGTACAAATTCAGTTAAGATTATGAAGCTCTTGAAAATCTTGGATGAACATGGACGCAGTTAAACCCATGTTTTTGTACAGGAGGAAAGGAAAATTAGTTTCTGATTTTTTTTCCTTTCATTTGTTCACCTTTGCTTTCATTATGTATAGTCATCAAAACATGCAGTTTTCCTACATTATACATGTTGGAACGCAGCCCTTCTGAAAACCCCAGCTGAGATTTATAGACTGAAAACACCAAGAACCACTTCCTTCTCACCCTTAGTAACCTCAGCAGCCTTCCCCTTGCTAAGACTTCTTAGCAAGTCTTCAAAATTTTCTAGTTCTTACTGAGGGTATAAGCCAGGTTCTGTGTAAAAACCTGTAATCTCATCACAGTAACACAACTGTAAACTGCTTTAAATGTTTTTTGAATTTGTTTCTGTCAGACATTAATATATCTTCAAATTCTCTTTAATTACCTGTGACTTCCCTGTGACATCCACAGAGCAGGCCCTTGATCTAGTCTTTATCTGTCACTCTAAGAAAGACTAGGGATCCACCCTCCTATCCTGAAAAGCCTACTAAAGCAGCAACCTGAAGGAAGCAGTTCCTTTCATCTCCCGCTTAAACAAGACAAAAATTAAATAAAAAACTACTTAAATACAGAAAATCCGACAATAGGAAAAGACTCACAAGGAAAGCAAAGGGACCAGGAAAGAGCGGTCTATAAAAAGCTTCAGGCAGACCTAGAAAACTGGCTAAGCTCCAATCCTCTGAAATAGAAAAATCAATTAGATACACCAAGCAGAGATATGATGCACCAGGGGAAGAGGGAAAAAAATCCTGTTCTACACGGAGGCAGAGACAGAGAGAAATAAATATGCACCCACATCTTTCTCATCAGAAGCAGGTTAAGGTAAATCCACACTAATCGCTCCAAAACCCACAATCAGATAGTTGTGGTGTCTGCGTGAGTCTAAATAAAATCAAGGTTCAATTTTTCAAACCATGAAATGAAGATATTCTGGGCAGCCATCAAATGCCTGCATTCTCGAATCCACAAAAAGACAAGGTGAACTCTTTATTTGCAGAGGAGGTGGTAATAAAGATAATTGGATCAAGCACACTAAAAGATCACCCAGCTGGATAACTTGTATATTGTGCAGAATTCTCTTTAACTTCTTTCCCTATTCAGAAGCTGTACAGAGCCATGTTAGACACATCATCCCCTGAAACTTAGACAATAACAAAAACTTGGACAGAAACTCAGACAATAACAAAACTGTTACTGACAATTGTTCCATCAGGTATCAGAAAAAACTGAATGAAGAATTTGAGATTAATAATTGACCCAGTGAATTTAGCCCCCTTCTAAATAAAGGCACTGGAAATGGAATTGAAATGTGTAACCTTAGGAGGAGCTCAGGGATAGAGTAGTGTCTGCTTATGGCTATGGTTAATATATTATCACAAGCTTGAGATATCTAATGCATCCTAAAACTCCTTGGAGTATAGTGAGAATCTGTCCTTCATCCAGTATAAAATTCTGCATAAAGTTGCCACTAGTTCCTTATTAGGACTCTTTGTGGAAGAGACAAATGCACAGATTAATATGGAAACTCAGCAGCTAACCTTCCTGGGCAGAACATAGTTACCTACAATCTCCCATGGTCAGATGGCAGGTCAGATGTTCCTAAGAAGCAATCTTGCTAGGTGTCAAAGCTCTGCATCAGCAAAAAACATACTGCACCAGTTGATGAAACTGTCTTCTTCACAGAGCTGTTAGAGTTTCATGGTTTAGGCATTGTTAGTGCTATGTTCTCTTATGGGTCCCATTGACTAGGCATGCTTCTAGCAAAGCTAACATATATTGACAACACTGAGTTCAGCAGAAAATGCAAGTCACAATCCATTTTATTCAGCAGTAGGGACAGGCATCCTTGTGGCATAGGTCTTCTTGCCTTGTGAGCAGAAGCATTTTCTGAAATAGGTTTAATAGGAGGGCAAGTCACAGTAAACAACAGTATAATTTTGTGGCATAGGCACTTTTTTTGAGAAATAGATAGTGCATCTCACTCCCATGCAATGGATTCTATCTGTTTATATCTAATATTTGCCTAACTTGTAATATATGAAAAATATCTTTGGCACACAAAAAGCATTCACAATTTTTAACTAGTTAGGTTTCTTTATTAAGCTTCCTCTTTCTGTTTGCAGGGGGTTAACCTTGGTTAACCTTGAACAACCTTTGTTGGCCAGCCGGTGCTCACCAAGCTGCTCTATCACTCCCCTCTTTGACTGGAAAGGGGCCAAACAATATGATGAAAGGCTCATAAGTCAAGATAAGGGCAAGCACTCACCAAATCTTGTCACAGGCAAAAGAGACTCAACTTTGGAAAATTAATTTAATTTACATTAATTAATTTAGTTAATTGTCAATTAAACAGACTAGGATAATGAGAAATAAAATCAAACCTTAAAAACACCTTCCCCCTAGTTCTCCTTTCTCCCCAGGCTCAAATTCCCTTCCAATTTCTCTACCTCCTCCCTTGAGTGGCACAAGTGGGGTCATGGTCATACATTGTCTCGACTGCTCCTTTCTCCTCATATTCTTTCCCTGCTCCACACCCTCCTCAGTCCTCCATGAACTTTTCCAATGTGAGTCCTTCCTACAGACTGCTGTTCTCCATGAACTGCTCCAGTGTAGGTTCCTTCCATGGAGTGCACTCCTAAAGGAGCAGGCTCCAGCATGGGTCCTCTATGAGGTCACAGGTCCTGCCAGGAGCCTGCTCCAGCATGGGCTCTCCACAGGATCATAACCTCCTTCAGGGTGCAACCATCTACTTCAGCATGGCATCCTCCATGGGCTGCAAGGGCACAGCCGGCCTCGCCATGGTCTGCACCACAGGCTGCAGGGAAATCTCTGCATCTTAATGTCTTAAGATAAAATTAAATGGCAGCAGGAATATGCTTTGCACTCAGCAGTGTATAGCAACAAAAATCAGGAAATATTTCAAGGAACACTCAGCCTAATATTTCCAGTCCTCCTCATTTTCCATTTGTGTATTAATATCATACACGAGATGTATAAAAATACATATTTTTTCAGCTTCCTGCTCTTGACTTCTGTTTAAGTGGCTCTAGTGCTAACAAATGTATGATTCTTAACCATGATGATAATTTTTATCATTTATTGTATGTATCGCATAATATTTTGCAACACTTTGCAAACAATTGATAGTTACTTAAGATTAAATTCATTGTCCTAGAAAATGCAATACTGAGTCCTTTTTCTGTTTATTTTTCTTTGTTTTGCCTGTATGGAGTCCAGACTAATTTATTGTATTTATAACTGAATATCTACACAACTATATGTGCAGTACTAAAACTCATTTAATTGGAATGTAAATTTTAAACCAAATATCAGTCAATTAACTCACCAAATATCTTTCAGGATAAGGCCTGACTGAGGCATAGCACGCTAAAATTTTTGTCTTTCCACTTTTTAATTTTTCCTGAATATCATATATTGTTTCTTTGTGGGTTTTTTGTTTGTTTGTGGATTTTTTGTTTGTTGGTTGTTTTCCTTTCTTTTTTTTTCCCACCCAAGTAAATGGCTGAAGTAAAGTTTTTGCAGCTAATTTGAGCTGATCTGCCAGCTGTGAATAAATACTTACTGTCTGCTGTACAGAAATAGGTATATCTATACCTGCGTGTCTGTAGTTTTTTAGAATAAGACCTTACTCATAAATGTGCAGCTGGCTAGAATACTTAAGGTATGATTTTCTTGGTGACTTGCTAGGCAAGAATAAAAAACCCTCTGCATAAGTCACCAAGATATTAGTTATATCAGCTTCAGGCTGCAGCAACTTATGTTACTACCTTTTGTGAAATTTCTCCACCTTCCCCTCTTTCCCACACACTTACACACTTCATGTGGGAAAGAAAACATCCATTTTTGATGTCTTCCAATCTTGAGCATTAAATCTGAACAATGAATACATGATTTACCTGAGTGTTGAAGACAACTATTTTGTGCACTCTGATCAAAATATGCACAGAGGATCAAAACATGGGTGTAACTAGTCAAAATTTAGACCTTATTCAAGAATGATTTACTAAAACCTCATAATACTTACAAAGATACAGGGGCACTGTACATGGGAGATCCTCCCAGTCTACTGCCTCTCACTTCATTTAAGACAAGTTATATCTGTCAAACTGCAAATTATTTGTCAAAATACATTATCCTTCACCATAAAAAGAAATACACAAAGCCATAATGCCATGTTATCGGTGTAAACATACACTTAAATTAAGGATACTACTTGCCTTTCAATATCCAGTCAAAAGAAAAGTTTAGGGTAATAGAAGTGGCAATTTGGAATTACACTGTTGAATTATTATCAGAAGTGAAGTTTTCTTTTGTTGCTTCAGATTGAATGCTGTAGAGAGTGGAAAATTACTTCTCTTTCACTGTTACCTGGTTCCCATTTAGCAACATCTCACACTCTAATTTCAACTGCTCCCTATACAGATTTAAAAGTTTGTTTGTAGTGAGCAATAAAATATTTTAGAGATCTTTTTAGGAAGATGTTCCACAGAAAAGGAGCAAGCAAATCAGTTAATTTATAACCTTTAAATAGATTAAAAAGCAGGTAGATTAAAAAGCTATACCAGCAAAAACTCAGCGGTTGACTGATTTTAGTTAAGATGGAGTCCAAGTTTATCATACTTCTACACCACTGAAAAAACAGTGCAGGAAAAGGCATAGAAGTCCCTAGAAATCTCTACCTTTACTTCTTGCCAGAATATTACTTTAGCTGAGATTTCAGCACTTTTTTTCTACCTGCTGTATGATATAGCATGCTATTATGTGACAGTATTTTAAATAAAGCCACTGGAATTTATTCATAAGCATATTTTCTGTGTATATGTAGAAGAAACTACACAGATCCATACAGCACTTCACAAATCAGACATTAAGGCACTTATCTTCCTCATTAGCATTTGTTTGGGGATTTTTGTTCACCTTGTTCTCTTTTTGCACCCTTTTACAGTTTCCCTCCAACTTTATGATTATTGTCCACTTCATTGCAATACTTCTAAATAAAGTCACATATTTCCCCAACATTCTCAGGTCTTGTGGTCACCTTTAAAAGTTATACAGCCCAAAATAAATACCATACTTCTCTTTAGTACTTTTATTCATTAGCAAACTTCTGCCACTATGACAGCACTGGATCTCCTTTTTGCTGTTAAGAAGGGTCTTTCAGCTGATTGGTCCAAATCCAGTTTTTCCTCTCTCTCAGCTTTCTCTTTGCACAGATAGTTTGTCTAGGAGGTCACTCATCTTTTTTTCTCTGCCCTGCTTTGATTTGTTTAGGCTCTTGTCAGGCTCCATATCTACTGCTGATGAACCTACCTTCTTCCTGCCTTTATTCAAATCCATTGTACATTATCTTTATGCACTGGGAGAAATTGTCCTATGTAAATCACTCTAAATAAGCCAGCATGTTTTTTAAATCCATTGACTGACTTCTTCACTACAATCTGTAATTTAAAGATTCCATTGATTAGTTTTCAATGTGTAACTCTCTCTCCGTCTGTCCAAGCCACTTTGCCCTTTTTTCTTGCCTATTGCGTGTTATTTGCTCTTTAGGGAACATAGTGTTACTATTATTGGTAACCCTTTTCTTCTCCATAAATGCCAAAATTGCAGTCAGTATAGAATGAAGATATTTCATGCTGAACACTAATGGGTTGTTGATCATCTAGGCCATGGTACAATGAGCTGATATGCTGCACTTACATTTCTCCATCTCTCACCAAAGGAGCTATTTATTTGTTTTTCAGTTTGTCATCTACAAAAGAGAGATTAGATTTGTCCTCCGTGTCAAGAAAAGTATACAGAATAAATATATATAGAGATCTATATGTGCATAGACATGTAAATGTATAGATGTATAGACATCGTAAAAGAAGTCTTATGGATATATTAAAATTCAGTTAAAATCTTTCCTTAACACCACATCTGACCCATTTTTTGGTCGGTGTCATGGCAACAAAAAGATTAAATTCTATATTACTGTATTTCGAAGTAGAAAATAGCAGCATGTCATCTATTAATCTTCAGTTCTATAGAGAAGGAAGAGATGGGTAAAATAAAAGAACTCCACTCAAGATTTCACCTCATTTCCCCTCATTTCCTGTTTTGAAAAAAAATATTTACTAACTCCTCTCTCTATATGAAAACATAGCAATTAAATATTTATTAAGAATGCATTTTAGAAAGAGAAACTCACCAGCAAACTGGTAAACTGCCTTTTAGAGATCATTTGGATCACCTCAGATTAACCAATAGTTTATTAATTAATCTAGAAATGGAATCTCAGTGTCTCATATCCTAATGAACTGCTGTAACAGATCTGCTGGACTGATTTGGGTTAAAGAGTCAAAGAAAGGAAGAAATCCGTTAATTGTTTTGGAATTGTGTTCTGTCTTTGTAGTAGAGTTGCCGTCTTCTCACCTTTACCAAGGAGCTTCTCAGCACTTTTTCTTTTGAACTTCAAAATAGTATTTCTGCAAAGGTACCTGGAGGGTACTTTTCTTCAGGGAAATGCCTGAAGAAGTTATTTCCCCTAGAATTTTTACCTCAATATTTAATACAATTCTTCTGACGTCTGGCCTTTACAGCCTGACTGCATAAAAGGATTGAAGTACAAATTTTCACTTCCTCCCGTCTTAGTCATTATTAAAGATGAATGAGTTTAGTCACTGTATTCAAAAATTTAGATAATTAGTTATAATATCCAACTAAATCTGTAAGGAAAAACAATAAAATACATCCAGTATGCAACTGGATGAGGGAAACCATTCCTGGAGTTATTAGCATGACATAACTCTTACACTCTCTCTGCTTTTCAGTGCTTTTACCTCCATATAAATCACACAAGCACCAACAGCTTCAAGAAGAAACCTGAATTTCATTAGGAAAAAGGAGGTCTTGGATTTCCTAGGGGTATTATTTTAAATTTAAAATATCATCTGTTTTATAAGGGAAAAAAAAAAAGAAAAAAGAAACATATCTATATATTTTCCTTTCTGCAATAACCAACTTCAAAGAATTAAAAATGCCCCTTTTCCATTCATTGCTAGGCCAACCAGCAATAATTCTTACTTCTTCTTTTGCCATTCTCCAGCATTTCCCCTTATAACTCACTTAAGACTCTCTAGAGCTCAGAAGTGCTTGTTTTCCAAGCAATGTTCAAAAAAATCAGGAAGAAGACAAACAAGAGAAAAAGAGAGAGAGAAAGAGATTTATAATAGTCCCTGAGACTGAATCTAGAGTAAAACTACAATCATGTCCACCTGAGTGATTGCAGTTCAACAAAGAACTGGTGGAAATGTTTTCTTAAATTGATTTATTTAAAGAATTGTAGTGTATCATTAGACCACTCTGTAATCTGTTTTGTTCAGGTTTTTAGACTGTGATTGTCTTCAGTGAGGCTCTATGTATGTCTCTCTATAATACAAAATGCAGAGCATATTTTCAGTCCTCAAAGACTTAAAACTGAAAGAATTTTTTTAACCCTTCAGTTCTGGCATCAAGATTTTTCATCTAAAATCCACTCATGGTATCTATCATGAATTTGTCTTAAGAACCCAAGAAACAAGTGAAAATAATCACTTTTCATAGGTCTTCACTTTGGTCAAACTATTAGGGGCTGTGGTATTTTAATAACTGAATGACATTTAGAGCACAAGTTTACTTTTGCAGTGATGTATGATTATGTAATATTTTCTCAGTTGAACCGCAGTAGCCTAATGGCTTCAGAACCCTTACCAAAAATCTGTCTGTGAGGGTTTCTACAATGTGTGTTGAACATCAGGCTGCAAAGCTTTTAAAAACATTTTTATTCCCTAGGTGGAGAAAAAGAAGGATAAAAAAGGATAGCACTTATGGCCAGAAAGATTTGTGCTTTTGTATCTGAAAGAAAAAAGAAAGTAAAAGAACAGCTTTTCCATAAGTGAGTACATTTTAAAATGTGTTTTTAAATTCACTTTGGTAAATCTATGCCTTTTATTAAGTAATATTGCAGCATGAAACTGACTTTATTTTACTTATTCTCTATTGGTTTATGGCCAGGGGGTTTGGGGAGTGGGGTGTTTTTGTTTCTCTCCCACTCTGTTCTTCACCTGCACTCTTGCCCATCAGAGGGTGTTAGAATCCATTCTGATGACCTGTTTCCAGATGGTCCTCTGCTTGGTAGATTTGATATGCCATGTCACATAACAAGCTCATAAAACTGAAGTGGCATTCACTCCATACAATGCTTTGATTATCAGCATACAAACAGGGAATGGCACAGCATCTCACTGCCAAGCACTTAGTGCCCACTGGTTCTATCATCCAAGCTGAGCACAGCACAGTTTAACATTGTCTTTTTGTCAGACTTGTATCTGCTTGGCTTTTTTTGAGCCTAAGAACAGACATGCAGATACATGTTTGGTATAGGGAAAAAAAGGAAAAATGTATTCAAAAGAAATGTCAGTTTAAACAATGCCACTTAAAACATGGAAACTGAGAAATTTCAAATGTTATTTCCAGCTTGATTTTTTTTAAATATTTATTGTCTTATTTGGTTATGTCTACATAGTTCAGTTTGGGTAGAACAGTGCTAAGCAAAGTTTGGTAGACAACAGAGCTACTTTCTAAAGAAATTATTATTTTTCTAGCTAAAATTTGAATTAATATTTCAACAAACAGTATTGATAAGACAGTTCATTTTGTTGACTTTAGTTAAGCACTATCAGCAGTAGGGTGGCTACAGCAGCCTGGAATTGTTTAAGTAGTATAATTCACTACAGATAATTTTAAAAAATGTAAGCTCGTTCTTTATACAAAGAAGCTACATTCTGAATTACATTCTGCTGCTGGAACAACAGGAGGTTTACACTTTTATAGATTTAACACAATCAGTGCTATCTTTACTGGCCTTGTCAAAGCAAACAAGAATTAAAACAACAATGAAGAGCTGGCTTTCCTGGTAAGTATAATACATATATAAGTTTTAACGTATCTGAGAAGTTCCTTTTTTTTCTTTCTGTGTGCGTGTGTGTGTGCGTGTGTCTCTGGCTTCTAAAGCAAGAAGTTCAAATGACATAGGAGTGTCCCTTTCAAGAAACACATAGATTAGTAGCCCTTAAAACTTGGATATTTGCCTTCTTCTTTCTCTTTCCACCTACATCTTTAGTTCATGAGCAATAGCTCTAAAAATAATATCTCAGATAGTGGTTTTTTAATGTTTCTGTCATTTTACCTTGGAAACAGACATAAATGCCTAATCTGAGGAAATGACCTACAGTTCCCCTGGAATCAACAGAGAAAGACTACTCTTGAATATTATTCAGCTCCTAGAAGGTCACCCGAAACTTTCTGCCTGTGCTATGAGCACAGCCACTGGACTTCTAACTGACATATTTCAATAAAATGCCTGAATTTAGAGGCAATAAATCCAAGACATAGAATGTGAAAGTTTAAGCAGAATTTATCCTTCTTAATCCTGTTGTAATGTGAAACACCTGAAGATGAAAAAAAAAAAATTCAGTGTCATTGAAATTATCCCAGCTCCATGTTTATGTAATTCAGATGATCTAATATTTATTTATTTATTTATTTATTTATTTATTTATTCTATCTATTTTAAGAGGAACCTACAAGGAATGACTTCAGAGGTCAAAACTAATTAGTTGAAAAATAGGTAGATTATGAAAGAGAGAAGTTTAGATTCTTGGATTCCTGCCTATTATGAATATTTTTATACTCACTTTTCTAGTTCCAGGTTTTAAATTAATTTGTTTTCTCATCTATGAAAATATGAATATTAATCACAATAATTCAATTTATATTTAAAGAATAGAAAAGTAATAATTTTATGTATAAGCGATCCCTTTTTATGCAGATCAGTCCCAAAACATTACTCATACAATTGTTAATTATTTTATTTATTAGTGTTGTTATGATCACTGTTTCTTTCTCCTTCAGCACCCCTTGCTATAGTATTCAAAAATTCCATCAATGAAATTAAGACATATGGCATTTATAAGAACAGATCCACCAATCTTTGCTTCTGTCTCTCAATTAGCAGTTTTGTGTATCTAGGGGATTCTCACAGAGCCACAATGAAACAGCTTACAAATAAGCACTTTATTTTTTCCAGGTGTAATAATGAGTGGGACAATAGGAAAAAAGAAAAAGTAGGTCTTTAATAAACTGAGAAATAATATTTGAGCAAGAAGTCAAATATTAGTCTAAATCTCTGATTTCTCAGTTAAATACAAATTCTTTGAAATCACAGGAGAAATTTCTACTTCAGTTGTTGCACACAACAAGATAAAAGAGCTTTGTTTGGTTAAAGTGGAAGGATTATGGGTTTTCATTTAAAAATTAAGAATGGGTAGCTACACAAGAGGTGTTGTCAATGTTAAGAGACTTATGCACAATGAAGTCACCATGTAAATGGTGATCAAAAATCAATGCCTCATCCTAACACCTGTGTTGCTGTTATTACCATTTGAATTAATTTAATTCCAAATTTCTGAAATCTGTGTTGAGATAACAAATTACATAATAATTTGTTATTATGGCCAAGGTTGAGATATGGCCAAGGCTGAGATGTTGTTTCAGGGAGTCCTTGTATCTTCTCTTCGGAGCTCCTCTCTTGCAGCAGCCAGTGGCAAGTTCACCATAGAGCAGGATCTTAGGGAGGCGGTGGTCCTTCATCCTTGAGCCGTGTCCTGCTCAATGCAGTTGTGTTCTCAGCAACATGGCCTCAATGCTTGTGACTGCTGCTTGTTCTAGAACAGATGTATTGGTCACATAATCTGACCAGTGGATGTTTAGGATTGTACGGAGGCAGCATTGATGGAAGCGTTCTAGGAGACGCAGGTGGTGGCAGTAGATGACTCATGATTTGGAACCATATAAAAGAGTAGACAGCACTATGGCTTTGTAAACACTGATCTTTGTACTTTTCTTCAGGTGTTTATTACGCCATACTCTTTCATGGAGTTTTCTGAAAGCACTATATGCCTTTGCTAACCTGTTGTCTTATCTCTCTGTCAATCTTACCATCTGAGGAGATGAGGCTACCTAGGTAATTAAACTGCTGGACTGATTTGAGCTCTGATTTGCCAATGGTGATATGGGATGATGGAAGACTTCCTGAGGTGCCGGCTGATAGAGAACTTCTGTCTTCTTTAAGCTGACTTCCAGCCCAAAGAGCTCAGCAGTGTCTGCGAAGCAGGATGTTAAACGCTGCAGAGCTGCTTCTGTGTGGGCAACAAGGGCAACATCATCAACATAAAGCAGCTCCCGGACAAGATGATTTAAGGTCTTAGTGTGGGCCTTCAGTCACCTTAGGTTGAAAAGGCTTCCATCAGTACGGTATCGAATGTAGATACCGTCCTGATCATCCAGGTCTACCGTGGCCCTTTGGAGCATCATGCTGAAAAAGATTGTGAATAGAGTTGGTGCAAGAACGCAGCCTTGTTTCACACCACTGCTAATCAGAAAGGGCTCAGAAAGTTCATTGCCATATCTGACTTGGCCGTGCTGATCCTCATGGAGTGAGATGATCATTTTAAGGAACTTGGGGCGGCAGCCTAAGTGATCCAAAATCTGCCATAGACCTTTTCTGCTCATGGTATCGAAAGCCTTGGTGAGATCAACAAAGGTTACATAGGGACCTTTATTCTGTTCCCTACACTTCTGTTGCAGTTATCTGAGGACAAATACCATGTCTTTGGTACTCCTATTGGCTCTGAAACCACATTGGCTTTCAGGTAGAATTCCTTCTGCTATAGCGGGTATTAGTCTGTTCAAAAGTATTCTTGCCAGGATTTTGCCAGCAATGGAGAGCAGAGTAATACCACAGTAATTTGAACAGTCTGATTTAACTCCTTTCTTCTTATACAAAGTGATGATGACTGCATCACGAACGTCTGATGGTAGTTCACCTAGTTCCCAACAGCGCACCACAAACTTGTGAAATTTGGTGTGTAGTGCAAGGCCCCCATGTTTCCAGACTTCAGGTGGGATTCCATCAACCCCAGCTGCCTTGCCGATTTTCACCTGCTGAATAGCCTTGAAGGTTTCTCCCAAAGTGGGGGCAATATCCAATTCATTCTTCACCAGTCATTGTGAAATGGGCTAAATTGCTGAGTCTTGAACTACACAGCTAGTACAGAAAAGAGTCTGAAAGTGTTCGGACCATCGATTCAGAATGGAGGTTTTATCTGTCAGAAATGTTTGACCATCTGCGCTGAGTAGAGGACTTGGTATGTAGGCCCGTATGCTGTTTTCAAGGCCTCATAGAATCCTCCGTGATCACCTGTATCTGTGCATAATTGAGTTTTTTCAGCTAGATTGATCCACCACTTTTTCTGGATGTCACGGAGTTTCTGTTGGAGCTTGCTGCATGCAAGATGAAAAGCTGCTTTTCTTACATGACAGGAAGGCAGTGCAAGGTGTGCTTGATGAGCAGTTCTAATTTACTGTAATTAAAAATTAACTACCTATTTCTCCTCCCCTTCCTCTTACATAATTGGATGAACCTAAAAAGACTCATATTTGTTACATGGCCAAAAAAGAAAAATAACACAATGCATAGCTAGCATTGCCGTCTGTGTCCACCAATTTATAAGGTAATCCAGTCTTTCCCCTAAAAGTCTCCATTTGTGGATAATATAAGGCAATCTGATAGTAACTCATTTATAAGCAGAGTAAGAGCTGTAGCTTTGGCTTGAGTACTTAGGTTCTTATTGGGAAGAAACACAACAGTTACTGCCTACAGCCATGACTTACTCTATTTCTGTCTACGTCAGCCCTCACTTGAAAATTCAGCTGTTTAAAAAAAACCTAAACAGCTTTATATCCATAAAGCACAATTGTATGTGTGCCACTGCTGATCCATCTCTAGATTGTTCCTAGTGCCAATAGCTTTTTCCAAGCTGGGTTTGGGATCAAGAGACATACTAGAAATATTGCAACGAACAATTAACACAATTATTCCTCTTCATTGTTCATCCATAAGTTCTTAGTTGAAAAATGAATGTTTAGGCTGACTGATATGCTTAAACTCCCTGTGCTGATAATTCCAGATGCAAGAAATATCTGTGGTTATTAATAAACCGTTATGCATTGGGAATTTTCCCTTCACCCTATCTTTTTCTCCTCATTTCCGACAAGAACCATTTAGAACTAATGATAGTTGTTCTCAGAATTTCCAAAGAACACCCCACTTTATCAACTGTGTATATAAGAGGAAAGTTTCGTTCCTGCCAAAGATGACCATCAGCAAAATAAAAGGCTTAAGCAGGTCTACAGCAGTTTATTTGGCTGTTAGGAGGCAGGCAGCCATGCTTTAACTCCGGCTCATTATAATTCCCACTTGACATTACCTGTCTGTAGTATGCCCTAGTCTTGAATCAGTAATGACTGCCTTCAGATGCCTCAGGCTTTTCTTAGAATACTTTCAACTACTTTTTCTTTCTGCTTCATTTTTATTTTTCTCTTTTCTAAATTTTTCATGACTTTCAAATTATCTATTGACTGTAATTACATGACTTCAGGCCTTTCAGCCTGTTTTACCTGGAAAGACTTTGTGTGTGTATACAACTACTTTATTATATATTATAATGTAGTGTCAGATATACCTGTCAACACAACAGTTTTTATTAACTTCACAAACAGAAAAAAAAAGTGCAGTAAGATCTAAGGTCCTATATATAGTGAGTGACTTCTACACACAGAACAAGAAATGTGAAAGCCAAATACCCAAAATTAGAAAAGTCTCAAAATGTAAGGGAAGGATTTCACAATAGGATGTTTCTATCTACAGTATATTTCACGTATGAATGTGAAACAAAAGGTAAATTGCATAAAAATACTTCCATGTTGTCATACCTATCTAAGGAATAATAAAGTGTGATTGTGTCAAGAGGCAACCAGTAATATTTGAAAACTACATACAACACTTTTCTTCCAAAAAACAAGTGTGTGTATGTACATATACATATACATATACATATACATATACATATACATATACATATACATATACATATACATATACATATACATATACATATAAAAAAGCTGTGTATATAATAAAAAGAATGAATGCAAAGACAGAGAAAGTATAGAATCATAGAATCAACCAGGTTGGAAAACACTTCCGAGTCATCAAGTCCAACCCTTGATCCAACACCGCCGTGGTTACAAGACCGTGGCACTAAGTGCCACATCCAGTCTCATCTTAAAAACCTCAAGGTATGGTGAATCCACCACCTCCCCAGGCAGCCCATTCCAATGTCTGATTACTCTCTCTGTAAAAAATTTTTTCCTAATATTCAACCTAAACCTCCCCTGGCAGAGCTTAAGACTGTGCCCTTTTGTCCTACTGCTGGTTGCCTGGGAGAAGAGACTTACACCCACCTGGCTACAACCTCCTTTCAGGTAGAGGGTGATGAGGTCTCCCCTGAGCCTCCTCTTCTCCAGGCTGAACAGCCCCAGCTCCCTCAGCCTCTCCTCACAGGACTTGTGCTCGAGTCCCTTTATCAGCCTCGTTGCTCTTCTCTGGACCTGCTCCAGCACCTCAATATCCTTCCTGAACTGAGGGGCCCAGAGCTGGACACAGTACTCAAGGTGTGGCCTCACAAGCACTGAGTACAGGGGAAGAATCACTTCCCTGGACCTGCTGGCTACAATATTCCTGATACACCATATAGGTATAGAATCATACCTCTGAAGTCTACTGCTTTTAAAAAGCCCATTCTAGCAACAGCGACTTTAACCAAGTGTTACAATTCAACTGTTGGGACACAATCATCACTGGATGACATCTATGTTACGTATTGTCACAGATATCCTTTTGATCTTTTAAATCTGTGAAAATTATCTTTTTTTGTTTTGCTCAGTATCTGTGGAGAACGCTTCAGATTTTGAAGTGATGAAGCCCTTTTCTGATTAATGTTATCAGCTAATATTATGGAAAGAATGAAAATATATATAACAAGACATTTAAGTATGTTTGTTCTACACCCTGTATTTCTTTGTTAGTAAAATACATCCCTTGCCTCAAAAAGTTATAAGCCTAAACTGTAAAACTGGGTGGATACAAAGAACAGATGAGGAGAGCACAAGCTAACAGTATGATAATTATGAGGAGTGTAAGTAGCAGAGATCAGAAAACTCCAGCTGCCTAGACATAGTTATACGTCTTCTTTCCCCACATTTCTTTATTTGATTTTTAATTAAAAATAAGTGGCCTGATTTTCAAAAATCTTGAACTCTCAAAACCTGCACTGATTTCACAGGCAGCTGCGGGTGTCAGCACATTAGAAAATTAGGCCAGAAGTATTTTTATCTTTGGAAACTTCATAAGATTTATCCCTTAAACATGAGTGACTAAGGGAAAACCTTGATAGCTGTAACTTAAAGGAGTGGAATGGGGCAGGCTTCTAAAAAGCATGATGACTTCAGTATGCTATAGCTATCAGACCTCTCTTTGTTTCCTGGTGTTGCATTTCTTGCCCAACACCCTTCTTACTCATTTTGATTGAGGAAAGGGTCTAATAATCCTGGACAAAGTTCATATTATTCTTGTCAGGGTAGTGTGGTGTTAGGCTTGGAAATTTACTTCCAAGTTGGGAATTTCAAGTAAATATCAGGTGAACAACCCAGAAATATATAAAATATCCTTAGATTTCTTTTCTTGTTTATAGCACACTTCAATAATAATAAGATATACATTACTACGGTCACACTTACTTTTATCTGTTAGAATTAAGTCTAACAAGAACTAAGAATGCCAAGTTTTTGACAATAGCTATGTGAAATATCCATTTTCTTCTTATTATTTATTTATTTTTAGGAAAGAGTTTTATAGGGTGTTAAAAATCCATTGTCATTTAACTGCAGGGAAAACTACTACTCTAGTGATAAAAATGGGTATTCAAAGAGATCTGTAAAGGTGGGTAAAAATAAAGTACCTGTGCTCTGGTTATCAACACACATCTGATACTGCCCAGCAAACCTTTTTATTTGAACTGAAATTATTTGTCTGTCTTCACAAAAAGATTAGGTTAATGTAGCATTTCCTTGCCTCTTATAAGATTCTTGCATAACTTCAGTATGCACTTCCAGTTCATATCTTAAGTTCTGGTTTCTTTTAACAAATATCTTTAGAGATGTTCAGTCAATTCCATCATAAAGTCTTCCAAAAATTACCAATACTGTGATTTTTCATGTCTGACACTTCAGGCTGTGGGACCAGATGAATTAGACTGTTTCACAATCTCATTTCAGTATATTTGTGCCCTCGTCAAGGAGAGGTTTAATTTTTTGCAGTAGCCAAGAGTGGGACATAGCTAAGGGGACATGGCCAGGACCAAGATGGTGGGAAAACTAAATTGGGGAGTACCATTCCTGAACCATGGCATTTTGTCAGGTAAGGGAGAAGAGGTATCACTGTGACAGATTAATTTGTTTAACTCCTCTCTGTTTTCTAATATTTTGGACTCAGGTATGTATGATTTCTGGAACCTTCATTTCTTAACTTACTTTGGTATTGACACTCATAGTGATAATACACTTAATTCATATCACACTGTATAAGCTCAGTGATCTTCGCAGATTTTTAGGCTAGGATACTCCAGTATCAGTACAAGCTGTGGAATGAAGAAACGAAGAACAGCCCTGCCAAAAAGGACTTGGGTGAGCTGGTGGATGAGAAGCTGGGCATGAACTGACAAAATCCAGCCCATCTGGTCCTAAATTGACCAAAATATTAAGAAAAGAGATTAGGAGAAGAAGAAGTAGTAAAGAGAGAGAGAGAGAAAAAGAAATATAGCCGCCATTCCTGGATCCAGCATAGGTCCAGCTACAGAAGTCTGGAAGATGGAGGATTCAAACAAGCGCAGAGAGCACGTGTTGCTGGTTTTATGTGCTTTGGCTCCCCTGCGACCACAACCCCTTCCCCCAGGTGGGACTTCCAGTGTGCTGGCCAATCTGAGGCTGGCTTAGGGACTCTGAGGTATGGTATAGGCAGTGCTCCCCAGCTGCCTCTGACTGACAGCTGTTCCAGGGTCCCCCAGTAAGGCTGCAGGGGCTGGCGTGCTGGACAGGGCATTACTTCACCTCCTTGAAATTCAACCTGTCCCTCCACCCCCCCACACACTTGAGTTGGTCCAAGCCAATAATTAATATAATAATCCAGTGTCTCACAGCCCCATCCGTAGAAGTGTCAAGGCCAGGTTGAATGGGAATTGAGGCAACTGGTTCTAGTGAAAGAGTTTGCAGGAGACATAGATATCTTTATTGTGCCTTCCAACACGATTCAACATTTCTATGGCTTGAAAGCTTCAAAATCCTATGGTTCATCTTGAAGCAACTCATCTGATGGTCTGTATTACAAACAAAGGTCCTCAAGGATCCTCCATATACATTTTTTTATTTAGTAGAATTCACTGAACGCTGTCAATCAATGTTTCTGAATACTCATGCAAGTAAAACAAATAAATTAATTTCAGCTGCACTTGAGTCCCTTTCGTGTTTACTTTCCCCAAACATATGTCTAGTCATGAATTAATTTTTGTTTGAGAAGAGTTACTGATAGCCTGTTTAAAACTAGAAAGAGAGGCATATTTACATTTCAGCATAATGCCATGTAGTTTTTATGTTTTCATGTGCATTGATTATAAAGTCTCTATTTTGCCTTATTTCAGATACATAACAGTTAATTAAACATTTTAAATAAATAATAATTGTTTGTTTATTGTCCTGGGAAATACAAGTGTCTTGTTTCTTTGATGTTTGTAATTAAGAAAGGAGCAGGTATTTCCCAGAACTGAAAATGACAAGTACAAATTCCTGACTACAAAGTCTAATTCTGTAATGTTATTCAAAGATATAAATATGATTATGTTTAATATGAATTCTCTTGGTCTAATGGGAAATATGTTTTGCAAAGAATTTTTAACACTGACTTTAAAATCCATTGAACTCAGGCAAAAGAACAAAACTTTGGCTCTAATTATCATCAAACTTTTTTACATTGTTCTCTATTCAGTTATTAAACATCATAATATGCCAGTTCTCATTATATACTTGAATTTTTCTTTTTTCATCTTAACTCCAAACAGGATATGTTGAAAGGTCATGGAAACCAGCTGATCAGCATTACCAAAGGCCAATTTAATTCCTTTTACAGTCAAATGAACTTAGAAGAGGATGGTATTTAAAGCAAAACTTTGTCATTCTCTGTCCATCCAAAATGAGCATTGACTGCTTTCCAATCAAAAAATACAGTAGTCTAAACCACAATTTAAAGAATTTTTGTATAAGAGGTTATATAGTGCTTTGAAAAAAATATCAAAAAACTAGACAAAATTACAAACATATTGATATATTTCTATGTCATTACTCTTTTGAAAATAGAAATACAGTCAGAACGTATTTGAATAGAATAAAGTCAGAACGTTTATTTGGATTCATAAATCCTGTAGACTGACTTAATATTGGAATGTCAAAGGCAGGTGGTGCATTCATGACATTACTATAGAATTAATACTGATTTTGCTGAATTAGAACTGTTTAGACATTTTTGTTTTCTTTGCCTCTTAATCCCTGCTCTGCCTAGGGAATGAAATGCAGATTAAAAAACTGGAGCTACTGATGGCTATTATATTACCTTGTAGTTTGACCATGTCCTCAGAGCAAAATTGTAATTTAATATAATCAAAATGAAAAAAAAAATCATAGAATCATAGAATATGGTGAGTTGGGAGGAACCCACAGGGACCATCTATTCCAACTCCTGGGCCTGTACAGGGCTGCCCAAAGAATCATGCCATGTGCTTGAGAGTGTTGTCCAAACGGTTCTTGAACTCTGGCAGGCTTGAGGCTGTGACCATTTCCCTGGGGAGCCTGTTCCAGTGCCCAACCACACTCTGAGTGAAGAAGCCTTTTCTAATATCCAACTTAAACCTCCTGTGACACAACTTCATGCAGTTCCCTCAAGTCCTATCACTGGTCACTGGAGAGGAGAGGAGAGATCCCCTCTGCTTCCCCGCATAAGAAAGCTGTGGACCATGATAAGATCTCCCCTCAGTCTCCTCTTTGGTCTGAACAAGCCAAATGACCTCAGCTACTCTTTGAATAGCTTCCCCTCTAGGACCTTCATTATCTTCATAGCCCTTCTTGGATGCTTCCTAATAGCTATATATCCTTCTTATATTGTGGTACCCAGAACTGCACACAGGACTTTTAGCCATAGATGCAATATCCCAAAAAGAATTGGATTATATTAATCATTTACAACTACTGTGTATAATCTATTGTCTATGCTGGGTGATTAAAATAACAATCTTCACTAACCACAGTTTCTCTAAATATATAATTCTTCAGTGGATATGATTATCAGAACTCATTCTAAGTAGGTTTATTAGGTTAGGCATTAAATGTGCATTCTAACAAAACATATATTTTTTCAAGATTAGCTGAAATTCAACTTACATCACAGATGTTTAGATCTACCCCTAAAGCAAGTTCAGGAAAAGTACTTAAACTGGCAGAAACTTGGACATTATGGGCCCATAGTAAAAATTATTCCGTGTAAAATTACAATTTTTCTGAAGATCCAGACTGTGCATATCATATGTCATACATCTATTTAACAGGTACTCAAAGTTCAGCAGATCTTTTTTCTTTACAACTGATCAAAAGCAAATAGCTCAGATTTCCACCCAGGTAGCGAAAATGTCAATACATCCATTTTAACAGTGCATGAGAAAAATGTGTTTTCTCCTTAAAAATGAAAATAAAGAAACAAACTAAAACCCCCAAACCAACAAACTGTATTTCATGTATTATAAAAAATATTTAAATAATAAAGTAAGCACTACAAAGCAGTCAGATCATGTTATCAGAGATAATTTGCACATTTTTCTAGAAAGTTCCTCCAGAGAGCAATTTAATTTGTCAAATTCAAGCATTACTTTTCACTGCAACAGGAATTAATCTTAGAGTTCTTGAGAATGGAATTTTCATATTCCATTAAGATGTAAAAAAAACTTCAATAAGAACAAGTAAAAAAAAAGTTAGGTTCTGCATATATCTTCTTTTCATTAACTAGTGTTCACAGAGCATTTGTTTCAGACACATACTGAATTTAAGTAGATTCCAATGTGTATTTTCAAATCCACTGTTACCTCTTTCAGTAAAACTATCAGCAAAAGTTCCACACAGCCACATTCCTAAAATTCAAGTTTTATGATTTCACCATTGGGTTAGTTTGGTTGCACTCAAAGTCCAGGATTAATCCTGCCTTTAATCCTACCTAATTGTTTGGACTGAACTGAGTAATTTTGAAATAAAGAAAGGACCATTAGGGAACAGAAGATTCCTTTTTTCCTATCTTAAACACCTTTGTAAACCGCTTGAAGGGAAGCAGGATATATTGTCACAAGGTGTCTTGTAGTACCTGAAATTCTTCCTCTTTAAGTCTTAGTGTTATTATTTTAAAGTTCTATGTTGCCCTAATTTGATTTATCACCTGTTATATGTTGTCATTCTTAAATATGTCTTTCCAGTATCATCTGCTCTATCACAGTTATACCAGTATATCTTCTCACATTCATTCACACATGTATTTCTTGAGTACTATGTTTACAGAAAGAGATAAGCAGTAGATCTACTAATTGCAGTAAGACATTTATTGAATTCTGAATATAACACAGGTTATTATAAGAATAAATGCAGTGATCTGCAACCTCCACAGTGCTTTTCTTTTATGCCACAGGCTTGCACAAGTCATTATATATTTGAATAAAATTAGAAAATATAGAAATTGTCTATTCTATGTCTGTTTTTATTCTCATACTAAGAGGACAGTGACAAAGTTACTGAACAGCACTTATATGCCAGTGAGAGACAGCAAACAGAAAAGGAACATCTTAAACTGTCATAATTTGGAATAATATATGGATGCAAAAATTGTGATACAGAATTCAAAATACCCTGGAAACATATAAAGGAATCACTTTAATATTGCTTTTGGTTAGAATTTTCCCCCAGGTTTCTCTTTCATTGAATCAAATGACATTGTTCTGATATTTTGTCTCGTTAGTGTCACCATCAATATCCAGATCACTTTCTCAAGAAGAATAATTCTCAGTGCTACCTTTTAAATCAATGCAGGACTTCCAGAATACACTTGAATGTTGTGTATGGCATCAGCAATCGATACCTTTGGACTTCTATCCTATATCTTTAACTGTGAGAATCAGAATAGTATTAAAAATAGCATGGTGATTTCTTCAGGTTGCTCAATTAACTTTCTCCCATCAAACTTGTGACAACTAGAAAATGTTTCAGCTTTGATGGAAATGATGATGAATCATCATGAGGTGGCAGGGATCCAATAAATGTGATACTGTGAGTTGGTATTGATTTTCTTGCATTTACTGGCTTGTGTTGCTCTACTTACTAATTTCTGTACTTCGGTCTGTGTCAGATTTCCACATTTTTATTTCTTCCCACATTCCTATTCTGCCCAGAAAAGATTTCTGTCAACTATTAACCTTATATAATTCAGTAGCATTCAGATTCTTGCAGCAATTAGGGTTCCTGTTTCTTTGTCAGTGCTTGTCACATCTCTTATTACTTAAACTCTGCTTGTATTTTTCTGTAAGGCATACAGTCAGAAAGTGAGATATTTGGCAACAAATACCATAGCCTTATTTTACATCAGACAATAGTAGTAATCTGACCAGCACAATCAATAAATGTTGAGGTATTTCATGCATTCAGACCCTTTGCCATCACATCTTTAATGCTGGCTTCCCTACCACATCATGTAATGAATAGCCTCCTCAAGGCTTGCCTCCTTAATTGCAAAATGTTTGCAACTGTTAAAACTTTGGATTTCTATGGTTCCCATGATAATTGTTTTTTTTAAATAAGTACAATAAGAGCAGTCATTATCGTGCAGAATGAAGAATAAAAACAGCATGATGGTTTAATACTCCTTGTGTTTCTTGAAGTGTGAATTCAATATGATGAAATAATTTTTGCACAACTTTTAAAATATCCAGATATGTGTATTATTGAGTCATAGAGCAAAAAAACTTTATGCAATTTTCCTGTATGAAAAATATTCAAGTGTTTGTTTATCCATTGTCTCATTTTCTTTTCAAATTACAAACCCTCCACTAAGAGGTTTTGTCATTCCATGGAAAATTAATATGAGGATGTCAAAAATCCTAATCAACCCAATAAAACATTAAGAATTTTGAATTATGTCTGACATAAATGCATACTGTAAGATACATCTAAATTTTCTAAACCACGTATTGTCAGTGAGCAATTGTTTTCATAGATCTGGTTACAGTAATTAACTGTAGATTCTCACTAGTACTGTTATAAAAGGTCAGTTTTCTAGTTCCACCATGATGCCAGTTTATTTTATGACCGGGCTTTTTTCCCCTGGTTTCACACTTAATGTCATCTCCTTTCAAAACTAGGTGATAATCAGTGAAATAATTCCTTAGGCAAAAAATACTAAAAAACATTTTCTATTGGTTTAAAATGTCTACAAAAGAAGATTGTTTTCATATTTCTATCATTTCTTCTGAATCTCCAATTTTTATAGGTGAAAAGAATTAAGACAGTTGCTATTTACTGTGGAAAAATAGCTCCTGGGCATACCAAGCAGATACCTTTATTATGCTTTAACTTCTGCTTTAATGGCTACAATAAATCAGAATGGAACTGAAATAATTCCATTGACATTTGATTATCCTAAAATCATCCACTCATTCTAAATCTCAACGGAAAAAGTATGTTTTCACTTTAAATTGCCATTATACAACTACACGTTCAAGAAATAATTGCAATGGCTCATCAATTATTCTGACAATAAAGGAACATCATATTGACTTTTTGTTGAAGGGGGTCATGATAATAATAGCAAGAGAAAATAGTTTTTGAATTGACATGTGAGCACTATCACTTCAAAAGCTTTATTCTGAGACAGTCTTTTTACTTCTCTGTGTGTTTCATGCTTTGGTATGATTAAGACATAAGAAATCGAATCTTAAATGTTACTGTGTAAAGTGGGGTTGAGCATGATTTAGAGTGAAACAAAGAAAAGCATTCAGCATGAAACTCTTCACTTACTTTGTATGTGATGCTTTCTTGCCGACACCATACCTGTTCTCATGGTGACTGACTACCAGAAAAAAACCAATTCTGAAATAGTTTAATGTATTATTCAAGATGGGAGGTGATAGGGTGGAGGTGTAATTTTTTTCAGTGTTTTCCCATAGGTCTTTTCTGTCAATTGGAAATAAAAGAAAAACCATATGCCTTTTTTGGGGATAAGCCATATACTATTCTCAGCTCATTATAGTGCTCATCCTGCTCATTTTGCAGCAAAGATGTCAAACTGTGCAGATATTTTTACCTCAGCAAGTGTTTTTGGCTCCCTGGAAGAATTCTAAAGCATCTGGGCTGGCAGCTTTGGTGTTGTCACTTGCATTGTTATGTAGATATACTTCTGATTAGTTCCTTTTGCTACTGTATTCACTTTACTGTCATTTTTCTTGTTGATATCATTTTTTGTTTTACTATGACTTGTGCTCCTCCATTTTATGATGGGGGTTTCCTTGAAACTAACCCCTCTGAAAATCCATGCGTGAAATGTTTATCTGAGCTTTTTAACAGCTTCATGACAACAAAACACAGGTGAAAGGATCATTTGCTTACCCAGTTTTCTTGAGAGTCATTAAGGCTATCTTCCATTGTACAGTGAAATGCCTCTGTAGTCACGTACTCTGCAAGAAAAATACTGGTCACCCACACTGTAAAGAAGCTCTGCCTCATATTCAGGTGGAACTTCCTGTGCATCCATGTCTGCCTGTTGCCTCTTGTCTTATTACTAGGAACCACTGAGAAGAGCCCGGCTTCATCCTCTTTACACCCTCCTTTTAGATACTTGTTTACATTGATTAGGTCCCCTCTCAGTTCTGTCTTCTTAAGACTGAACAGGCCCAGCTCGCTCAGCCTTTCCTCATAAGAGAAATGCTCAGGTCCCTTAGTCATCTTTGCAGCCCTCCACTGGACTCACTCCAGAACCTCCATATCACTCTTGTACCAAGGAGCCCAGAACCAGACACAGTACTCCACATGCTGCCTCAATAGGGCTAAGTAGAGGGTTAACTCTTTTATGTGTTGATGAGAAAGAAGTGTTTAGAAAATGAGCCTTTTTGCCTGTGCACAGCACTTTTAAAGTGCCTTTAAAAATTAGTGGCAAAAATTTCAAAAACCTGTCCTACCACTAAGCAAGTCAGTGACTAAAAAGAATTACAGATACATTTCAGGGAGTGGAGGAAAAAATTTAAGGTTGAGAGAACTAGAAGAGCTGGATCAATTTTGTTTAATGAATGTTTTTAGAATGTATTTGTTTAATGAATGATTTAGAAGTGTCATGACAGATATCATGATTTTTAAGGAAAAAATCTAAAAAAATCCAGCAGTCAAAAATCTACGCAAAATATTTCAATATTGTTTCTTATATTGGAAGTGTAATTCTGTTTGAATTCAGTCTACATTTCAGACTCTTTAATGTAACTATTTTGACTTTTTCAAAGTGACAAAACCTTTTGTGAGATAGGAAAACAATTTCTCTGCCAGGTTAGGGTCTAAGTATTTTAATAGGTAGAAAGCACTAAAGCTTTTATTAGTGAAACAGAAAAAAACGTAACAAGAACCAAGAGCTGGAAACTGAACCCAGACAAATTCAAATACTTGAGAAAACGCAGATTATAACAGTGAGAATAATTAACAGCTGAAATAAACAACCAACAGAAGTAGGAGATTTTCCATCATTGGACATTTTAAAAAAAATTGTAATTGAGGGCCCAGCTCAGACTGTATCGAGAGGAAGGGGTTGAAAACAGAAGATTGGTGAGAAGATTGGGTTATTTTTAATTGTTTTTGCTCAAAGTGACTCTGGAACTGGGAAATGTTGAAGTGTGGGGAAAAAGATAGTTTATTGTGTTTTCCTTTGGGTTATTTTCTGTCTGTTGAAAGAAGTGGAATTCTCTCAAAGAAGGTAACAGAATGTTGTTAAAGACTTAAAAGCATTCTTTCCCCCAGTTTTTGGGGGAAAGGGAGATAAGAGAGTTTAGAATTGTAAAAACAGAGCCTGGGATGAATTTGTGCATATGTCAGGTCTTTGATACTAAGGCAAAGGCCAGACTAGGCTGGCCTATTTGCCCCTGCTAAGTTTGGACTTGGCAGTGTATGCAATGATGGAATAAATTTGTTCTTCACACTTCAACTGGTAGTCGTGACCATCTTGTTGTTACCTGAGTATAATCAATTCGCACAGACTGCCTCCTTCAGCTTCTAGGCTGGTGAAGATGCCTGCCTCATGCATCATTTCAGAACACTCAAGTGATTGTTCTTTCTATAAAGAACATCAGGACAGAAATATTACAGCTCTAGATATGATTTCATGGAGTTGACACAAGCCTTCATGTGCTATCCTCATGAACCAATGTGATATTTAACATGAATATATAGCATGTTTTATGACTTAGTTAAAACAATACTGATGTGAAAGGTTAATTTCACAATATTGAGAGGAACTACTTGAACGAAATCAACTGAAAACACAGAAGTGTTCTTGCCAAACTGCATGATATTCCATTCAGTTCAGATTCAGAAGACTAAAACCCATCCTGAACATGGCCACTTAAATGATCATTATTTGGTTGTGGAGGGTACTGCTCGGCATGTGCTTTCAATACACCAAGAAGAAGACCAGTACCCCAGAATGTGGGAAACTTGTGCTGAACATGTGCTCTGCTAGCTAGTTTTGTTGTTGCTTTTTTTATTGCATCTTTAAATTACAAATGTCATATATGATATGCATAAATAACTCTGGGAAACAGAGACCAGAACTAGAGATACATTTTTGAGTGTTTTCAGAATGAAAACACAGTGTTTCCTCTTGGCCTCCTGCCTAAACGCATCTCCCTCTTGCTTGAAGTAATTGGTAGGCCACCTACTGAACAATCTTAAGTCTCACTCTGTTTTGACATGATTTCCTCATGAGTTTTCTGTTTAGCCTAGGAATTTATTCACTGTTGTCATCACACCTTGATGTCGCTGAGGCCAAGTCAGCCTTCAGCACCCCTTAAACTACCTGAGCATTGCACTGGAAATCATTGTCAGCTAAGTATAGTAAGCTAGTACAGGAAGCCCCAATAAAGAAGAGATGGTTAAATACTGCTTTTCTTTTTAGATAAATAATTACTGTTTAAAAAAACCAAACAAAACCATGCTGAAAAGTAGAGGTGTATAAATCATTGAAATTAGCCCCTTCAGCACCCAAAAGCTCAGAAACTGTTCAAAATCTATAAAGTGAAAACTACCTTCAACAAAAGGGATGGTTCAGAGGCCCATGCCTGACCTGCACTGTTCATTCCTTTAATTTTTCAAACATAGCTTGTCTTTGTTCTTCCTAATGAACATGATTACTATAGGATGGTAGCACCCAAAAGCCCCAGTGGAAATAGTGATGTGTGCTGTACAAACACAGATAAACAGCACGCCCAGCAGAGCTTATGATCTGAAAGGCACCGAGAGTTTGAGGTGGGGCACTGGAGATATAGCTTATGAGCAAATGAAAACAGTGATGATTAGAAGAGTTTTGGTAACCAAATCCTTTCTTGTTCATTTACCTTTTCTAATAGGAGTAGAGGTCAAATAGAGGAAATGGCAAGACTATGGAAGTAAATGAAAAAAAAAGAGCACAAATATGAAACGGGAGGAAAAATCAGCTTGCTGTCTCTGGTTATGTTTTACCTGCAGGGTCAGGTAGGCATGATATTACAGGGAGTTTTAAGAGATTTAAAAAATAATTTAGCAAGCTACTTTTCAGATGTGAGCAGGTTCTTTCCTTAGAGTTGTGAAGGAAATGTGGGAACAGGTTATCCTGAGCCTCCAAGACTGTATGTAAATATTTTCTTAAATATTTAACCTATGAAACAATAGGGTAAAAAAGTACATCTAACCAAACCCTCAAATTCTAGGTAGGAATTTGCCACACAGTTGAATAATACACTTCTTCTCTTCAAATATTCATATACTCCAACTCAGTCTATAACTAAAATCAAAAATAACAATTAGAACAAATGCAATGTTTAATTTAGAAACCTTTAGATGCCAGGAGAGATTGCCATCTCTTCTGTCTTACCATCTGGGGTCTATTATAATCCCCTTAAAGACTCCACTTCCAGCAAATTTGTAAAACAAGTACAGCAGAAATAGGAGGGCATGGTGCACTACAATCTACCTGGCACTAAGAGGAGAAAGCTGCTTAGAGGTTGACAGCAGAAAAAGCTTAAAGAACACTTCTTTTCAGCAGATAGGTTCCTCAGTCTATTCAAGTGACAGGAATAATCTTTTCCTTGCTAAAAATTATAATCTCCTAAGTGGAGTTTATAATTTTTCTAAAGGTATCTACACCTATCCTTTTAATGTGATAATGGCCACAGTACCATGTTCTCCTGGTGGCTAGAGTGCCTGTGATTCAGCACACAAGTGCTCAAGCCACTCTTGTGTCTGAAGGGATTCAAACTCACCACCCTTAATGGAAATACTGTAAATTGTCATAAAATTGGTTAGACTGGTGTGATAAAGAAGCGATCTCAGTACTTACTGCAAACCTTTTTTGCCATGCAGAAAATACAAGGATAACATCACTGTTTAGTAGGACTGAAACCAACACCTGGTGCAACATTTCAGGTGTCATTTCAATAGGTATACTATTAAAAAAATGGATGACGGATTTTGAAAAATTCCCTGTATCTTTCTTGTACCTTAATATAAATTATGAGCACGTGATTTATTATACTAAGTAGCAATAATAGCATATTAGCTATCTTGCCTAAGGTTCTGACTTTATTTGTTATTAAAAAAAATAGGCAGTATACTAAAGTATGTTAGTGACTGAAGTGTAAGCAGTTGCTAAATCACTCTTGCAGAGTTGGAGTACACTGAATTCCTAATCAATTTACCAAAACAAAAACCTTAAAAAATATCACATTTAAGCCTGAAGTAATATGAATTTGTCTATTTTTCAGCTTCAGTACATGAAGCTTCAGTAGTAGCAGTTTCAACCTATACTAAAATTGTCTTTAAAAGGGATCTATTTACAGAACAAATAAATAAAGGAAGAATTCTACTTTCTTTTGTACAAACTCCTGTGAAAATATATAGCCTATTCTGATACTTTTGAAACCTTTGTTATCATAAGTGGTTATCTAAGGTATTTCCTTCTAATCTTCCTGTCTCCATAGATACCACAGGCAGCTAACCACACGTAGGTCAACCATTAAAAATTATGTTACAGATACAGGGAACAAGGGTTGGAGACAATGAAGAAGTTAAGGGACTTGAACACATATCATGTTAAGTGCTGGAAAGTCTGAAAGTTAGACATCCAGCTTAGGAAGTAAAATCCATAAACCTGAATTAAGAGCCTAAGGGTGGTGTTCATCAATACTTTCCTCTAGTGGCAAAACCTGTGAGAACTTTCTGCTCCCCCTTCTCTCCCAGTTATTTATTCTTAGCCTACACAGCAATATGCAGTTTTCTCAGTCTGTTCCAATGCAGCTGGGCAGGGAATATTGTAAATGGATTCACTGGATTTAAAAAAAAAATAGAAGAAAAGAAAAAAAGAGCTTTACAGCAGCAACAACAGTAAAGAGGATTTTTATTTTTTTAGCCTAATCCAGGTCACTTCAATGTTCTCATTTATAATAGCCCCACAAACGTTACCTCATCTGACAGGACAGTGAACTATGGTGTCAAGAAGCAAGGTATTTTTATTTTCTGACCTGTCAGAGAAAATATACTCCTGAACCCACACCTGAGAATATGATTTAGAAGAGGCAGATCTATGAAGGTGTGGTCTGACAATCATCTGTGCTATGCGTTAAATAATAATTTCATACTACATCTATTGCTGGATCACAAAGCACTGCAGATCATCTTGGAGCAGAGGACTTTATTTCTGTCCAGGTAATCAGAGCAGATGATGTGAATTTTATGCTGACTTTATGCTTTTAGCCGAGGTTTATGCTTGTTGTAAATTGGTAGATGACACCTGAAGCAGCATAAAAACAGAGTGGTACAGACAGGTGATATTTTATCCAGCAAAGGCCAGCAAAGAAAAAAGTAATTCCTTCAAAGGCTTGTGAACCTACTTGGTGAAATAGTCATGTGGCTGAAATCTTTCAATCCAGAAGTAGATACTCTAAAACCACATTTATTATTGCACCAAAACACAACCTGTAATGGCTTAACTCAGCACTTAGCACATCCAGTCCAAAGTGTTAAATAGGGATCTGGTGACTTTTCCACACATAGCAAGTAAAGCCTGACCTTTGACTGTGAAGAATTTTGTTACTGTTTTCTTTATAAAAATATACATTGATGATATGCTGTCTCTCTGCTTTGCATATTAGCCTACCTGTTAAATTATCTAATTAGCAACTTGAAACTCTGTGCTCCAGTCTATGCTTGCACTAAAATACTAAAACTCTTCAGCTGCATGTTTACCTATGGTCCTAACCAAGATGCTACTGAAGATTATTTTCAGAGTGGGACAATGGGTTACCAGAAATGATTCCTTCAGCTGGAGAGGAAAACAGATGAGATAATATGCATCCATAGCCTAAAGTTTAAAAAGCTCTTAGGGGGCCCTCGGGAGTTCTTGTTCTTGCTCCTAACAGACTTTGTGACTTTTAATCCAGTGATTTTTAGGACCATAAAGCAGTGTCTAAGTTCCCATTTTGCCTTTTCTGTAGTGTGTGAATTGTTAGTATGCTGGTATGCAGGAGTCAGGAACTCCTACTGTGCTTGTTCATTCAAGAAAAAAAAGAAAACAAACCCCCTCCTCACCCCCTCAAGCAAAAAAAACAACCAAACAAAAAGGTACAAAACATAAAGTAAACTGAACAAGCAAATGAAAAATTATAACCTACCACTATTTTTTAATTATTATTATTACTGATGTGGTCCCTGAAGGACAAATTATTTACCACAGGGTAAACAGAAAAAAAAGTGATCTCTTCTTAGTACAAATAAAATTGCTTTACCAAATTGTATTCAGTGTTCCTCTGAACACAGTAAGGGTGAATACAATCCCACATACTTCTTTTTACTGCCTAATCTCTTTCCCAAAACTACAGACTAGCAGAGATAATTTAGCTAGAGCTAGAGGTAACTTCTCCAAGACCTCATTAGTATTGTTCATATGTTGAACAGCGATAATCAACAGCAATACATAATGCTTATTTCTCAGACAGATGATGCAAAGATAACCCTTTTCTTCAAAAGTTGATTTACGACTGCCTAGAGTCACTATCTTAGACAGCCCACCAAGGCATTTTTAACATGATATGAAAGTTCTTTATTGACAGGATATTATAAACTTTGTTCTACCTAAAGTACTTACACTGCAATAGTACGTGGGTCTCCCTCAGTGTCACAAAATGTTTACCTACCCAGTTTCTGGGACAAGGAATTACAATTGGCGGAGTTTGCAGTTGAGGAATGCATATTCATCTCTGTTCCTAGGACACTGAAATCCACAGCCTCGAGTCAAGTACTTCAGCTCCCTGTTGTAATAATTGGGTACTCAAGAATAAACTTAAACATTAATTTTGCACACTGAACAGTAAATAGGAAGATATGATGGAGGAGGATGGGTCGGACAGGTAATGCATATTTGGCTTTAACATTAACATGAACACCAATAACATGATAATCCCAATAAATTCATTTATTACCAAAGAAAATGGAAGAAACTAGCAAGGAAACCAATTTGTTTGCATGTTTGGTTTTGTTTGCATGTTTGGGGTTTTTATAACTTTAGGAGGTTATTCATAATCTGAGAATGTACGTGTAACATAATAGTAACTGCCTGTGTTAGTACCTTATGCTTGTTCTAAATTGACTTGCTAAATCATTTAATCCCCTTTAAACAAGAGAATATGAAAAGGGTTGTGAGTTGTAAGACACATGATAAATTTAGGGCTATACAGTGTTCCTAAACCCTGGACCCTCTTGTCAGAGTTTCACAATGGCTATTTCTAGTCTTGTCCAGCAGACAAACACTTTTCCTTCTCCTGTGGGTCACAGTCTGCTACCCAAAGACAGAATGCTGCAACTGAGTCCAAAATATAATTTATCAGTCAGTGTTTAGAATTGCAGTTAGAACTTTTTCAGTAAAATATACCCTATAGAGGCAGAATTAGTGAAATGAGATGTAAACAATCTCTTGGCTGTTGTTAGATGCAAGGAATAGCTCTCGTAAAAAAAATCTAATCCACAGTCGTTTACTTACATGGATGACTTACTAGTCACTTCTGGAGGAGCAACATCAGGCATGGGATGTATATTACAGTTTCGTATTCTTTCAAAAAGGCTTCCAAAATGAAACAATTATGTTCTTTGTCTAATTTAATGATTAAATCTTCTTGCAAGCAGCATGTTCTGACAAGGATTTTTCTGACAGAAAAGTATCCCTTCAGGATATGCTTACATGAAAAAGTCTATGTTCCATGTCCAGTGCTAATTTTCCTATACTGTAAAATTTATTGCACTATGTTTAGGTTTTGTAAATTAAACATACACACTGGGTAAAAATGGTATTTAATTTCACTAATTTTCTTGTTAATTATTTGTTTAGTTTACATTTTTTCAGTGGATAGATGGTAACTTAACCTTGTTGAAACAAAACTGTCAGACTGTGGTTCTTGGGGCATCCATGCTCCAGATAATCTTTCCTTAATACTTTGTTTAGGAATCATTGAGAATAATACAAAGAGTACAGGTGACCTTCCCCTTATGAAAAAGACTCACTATTCCAGATGTAAAACTATAGCAGTTTAGAGCGCCTGACTTCATCTACAAAGGCTAAGGACCAGTAAATTCCATGTCATAAGGACTTCTTTATATTTGGGGATAATCTGGTTTCTACTGTCCTGCCTATCTTAGCCCCATGTTTAATTCTAAAGGATGCTATACTTGTATTTTCCATCCAATTTTCTAATTCTCAAATGTAATAGTCAAAATTTTTTTTCAAGGTCTGTTATGAAACTTAGACAGCCTTCATGACACTGAGTGTATAAGCTGGACATCAAAACACATTTGTGGTCTCATATGTGCATGAAATACATAAATGCATTAGTTTTAGATTTTGTTCTCAATTTGACTTCTTTCTTTGTGCAATGAGAAGAATGGTTAAATAACAGAATTTAGAATTTTCGTGATGTCAGTAATTAGTGTTTAATATCACTATAGTTTTCTGATGCTAATTTTACTAATATATGTATTTGTTGATTCCAATAAAAAGAAAGTAAGTATAATCTAAAGCAAAAACTTAAAGAAACCTAAGATGACATCTGAAATGCAAATAACAAAAGCCACAGAATGTGAAATTCTTCTGGGTAAAAGTAGATTCCTGTGTTTGAGGTACTCGCCTTAAGACTCTACTTGTAGGCAGTGAGAAGAAATTAGTATTTCAAATAATTTTCATCTTATAATTACCACAGATATGTAAAGTACCTGAGGTGATTCAGCTGTTTACTGTGAGTCAAGGGTGATTGGATCAAATGTAGATGTCATGACTGTAGACATTTAAATTTAGCTGATATGAATCACACTCAAAATTAATTGAAAAAGAACCGTATCTTCTATTATCTCTAGTATAAATGATATTTTGTTCACATAACAGGCTCTGAATAGATTTGCTATTCACTTAGACTGTAAGGGAGAAAAAATAGTAAGGAAAACACAGGAGCGCTAGAGAGAAGATGGTACTGGAAAAAATTAATACCTGGAATTACTTTTCACAGGTGAAAAAAATGTGGGCACTACTAAACAATGAATCAGCAAAAAAATATTTGCTTTGAGACATTTTCATTCATTTCTAATCATGATGTTGGTGCAATTAATGAATCAGTCAGCACTGCTGATGTTGATAAATGACCTCCTTGGCTAACAATCACCCTTTTAAGTGCCTATGGGTTGCTGACTTGGCAGAATCTCAATGTAGAATAAGGCTTGAAAACTTTTATAGAAAAGTTTTAAGAAAGTTTGTGAGCCTGAGGAATATGAACAGAGATAATTTTCTGTCTGTCACAAAAATGTTTTCACAGAACTCTGGAAAAAAATCCCCAAGCTGGAATTTGATTACATAATCACAAACTCACAGATTTAAATTAGCAAGCTGAAAAAAAACCAGAAGACGGTAATGAGTTGAAGACTTATCAGATAGTTCCTCTAGGTAGTTTCAGAGTCTGAGCATTTCTCACCACTTGGATTTCATAGAGTAGAGCCACCTCCCATAAGTCGATGCTTTTGACATTTCTTTCAAACAAAAACCAAACAGTATTTGTTGTTGAAGTAGAATGGTAGGTGAAGCTGATATTTTCCCCACACAGCAACTGAAAGAGTAATGTTCTATTTTAGCCCTTGCAAATGCTGACTTAATATCTACCTTTATGTTACTGGATTCAAACCAAATAACTCAAAAGTACTTTAGTCACCAGCTTTGACTGGTGCACTTCTTTGCGCTTCCTTTGGAATTTATTTAAACCAACTTCAAGGACTGGCTTACTTTCTGGGGCTGACTTTAAGGGTTGCTTACACATTTTACCTTATAAAAGCACTGATAAAATACCAAACATATGCAATGAACTGCAACCCATTAGTCCTCAGATGAACATACCAAACAACCATTAGACTTGACAGCTGGGCTTATATACATCACCTCTGCTTTCACAGCACTCTTTGTCACACACAAAAGAGAATATTTTTAGGGTTTCTTTAATGTTGACTTAATAGTACTACCACCTTAGAATAAGACATTTGGAGATGTGGAACATGAAGATTTGAACTCCTATTCAAAGACATAAGTTTAGCTCATGTTTCTTATTTGATCACAGGGCCATAGTAAAAAAAGGAAATCTTTCATGGAAAAGAAATTTACTTCAATCAGAAGGAAAAATATTTGCTTATCCTTTGAGAAAGAAAGACAAATGCTTAGTTTAAAAGAATCTGGCAGAACTTACGTTTGGTACGGGCAAGTTGTTCTCTAGTGTCAAGACCAAGGTATTTATATATGTAGAAGCAGTATTTCTGGAACCTAAGCGACTTCAGTGTGAAATTGTAAAAACTTACACACCTACCCTATCTCTAGCACTCTACATAAATACATGATTTGAAATGCTTTAGCATCTTGAAATCAGTAAATTTAAACTTGAGTGACAGTATGTGGTAATCTATTGTTTCACTGGATGCTTGAGTTTTCATTGCTGCTCTCTTCCCGTAACTTCCATGCTTCTCCTCGACCAGTTTGCTTGGGCATCTTTAGGCATGTATGAACACACTCTGCAAGTAGAATATATACAGTCTATGATTAGAAAGCAATTAGAGCTCAACAGACATAAATATAAATAAGATCTAATAAGCTATGATGCCCCACTCTGGCATGATGCTCAATGAGCTTTCACCTGCTAGACAGGCATCAGTGAGGAGGGAAGTGGCCACAGCTCCTAGGGATAGGGAGCTGCCATCTTCTTCTCATTGATGACTTCAATGGTTTGAGCTCAACCCAGTAATTCCTGACTGCCTGATCCAGTGAGCCACTTCAGCCACTGGTAGTTAATGGTAAAAAACCCCAGGGCTAGGGGCTAGCACGCAAAGTCTTCAAATTGTACCTCACATAACTCTTAAACAAAATATCATTTAGCAGGTATTAACCCAGGAGCGCTCATCATTTTGCAAGAGTTAGTATGTCCAGAGCTCAGAAGTGGCTCACTGATAAGGCATGAGATGAACAAAAATAAAAACTGGATAGTCAGACAGTAATTCCAGTACTAGATGTCAAGGCCAAAAGGGACAGAGATCGAAAATACCATTTTTGTGATGAGCCACCACTGTTACTCTGTTTGCAAATGTGTGATTAATGTAACTTCTTGCTCCACTGGGAATTTTACTTATGAGCTTTCTTTGAAGAGAAATGCTACTGGAGCAGTGTCATTGCTCAAGAAGGTGAGAGATCATCACCCTGTGTGTCCAGCACAGTTTGTGAAGCCACACGTCATATGACAGGATACAACAATGAATCTCTCTAGGCCTTGCAAGGGATTTGTTAACAGACTAGAACAGTTCCCAGCTGAAATGCTCTCAAATTGTGTTTGCTAACAGAGTGTGAAGAAGGTCCAATAAAGTAGTCCTCACACTCATTCCCTCTTGTTTACACATGATTCTTTGTCTCTTCAAATGTTCACAGTTCACTTCAAAGATGACAGTGGGGTATACTGGGGATGGGGGTGCTCCTCCACGCCTTCTACATGGAAGGTATAGCCACAGTCTACAAAACTTCTTATTTTTACCCAACTAATTTAATTTGTAGGGTGCTCCATTAATTTTCCCACACCACATACACTTCAGTAAGTCACTTAGACCCAGTGTATTTCTATGCCCAAAGCTGTTGCATTTAATGGGAAATAATTCATTTCATTCCAGACAGCCACAGCAAATGGAAGTAAACTACCCAACATACTTGCTACTGTGTCTTTCATCTCAGTTTATTGATTTTAAGGCTTGTACTGCTTTCTCCCAAATTAACATTTTATTTTTTTGAATTATATAAATAAATAATGTGAAGGAAAGCAAATGAAATTTTGAGAGAAAAATCAACAGTGCAACTATGAGATCCTGAGCAAACCACTCTGTGCTTTCTTCAAGAAAAATATTTCTCTCATCTCACTTTGCTATTAGATGTGTCACTTTTACTGATTCCAATAATATTAACCTGATCAAAATTTAACAAAGACAAATAGAGAAATAACATACATAATACATAAAATAAAAATACATGCGCTGCTCTCTGCTGGAAATCTTTTATTTGATATCTGATATTCTTTGAGATGCTTATTGCAAATGCAAAACAGATAAAGAATTTATGATCAAAACTCTAAACCTCTCCTCATGTGTCTTCTTAAAGACACAAGTTCTTAAGTTGCCCTTAAAGAACTTATTAGCAACACTTTATCTTGAAATAGTCACTGAAATGTAAACAATTTATTCAGTATTTTGTCCAGGCGGTGTTGTAAATTCCAGCTAGGAAAGAAAGGAAGAGTAAAATCAGAAATGTTCTGTGTCATGGTAGAAAAAAAAATTGTAAAATACTCTGGTAAAATTAGTCTAACCTCTTATATTTAACTCAGTGGTGGATCCAAAGTTTCTGCCATCTTACAGAACTCCAAGGTCCCTTATCTTGCCTTTTTCCATAAAAGAGCCACAGTGTCAGCTGCCAGCATCCTTTTTCTCTTTCTTTGAAGTGAGCTTTGTTACTGCAGGGCAGTATGGTGCCTGACCTGAGATGGCCTGTATTGCCCTATGAAAACAAGGCTTAGTAGAGAAGTGGGTAGGAGGTTTAATAGCTGTCAGTGTATCAGCAGAAGATACTGGACTGTTTGAAAGGCAAGCTCCCTCCCAATCCATCCAACCTTGTTTTTCTTCACAAAGGTATGGAGAAAAGCTGCAACCTGAGAGGGAAGAGAAAGAAGAACATTTGAAAGCTTGAAGCACTTAGTGACAATTTTAAGAGAGAGCAAGAGTTCAAGAAGAAAGTGGAGGTAAGAAAAAAAAAGGGTTTTACTTCACTTGGCCAAGAATCCCTCACTTTTTATTATTTTTGCTCTCCAAATTACCTCTTTTTTTACTATCTGTTTGTATCATTTCTCAGTTGTGTCTTGTTCTGATAATTATTTCCCTGTAGAGTCTAGAGCACTTTCCAAAATAGGGTTGGATACATATTACTCTACTCTTTGGCTAATGTTCTAAAAACTTTTCTGCTTCTGGCTCCACTTCAGGGCTTACAATTTCCATTTCCATTCTCATTTATGGGGTCATTTCCAGACTTGCAACCACATTTCTGTTTACATGGTTATACCCATTAACCTAAGTGGGATCACGACTCCTGGAGTTTGAAAATCCCTGGTCTAGGAACTACTGCAATTTAAAGGATAAATAATAATGAGGTGAAAAAAGACAATGATAAAAATCTAATTGAGAAATGCAAGGTCATACCAGAATAGAGAGAAGAAAATGACCAAAGAAACAGAAAATGCAAGGAAGATGAACAAAAAAGAAAAATGAGAAAGAAATTATATGGATGAAGCTGTGCAACCTTTTTAAGACAATGCTTTGAAAATGTGTCTTATAATGTAAAATACTTTCTAATTAGCTTGCAAAACAAAGAATTGGATATTCACATCTAATAATATAAAACTTCTTTCATACTATTTTTATATAACTAAACTGCATAACCTTGAATAAATTTGATTGTTGCTCTGGAAATTGCTCCATTCCATAAGCAAAATGAATGTCATCCAGCTTATCACACCTCTTTTAAGAAAAAAATATTTTGAGTTTTATTCATGTTTTATTAACTGACATATATTTTATAAACATGATTCCAGTACGTCGCTGAATCTGATTAATGTCAAAATCCCCCCTCAAAATTTGAACCCCTACTGAATGCCTCCCAGTTCTTAATCAACTTTAAGTACTGTTAAATGATAACTACAACTGAAAAAACAAGTTATGTCAGCTTTCAAAACTTTTATTTGTTAGTATGCAGAGTCAAAATATCACGTAAGCCCAAAAAAATCTGAAATACTTTCAAAGCAAATGATTACTTCAGGTATGTCAGGATTGAATTTGGTAGTAAAAATCACGTTAGAATGATCAGAAAAAAAGAAACCCACACGTTAATTATTTGTGCTATTATAAGATTCAATTGTCTTCTTAGCAACACACAGACTAATTCAAACTGGTAGATAGTGGATGTATAGAGGAAAGTAATAACAAGTAATAATAATAAAAAAGGTCACTTGCTCTGATCAGTTCTGGTGACACAATCAATAATAACTGAACGAGATCTTTAAAATATTGCCTATGCAATCACTTCCTGAAAGGGAAAAGTTTTTAATTTCATCATATATCCTGAAACAAATAGTCCCTCAGCATCTTAATCTGCACCCTTTAAAAATTTGTGCTAATTCCTTTGTCTTCTTTATATACCTTTCATGCTGAGCAGTGTGTTAGTTCTAAATGTTGACATTCAGTATCTTAGATTGACTTTCTCTCAGAACCTGAATCTTCAAAGACTGTGAAAAAAGACAAAAAGGATCCCATCAAGGGTGTATAGTAGAATTATTAAGTGAACTGCTGTGACTGTTCTCCTGGCAGTACTAAATAATTCTCCAGAAGTGCATATGGGTGAGATTTTAAACCTGTGCCTTTTGCAAAGGAACAGCTAGCTAAAGCACTATAAGGAAATGCTAACTGAAGGAAATCTTGCTACATCTTCCAAAGTTAGTCAAGTCTGTGTGATACCACTAAGTAGCCCTATGCTTATTTAAGCACGGCACAAGCAAAACAGCAGGGGAGCAGAAGCTGATACTATGAATAAATCCATCATTACTGCAAAAGGTTATAAGGAAGTGATATTCCATCCTCCGCTAAGTCTATCAACAGCTCCCAGCCACCTCACAAGTCTGGCCCCATCCTCTGTTTAACAGTGTTGGAAGGGAACTCTACCTGCCCCTGTTGTGCACTAACCCACAGCGTTGGATCCCAGAGTTGAAGAAAAAGGCTGAAATAATACACAAAGATAACAAATTTTGTTTATGCTCAGAAAAGCTCGTTCTATTATACATGCTGTTTCAGTTAGCAAAGCAATTGAGATCATGGTAACAGTTCTGTCCATCCTGCAAGTGACACTTCTCAGATTAAGAGATGAAAAATACCTTGTCCAAGACAAAGATGATAATTAACAATTCTAGTCAAAGTGTTGCAATAAGCATTATTTACAACATTATGAAGGTCACTCTGCCTTCAGGTATTCAGATACGAAGTAATTAATTCTTATGTCAATCCTTCAAGTAAACAAATATTTCCATGCTACATATAAGGAAAATGGTGTAGAGAGAAATAGGGTATGATAAGATAGGTACAAGAGACTGAGTTTTTTTAGTTCAAAAAGTTCCTGACCACCTCATCTTAGAAGAGATAATTTTCTTCAAGCACATTCATCTTTCATTAAAAGTCATATGATTTAGGACTAACTCGCATGAAGCTGAGATACAAAAAATGGTGGATTATTCACAAAGCCAATGAGCACATCTTAAGTGCACAGTAATCATTTCCATTTTAGGTTAATTAAGGTCCTGAAATAGTTTTAACCCTGAAGTTAATTGTGTACAATCTATATCAGATTGCAGTGGTAAAAATAAGAATTAATTTCTGCTATCTTTCCTTTTCATTATTAGACCATTTAAACCACAAATGTAGTGATGCGTTTTTTGCAACTAATATGAGTATATATGTAAGCATACATAAATAAACCCATAATCATAAACAAAATACTATAAACACACATACACACATATAATCTGAATACAAAACAAACCAATTCAGAGCTAAAAGCTGTTCATTTGTATGTATATCATACACTAGGAAATTTTCCAGAAAAGCTTGGAAATTATGAGTTATGCAAGGGTATGGAGTATCCAGTATGAAATTAAAAATCACACAGTTTCTATCACACAGTTTGTTCCTCTATATTTACCAAAGGTTACTGTGCTTTGAAGCCAAGCATATACAAAGCCAACTATTTAATTCAGGGTTAACCTGAATGATTTGATTTGAAACCTGTTGATTTGAAACTAAGAATGTATTAAAATACAGAGCTGAAATACAATGTCTTTGTTATGTCAGCCTACAAGTGCAAAATCTCATGGGTTAGTAATCTCTTCTGTTATTTTGTTATACCTTTCAAAACAAATTCCCAGAGTGGTTCAGTGGCTAAGGAGAGCAAAAGGATTTTGGATATTACTTTGGGAGTGATGTTAATACACAAAAATTACATGTACCTATGCTATGATCTGAATCAATACTGACCTGTATAATATCTCAGCATTGTGCTATTGGTGACTATTCCCCTGCAGATAATTTATTTTGGAATAATCGCAAAGAGAAACTTGGTATTCCTTGATGTCTTGCTTAAGATATATTGTATTACTCATCTGTTGGAAGAATGCTCTTGATCAGAATAACATCAAATATATTCTTGATAATGTGTCCTCTGATTCAGCTGAGCAGAAGAAACCTGACACATTTATCCTACACTTGGCTAGACTTCAACTGAAAGTGAAGTGAAACTTAGGTATTCTTTATCCAACTCACAGGGGTACTTTAAGTCTCAGTTAACAGATGCTAATACATGACTTTGAGAATATTAGAAACGATTACACTACAGATGAAGAAATAATGACTAATTTTGCATAACAACTTTAAACACAAAGGATTAATAAGTTAAATGCATAGTTTTGATCCTTATATCAAGATACTTGCAAGTAATTTATTTAAAGATACAAATAATGTGTTCACCTATATTTTTTATTTATGTATTAAAAACAGAGCCAACAAAAAAAAACCCAAACCCAAAAAATCTGCTGTTGCTTGGACAAAGTAAAAATTGTGTTCATAAGTGCAGAATACGCAAAATTTCATTTCCCCTATAATATACGAATGCTTTATACTAGTGAACTGATGCTTTCTAATATGTTGTTCTTTGAGGAAAAATGCCTTGTTCTCAGTGTTATAGGCATGAGAGACCAATGTTCTGAAAGAACTTTAGCTACTTTGACTACGTCTAACCATGAAAAAAATCACGTTGACTACACTTGACTATATAGATTTGCAGAAAATGGATGCACAAGAACATTACTGGGCAAGAAGATGAATCCTCTGCCTATTTGCTTTAGATACTTCTGTGATCCATCACCATTTTATCTGAGCACCTCACAAAACTTTAAAAATTTTGGTGTGCACTCAGCTTTGAGATACTCTAGCCACATTCATTCAACACTGTGAGAAGGGCATATTGGTATAGGGACTGCAATGGGGATATATTGTTCCAAAATCCAGAGCTATTGCTATTGGACTGATTTCAGTATTTGTCAGTTGTCGCCACTATCAAATGGCAATCACTTGGCACTAGTGAGTGTCATTTAACTTCACACTAGTGGTTTTGCCACCCAATAACAGAAAAAAGAAAAAAAATTCTGTCCATGTACTGTCTTTGATACATTTTCTACTGCCAAAGTCTTGTAATCTCTTGCTATCTACCTGTAGACTTAGATCTCTTTAAGAAATATCACAACAGTGCTTTTTGGTACTTTGATTAATACTGCCTATTAGGTTTGGTGACCCACACATGTGTTTTGCTTTCTGCTTGATGGACAAATGTTACCTAAGGAAGATAGCATAAATTTTTCTAATGTTGTCCTGTATCAGCTCTATTTCATTAATTAAAATTATTTGAAGGGGATGTCAATGTCCTGATGCCTAGACAGCTATAATATTTGCTGTAAAAATTTTCTGCTATGAATAGGTGAAATGAAAGACTCATTAAATTAAAAATCTGCCAAATGAAATCCAACACATTCCAGACACTGGCAGATATAAAAAGTTTTATGGAGTAATTATAGATTCTCCAGCCTTTGCAACAGTAGGTTCTGATTCTCTTTTCACTTCTGCTGATATATTTAAGAAACATATTAATTTTAAGAGAATTTAATTAAGTAGTAATAAAACCAGAGGAGACTCCAACAGAAGGTTTTCAGTTTCTTCTCTAGCATATATATTTTCCCATTGACTTTAAGACATATAATATAGCTTAAAATGTACTGATTCCTAAGACCTAAGCTATCTGAAAAACAAGTATTTAATTTCTTGACTTATTTTGTAGTTCGCTTTCATTCCACTTCAAAACACAGTGAAACCCTATTCTAATTTTCCAAAAAGAAGGCACAGAGAGTGTGAAATGGATGTGCAATACAGCAGCTTAGCCAACATAGTACTCTGAGATATTAAGAAGCCTTTCACCGAAAACACATCTTCTGAGCAAGCAGTATGGGTTAATATCATCAGTTTATTGAGCAAGTCTTTGTTTCTCCATGAACATTTTAATTCTGTAGCTGGTTTTGATTCATTGTCATTTGCCAGCATGTTTGTCAAAGAAGTTTCAGTGAGTTTTTAAACTCTCCAAACTTTCCTTCATAGTTAAAAGAATTTAATAGCATTTAAAAGCCCTTTGGTAAGTATGATGATAGCTTGCTCCTTAAATAATTAGTCTCTATAGAATTATGACAACATAATGGTTTATTTTGAATTATTATATTTACATATTATAGTGTCAGATTTATATTCACAGCATTCACAGCTTTTTCTTTTTTGCTATTCGACATATGAATCCTCAGACATTTTGTTGTACTTCACTCTGGTTTCTTCTGCAAATATATTCTTTGGTTGTTTTGAAACATTTTGCTAAAGGAAGATAATAGTTTTATTTCACTTCATGAATCAGTGATATTAGAAGACCTGAAAACTAATTTCATGGTGGAAAAGTATGCTATTCAGAAATGTCTCCTTTATAAAAGGTTTGTAGCTAAGCACACCTAGAAGAGTGTGCTTTTTTGCGGGGACTTGGTGTAAAGCCACCATGAAGTGTTTACTTGTGCTGCTCTGGCTCTTCAGCAATAGCCTTGGACAGGTTTGTTGTATTCAGCCAAAGGATGCTCCAGGACAGAAAAAGAAAATTCAGAAAACACGTAATCACTGTGTATTAGCTTGGCCGTTTCAGAACTATAGAAATCAAGCGCAAAAGTATTTAAAAAAACATACCAAATTTGTTTCAGAACACTAGTAATTTAATTGAGTTCATTGAATTAACACCTTAAGAAAATATTTTTAAGGCTCTTTTTATGGCTTCACAACAGAAGGTCTCCGTACAGGGAGGAAGGTACAGTATATCACAGTTAACAGTGACTCAGCAGCCACTTATCACATATAAAAATATGGTTTTATATATATCAATGGCAAGTAAGTTATATAGAATATGATAAGGTCCATTGATTTCTTTCCCTGCATGATTATTCTTCATATGTGAAGTGGTTGACGTTTTATGTGATAAATGCAAAACATTTTTAAGGATGTGCTTGTATTTATAACCAATTAAGTGATAAAGAATTAAATACCTATTTTTCTGATTTATTTTTTTTCTGAATGAACACACCAGCTTTGCCTACAACTGTTTCAAAAATTTGCTAAGAAGAAAAATATCTCGTCTTAATGTATAGAGATTTCCTTTTTGAGTCTTATTTAACATCTATTGCAACAAGACCAGAAAAGGGAGAACACAGAGAAAATAGAAAGGGATGTATTGTTTCAATGTTTGTGTTACACTTTTTTAATTCATACTTAAGTGAAAGTGCCTCTGGGCTCCAAAGAGATACTATTGCTATTCATTTTGGCAGAAAAAAAGCATTATGTTGCCATTTTAAAGATGGATGAATGCCTAAACTGGAATATTTATATGTCCGAGCCTTAATCTTAAGAGAAAAAAGTGGCCCAAAGGTAGATCCACTCTCACCTCAAATCGTGTAATCTGAATAGTACCCGTTGTAGCTCATAGCCTCAGGATGCAGGCCCTTAAGCGCTGCAATATAAATACAGCTTTTAAAACTTGAACTTGAGGTCTGTGAAAGGGAAGGGGGTGGGGGAGTATAGTTTAAACTTGCCTACACTGAGATGTAGTCTTGTTTCGGGTAAATTCAGTGATTCAGTGAGTCAGTGAGAGTAAAGCACCTAGAAAAGTAGCAGTCAAATCTTCAGTTCTACTTATGAAAAAGCAAGTGGAGAGAGAGAAAGAATGAAAAGAGAAGATATGTACCTGCATGATTTATTTTTTTCCCAGAAAAAAATAAATGCTTATTTTTTAATATTCCATTTTATATTCATCTTTATTCATATTTTGACAGTAACTTACAAGCCACAAAATTACTCAACTCTAACTCTTGCCCCACAGTCGACTTTAAATCAAGCACTGTGATCAGAAATATGTTTTAAAAATCCTATATAAAAATCCTTTTATTGATGTTTATAGGTTTATCAGCTAGCTTAGACACAAAATCTTATGGTCTGAGCTATGTTTTGTTTAGAGAATGAAGACAATGTTTGGAGGGGAAGAATGAGTGTTGGCCATTTTATTTAAAGAGCAGAACTTATATATTTTATCAAACCCATGTAGTAATTGATCACTTGAAATACATCCTTTTACAGAAAGTGTTAGGATGCCTCTCAACCTTTCAGTCTAGAATGGCTTCCAAGAAAATATGGAAACATAAACACATCTATTGAAATAATTCTATAGAATCAAAAAAAAGATCTGTAATAGCAGAGAATCTAAAAGGCAATGAAATCAAAGGAAAAAACCTCCTGATAGATTCCTGGAAACTTTGATTTTTTTGGGGAGTAAATTATTTAAGGATATTTTTAAGCTTCATAAGCAAGCAAACAAGCTCTTTCTGTTACATTGACTTAGAAACAAAACCAACCAACCAAGCAAAACAAACAAACAAACCAGCTAATACAAACACATAAATAAGAATCCTGGTGTTGAAATTTGAGATTTACCAAAATAATTATTGTTTCCTATTTTCCAACTGTAAAGACAACAATTTGTGTATGTTCTGTGTATCTCCATGGCTTCTCTTTGACACCTCAAACGGACATAGCAGAGGTGGATGATCTCCTTTCCAATCACCTGTATCCACGACCATGCGCACTTCTGGAAGAGGATAGAGATGCTTCTCCACCATGGGACATGATCATAGTGATGATTACATCCATTAACCTCCTCTTTTGCACTTCTGTTGCATCTGTTAATCAGTATGGCACACTCTGAGACGGGCATTAGGCCATCAAACAGAGAATGACTCTGTATGAACTAGAAGCTTTCTGCCAACGCGTTTGTCACATATTTAATATTAATTCTTGTCAGTGATCCTACAGCCAACTCTTTTGGCATTGTGGTAAATACTGAGCATCTCACTACTTAGTATATTCATCTGGATTGCTCCATACATTTGTTCTCATAGTTCACAAAACATTGAATAAAATAAAATCAAAATAGCCAGTAAGATGATCTTACACTTCAAAATCTGTCACTTATCTAAATAATTATATGGAAAATATTAAGCTATACTTGCCTATACCAATTTTCTTTTATTGCTTGTAATTCCAATGGAAGCCACTGGCAGAAGAACCTGAAAGAACTACACTAGATCAAGACCTTTTAAAATTGTAATTCTGTAATGGCAAAATTCCCTAAACAAATATTTATCATGTGTGGTCATTGGGAACACAAACAAAATAACAAATGGAAAAAAGAATTGTGCAACTCTATAAGTTATTTTAGCAGAATAACACCTTTTGGCATTATAAACCATGTTTTCATAAGGGCAAAGATTCTTAATTTAACTGAAAAATCATATCTGTGCAAGCAATTTTTTTTGTGATGTAAACCTGAATTTGTAACTCAGCCTTGAAAATAGCCACACACACACACTTTATTCTGGTGTTCATACTGCTGAACTTTGTATGATTGATCATGTTTATATATCTTTATTTCTGAGTTAAAATTTTGTTATAATCAATCTGCAGTGTTTTTTCTTAATTATATCAGTATCCTAACTTGGGAAGAGGGTGAAAAGTAAAGTAAATTCTAATATGCAATTTTGTTACAGCCACAAGTTATATTTTTCAGTAAAAAGTGTCTTCGGTTACAAATCAAAGAAGCGAAACAGAACTAGGTGAAAAACCAGGCACATGTGTTTCTAAGTTTAATACTTAGGTATTTTAAATAAATGACCTATGTATTATTCCTGAGCCCTTGAGGTTGTCTTAGGCAGTATCAGAGTGATATCATAAATGATCCTGCCCTACCAAAGTTTTGAAGACTGGAATCTACAACTGCAATTATAACCAAGTAGCATTTTTAATACCTTTTAGCCAACTGTGAAGCTACTTGAAAGCAATAACAACAATGGGGAAATTAGAAATGACAAAAATTTTCATATTTCTTTTAGCAAACACAAAGAACAGCTATAACAGTGTTTTTACATTCTGACTGTGTCCATTTTCACTCTTATTACTATTAAATAATGTAATAATGTAATATACTATTACATATTTGCTAATGGGAGAAATGAGATAATCATTTTATCTTATTCAGGATGGAAGGTGGACTTCTTTTATCTTTTACTTTGTATAGGAACCTATTTCTTGATTAATAATTTTATCAGTTTGTAAACACTTTGTTTACATTGATCTTTGTTTTCATTTTATTTTAATGAAGATCTCAACAATGTAGATCCTAATTTGCATTGCTTCATATATAATTAATATTTCAAAGCTGTGAAGTGCATTGACTTGTAATAGGTTGTTACTTATTAAATGACACTTTGTGAATATTGTTATCACAAATATGATTAGGCAAATATACTTTATAATGTCACTGTGTCCCATGTAAAACCATAAAATAGCCCTTATAAAGCTGGAATTACTACTGTCCTTTTGCTCATCCTCTTTGCTCCTTGGTAATGCAGAAGCTTCCTGATTCTTTTAACAAATGAACGTGCCAGCTGTATTACTGTATGCAAATATAGCAGAAAAAAAGCAGAAGAAAAACAGTCAATGTGTATGAACATGTAGGAGGAGGGAATGATTGTACTATTGAAATCGGCTGCATGTTGGTATCAAGTGACATGGAGAAAAGACCAGAAACCCTAACCTCTTTAACCTCTGGTGCTTGGAGATTAATGTGAAACAAGTGCTACATCTCTGTAGATCTGGGGACATCTGCTCTTTACATACCCTATTTGTCTCCCTCTCTCTGAAAGGGCAGCTGGATCTGGCTACAGTGTGCTTTTCAGTCCATATGATATTCAACAGCAGGCAAGAGTTCAAAATCACCTCATTTGATTGCATTTGTATTGCATTGCCATGCCACGGGAACCACAGGCACAACAGAAATGTTTGAGAGTTCTATGTTAGCTGAGGTATTTCTAAGAAAAAAAAAAAAGGTAAACAAAAATAATTAAAATGTGGAAATATTCCAGAAAAAATATGCAACAATATATTGGGGTTTTATTGATCAAGAAAAAAAAGTGTATGTAGTACTGAAACAAAATTGCATCAGTTCATTAGTGTTATCCGATGTGAATGGGTTTGACAATTGTCTCAAATTGTTTTTACTTTTCATGGATTCAAAGTGCTGAACTGACATTTCAAGTCTTTAGTGTCTTCTGGATTTAAGCACAAATAAAGCCACAGATATTAGCATGTCAGTTGGGCATGTGTTTAGGTGTTTTATTGGATCAAAACCTCATGTTCTGTGGCTCAGTAAAGAAATTTCAGCAGTTGCTTTTGAAGCATATTCTACAGTGTTATCCAGTGACAGACCTTTTCACTGTAAGACCTATCAAAATCTTTCTTTTTGATTTACCATAAAGATGAGTTGTTTTCTGTCTATCTAAGTGTTCAGTTGCTCTCTGCACAGTTAAGCTGGCAAGGCAGAGCAACAAAGGGGAGAGTAGCTGAATAACTAATTGATCCCAGGTTTGGGGGTGAAAACTGGAATCTTTATTGAACACACGAAACGCAATTTAAGGGTCTTGGGGGCAGGACATGTTAATGAGGAGGACGGGTTATACTAACTAGGGGATGGATTATGTTAACTAGGGGGTTACACAATTTTCTGGTACAGTTACACAGGTGGTTAATATTTCCCATAACAAGGATTACATGGGGGGGAAGAGAACAAAGGGGTTTCTAAATGGCCTCATAACATCATCACAAAGTCTTTCAATATCTTGCTGCAGGAGACAGGCCAATCAACGTAGCTAGATATTAACAGGTCTTGTGACAAAGCTCCTCAGAGTAAGGAGTTTCTCCCAGCTCCTGCTGTCCATGGCCTGCTACATAATCTCCTCAGCTCCTTCTCTGCTGATAGCCAAGCCCCAGATCCCAACAGGTAGTACATTGATCTTTTTATAAGGATCTCTTTCAGAATGGAAACATTTAAATTGATGGTAATTTTGTTCATATAGGGCCTCTGCTTCAAATGCTATTTTTGTTTACTAAAATACTCCAGACCCTCATCTCTGAGGAGTGTTCATAAAAGTCACAGGAAATTAGCCTCATGAGACCAGTTAGTCTTTATGATTACTGCTTGTAGCATGTAGCCTTATATTTTATCTTTATATCATGAATCACAGCTGAGCCAGTGTTGCCAGGTGATAAGGCTTGGACCTTTAGTTCAGAAGACAGTAAAATACTTCTACTTCAGATCACTTTGTAACATTTTATGAATGAGACCCAAAGAAACAAATATACATTTCCTTTATTAAAATAAATATATATTGTGTTACAGTTTACTCTGAAATTATAGTACTATATATTCTATATCACATACTTGAAGTTCTGTACACCCACTCAAATTATGCTAATAATGTACCAAAAGCATACAATTTTGAATCACAGCCACAATCATGAAGGCAGTAGTCTTTACTATTACTTAAAAGGCATGAAGATTTGGATCAGAGTCAAAAGCTCCAAGAACCTTATCATCTTCAGGATATGAGAAGAAAAAGTTTGAAATAATGACAAGTAAAACTGTGGGTTTGGAATAAGGAATACTATAGCAGGATCATAGCAGTTATTCTGTTGTTTTAAACATAGAGAGTGTATCAAAATTATATTAAAAATGTAGTATTCTCCCAGAGCTTCATCCTTAAACAGATGCAAAAAACTGACTCATTTCAAAGGGGCAATTCATAGTTGTTAAACAAAACATCCCATATGAAACACTCTTCCCCCAAAAAATGATTACTGAAGAAGTTTGTGGATGGTGATTACACATATGAGCAGCACTTTCTGTTTTCAGGGAGGTGTTTCATATGATCCAATGAAAAAGACCTACCTGCACATACTTTTGAAAATAATTAATTAGACTACATTTTAAAAAACAGAAGCAATGTAGAAATATGCAAACTATAATTTATATACAGAAGAATCTGCTTTTCTTAGTTAGAAAAACTAACAATGGAAAATTCTGTTCTTTTGTGTATAAGAGCATGATTCAACAACACATTTCTAATGTCAAGGTGCAGAGCAACCATCAGAATTTTTATTGACTATTTTGTCTTACCCTGTATTGACAGGTCTTCACTTTGAAATGAAACAAAGCAGAACCAATCCCAAGAAAACAAAACACAACAAACACGATACTTTTTTTCTCAGCCTGTGTACACCTGCCTTACGGTCAGCAGTATGAATTCGTTGTCCAAACACATAATAAGCTTTATCTACCTAGTGAAATCTACGTAGTTTTAGTTATTGTCTTGGTCATGGGATCTTACATTCCAGCATGGGTCAGAAAACCTATTAGTAATCTTTGACCCATGCATTAAACTTCATATTACCATGTTTGTCTTAAGGATTTCCAAATAAGATAGTATCACATGAAACTAAAAAATATCCTGTCCTTAAACCCACATGTGTTGAGAACCTCAAAGCAGTTAATAAATATAAGAAATGTACATTCAACCAGAATATCTATTTTTCATAGCAGTTTCAATCTAGGTATAGAGTCATTATATAAAATAGCCTGACAAAAATAAACTAATTACCTTACTAGAATCCTTCCAACCAACAGAACTAATGAAAGGAAAACAAAAAAAACCAAAACCAAACTAGCCAACAAACCTCCCTTTTGTTCCAACAAACCTCCCTTTGATTCTAATAAATTTTTGGAAAATACAGATTTTTGTGCCATGACACTAATAGAATATTTTTAGATATGTTGCAGCAACAAGGCACAAATGTGAAAAGTATTTCTGCTATTTGGATACCTACAGGTTTAATTCAGATAGCTACTGACATAGGTCAGGTAATGTTGTCAATCAGTCGTGGTGCCCAGTCAGCTGATTTCTTTCTTACCCACATAAACTCAAGAAATAAGAACCAGTGCACACCAGTACTGTATGGTGCTGGAAATAATTTCTAATGAACTGTGATTACAAAACACTGAAGAAATACGTACATCACTCACCACTAGAAATAAGTCCTTTTTTTTTTTTTGCACAAAGCAAACAGTGTCCTTTAATGAGAATGGCTACATTCACCTTTATCTTGCTTTACTCCTTAGACCACACTGCTGCAATATTAATTTGATACCAGAAAGTATCAGCACATTAAAAAATGGTGTCTTAAAATGACCAGAGAAAATCACATTATCTGCAGGAAAGACCAAATGTCACAGCTCATCCTTTGCGTATGAGGTGTTCATGAAAAGAAAGACTGTTTGTCATTTCTTATTTTTATGCGAAGCAAATACAAAAAAAAATCACGTTCTGTACAAATGGAACTAATGTGAGCACAGTGGCTAGAAGTACATTTGCAAAGCATCCAGCCAAAGTGTTTGCTTTGTCACATTGATTAATATCCAACACCTGTGCCAAGCAGGCTGTAAAACTGTCTTTTGTTCCAATCCAATTGATAGGCTGATGTTCAGGATAAGAAAATAGGTGCCATCTTATTCCCTAAAAAATAGCATTATCCATGGTCACTTGGATTGGAGTTTATTACCTCATGTAAAAGTTGATGTTGATGTTCCATATTATGATTCCACATGCATCTTCACAAGTGGGAGTAGTAAAAACACTTTTTCTTCATCATAATCTAACATCGTAACCTTTATTTAAGATGAAATTTACATGAATGACCTTAGAATTTTGGGATTTCTTTTTCCCCCACGGTTTGTGTACATATTTCAAACTCTAACTATTTAATTTTCTGTTTCAAGTTATTTTGTCATAGCTTGAAACTTGATAGGAAAATTGATTTATTTAACCGTAAGTAAAAGGTAAACAAATTCTTTGAAGGAATTACAATAATAAGAATTTTAAGTCACAGACTGTAAATGTTGTCAATAAATTTAATGGTCAGCTGTGTTCATTAAGTCACATAACTTTGTTATAAGTTTCAGAAGTTTATAAGTGATTTAAAACTAAATGTACTAGAATAAATAATTAACTCTACAATTGGTAACTGTAACACTAAGCACTAATATGCTTTGCAATTAATGAAAGTGTAATATTAGTCTAGCTTTTAAATTGTCAGATGTATTGTCTGGTTATATGATTAACCATTTCATATTAAATTATCAATACTTCAGAAATATAGAAACTCCACCGGTGCATACAAAGGAAAGCATTGACTGTAATAGAAAATATAATTAAAAATAAGAGAAGGATTTTGCTTTTAAGTCCTCTTTTGCAAATAAAGAATGAATTTTCCTAGGATCTGCCAAGTACTTGTAGATCTAGTTTATTTGCATTTGAATCTTTTTTAATACCAATGGGAGAAACCTGCTGAGTCATCTCCTCTTCTGTTTGCATTTGGATTTGTGCAGAATTGAATCCTGAGTCCACAAAAAATTTCTAAGTTTAACAGAAGTGGTCACACTGATGTCAGTGGGACCCTTCATTTAGAAAGCCAAGCATCTGCATAAACATCTGTGGATTCAAAGTAAAAGGTCAAAATCAATCCCTCTCTAATCTGTCAGCATTTTGCCTAGAAGGCCATCAAATACCAAGGCAAAACAACACACAAAGTGTGATGCTGAAAAAAAAATCAGGAAGAGGTGATTATGGAATGTTTTAAAATCCCATACCTAAATAAATTTATATTCAGAGCAACAGAAAATTATTTGAGAATGTAGGCAGTAATAGGCTTTACAAGTAAAAAACCATTTATTTAGTCTTTATTTAGGCACCATGGATTTTACAGGAGTATTGAAGCTTTTTTTCTCCACCATATGAAGTTCTCCTCTGCTGGATGATTTGAATTTACCTGCTAGCTGCTAAAAACTGCATTGAAGAAAAATACCTCTAAAGATCACACCTTTTTTTTCTCCTTTGTGCTAGATTGCACAGAAGTGAGACATTCTTATAAAACACAATGTGCTCTGATTCATGGAGCTTCAGTATCATGATATATTAACAGTGTGTATGAAATAGCTCTGAGTAATAAAATTTGAAATTTTCTGTAAATGGTCTTCATAGCACATAAACAAACCCAATCTTTCATTTGTAAAAGGACAACATTCATTTCAGTCTTATAAACCTGGTTTGCCTAAATTTGCATCAACAATATACAAAAGCATTACCAAATATTAAATTTCTTTATTATATTTATGACACTCTGTGCTGCATTTCAAATGCAGTCAAACCTCAAGGGTGGAACTTTAAATCAAACACAGACATTAAAGTTATTTTCCATTAATGATAATTAAATACATAACATTGCAGGATATCAGGGTCATTAATTTGACATGACCAATCCTGGAACAGTTACCCCTGTACAATTAATTGGTGATGTTGTTTCTTAAATATTTTCAACTCTGCTGCCAACTATGTTGGCAGCTTCACTTGGTTGCTACCCCATTTTACATCAAGTACTGACCACTTGCATGTATAGTCCTGACACCTCTGGCACTATCCTGTGCCTGTGCACTTGCAATGCCTCTTCTATTTTACATGCTGGCTCCTCCACTACAGTCTTGAGATGGTCCACTTTCACATACATTCTTACTCTGGAGCCTGACTCTGGTTTCATTCTCGACACTAGGGGTTTCTAAACTTACTTGCATATACAGATGTAGCCCTTTCTCAATTACTTATTATAGATATCTAATTACAGCAATATTAATGGTGATCATCAAAGCTGTTCACTTAAATTCATTTGATTCTCTTCAAGTAGCAACAGCCTTTATCAAAACACTGAATTCACAGTACCAATGAAACAATTTATGATAATGCTATAAGCGTGAGTACTATACAACAAATAGGGGGCCTCTGGTGGTCTAGTGGTTAGGGTGCAGGACTCTCACCGCTGCGACCCGGGTTCGATTCCCAGCCCCCAGGGCAGATGGAGCTCGTTAGCCCTGTAAGGCAATCCATCTAAGAGAAGGTCACTCTAAACAAACCTACGTCCTGGGGACCTCACTGCCACTGCCCAAGCTTGCTCGGCCCCGGCAGATGAACCTCAGGATTAAAGGGTGGGCTCAGTTCAGCGCACGCTGGGTCTCACCTAAAAAATCCACTGCGCAGGCTCGAAGGGTTAATGACCTTTCCCAAATCTTCGCTCGCGAAGACTGGCCATTATACAACAAATGCTGAAGCAGCTGGCATTTGTAGTGTTAAACAACTCATGTCCAAAAGCTGCTATTTCTCCATTCTCAAATGATTATACTTATGCTCATTTCAAGCTGAAGAAACAAAAAGTATGTGACAAGCTAGTGACACTTAAGCTTCATCTTATAGCACAATGAAGAAAAGTATCTCTGGGAAAAAGGAAAAAAGAAAAGGAAAATAAATTTTAAAAAAAGGAAAATAAACAATAAGTTGATTTTATTTCACTTTTGCTATAGGACTACTCCAAAACATCCTGGTTAAGCATTTGTGCTACCTGATCAGTCTAAAATATATTTTAAGAAATATATGCCATAAAATCACCCAACTAAACTCAGTTTTTGTCTCCTTTTTTTATGTCTATATCACCTGTTTTGTGAAATAAGTGATCATAAACTGCATGAGCTGTTAACTCTATTTAAAAATGCGATCCTGTCCCTCCAAAGTTAGAAAAACCTGTAGAAATTTGCTGCAAAATTCTTGCTCTCTACAAGATGAAGCAACCTTAAGGTCAATTGGTTTCTGACTTTCATTTTATAGGACCATTATATACTGTATATTAGAAAATACAACCTTCTTATCATAGGTATAGTACTACTCCCACTGAAGTAGCTAGGCATTTACCCATCAACTCCAGTGGGAGTTCAATGAGACTCTGAAAATAAATTCTGTTCTATTTTCTTAATATTTCTGTCCTCTTCTTAGGTCAGATCATCCTCCCTGCATAATGAGAAACTGAAATACTTAAAAAAGTGTAGGAGAGACACTACTGATATTGCATAATTTAAATTCAACAGTCCTTTAATTTTACATTAAATCTTCAGACAATGTCAAGTACTTCTTGAAAAGAAGGAATTTTAACTCTTGTTTGTTTGAAGACATTAAACTGACTAACCAAAGATTTTATCATGTCTTTTTGCTGCTTTTCTGTTCTGTAAACAGTCATTCTTTTTATGAGTTTGAAATTAGTTTAAAATTAAGGTACTTGCAATATTTCCTGTTCACATTAATAATTTTTAATTACAATACTGATGTAGAGAATACACTGGTTATCATTATCCTTAGTTCATTTACTCTGATTCCGATCTCAAAGAAAACCTGGAAAGTAGTGGCCTTTCCATCTTTCCTATCTACAAGTTTTTATCCAGCACACCTCATTCTTTTTCTAGTTCTGCAAAAGTAGCCAGTGCAATTTTCTTCTGTTTGCACAATTACATAAAAACAGTTTTTTACATTTTCCTCCAGCTATAAACCAGAAAATTGTCTGGGAAACAGCCCTAGACCAACTGCCATTCCTCCAGGCTAACCTAGACATAGAGTGGTGGTTAGTACAGGCCCAAGTGGTGAACTGGATGCAGCTGCCCTTTTTTGAAGTATTGGCTGCAAGTAGTGTTTTTTCTCTTGGTCTCAGCATCAGTGAGCAGTACTGGACCCATTTTCACAGAATCACAGAATGGGTAAAGGTGGAAGGGACCATGGGAGGCCACCTAGTCCATTTTCCCTTCTTAAGCAGGGTCATCCTAGAACAAGTTGCACAGGATTGTGTCCAGAGGGTTCTTGAATAGCTCCAGAGAAGGAGACTACACAACATCTCCAGGCAACCTTTTCCAGTACTCAGTCACCCACAGAGTAAAGAAGTTATTCCTGATGTTCAGATGAATATTCCTGTGTTCCAGCTTCTGCCAGTTGCCTCTCATCCTATTGCTTGGAACCACCAAGAAGAGCTTGTCCTGCCCTCTGCTGAACCTGCTCCAGGAGCTCCATGTCTCTCTTGTACTGAGGAGCCCAGAACTGGACACAGCACTCCAGATTTGCCTCACTAGGGCTGAGCAGAGGGGCAGGATCACCTGCCTTGACCTGTGGGCAATGTTCTTCCTGATGCACCTGAGGATACCATGGGAGACAGTGTCAAAACCCTTGCTGAAGGTGAGGCAGACAATATCTACTGCTCTCCCTTAATCTATACAGCTAGTTGTCCCATTGTAGAAGGCAATGAAATTGGTTAAGCATGATTTCCCTTTAGTGAATCCATGTTGATTACCCCAAAATGTATTTTTAATACAATCTTCAAACAAGAGATAAAAAATAACCCAAAGAAAAGGAAAAAATTCACAAAAGTATTCAAAAAATACTTACAATTTTTATACATGGAAAGATGTCTCCAATCTCAAACTTGGTTCACTAAGTTTTCTGACAGTACCTCTGAAGTAAGCTGTCATGCTCACTGAAGACATCATGTATCAGACATACCATCTTCAGAGTGTTTGTGGGTTTTTTAGCTGAATTAAGAAGTTGTTGTTTGGACAAGATTTCAGAAATTCTTGGAAAATTCTATTGAAAATTCTGCCTCTTTAATAAGAGGGACACCTTATGACATGAGGCATTTGGGTGTGTTGAATTGTACCCTAGCAGTTCTGCTTTAGCTTCACTGGTTATAAATGGCATGCAGGTTATCAGCTCAGGTATCAGTATCTACATCAACTGTAGCTTAATATTTTGCAGCTAAGAACATATGTTCTAAATTTTACATGCCTTTGGGTACTTGTTAACTTTGGTCTCCAGAGTTGAAAAGAATCAACAACAAGGTCGTTCACAGACCTTGATTATGGCTATGCCCACGTGAAAATGTGAAAAAACTAATGGATTTCTGGAACTTGAAAGCGTTTGCCATTTAAACTGAAAAATGTGCTTAGGAACTGAATTGGAATATTGGCATATTGAAACTTCATTGAAAATGAGAATACACAAGTCAAAAAGAGAGCTGCTTAAAAAAAATCATTTTGAAGAAAGTGAAAAATGACATTAAATTTTTTGCCAAAGGAGGAGGAGAAGAATCTCTCTTGTGAATATGAATGTTTTAAACAAACTTTCATGTTGGAAGTATAAGCTGGTTTTAGTCAGAGGAGTAAGATTTAATCTTGGTATTTGTGTGACAATTTAGTTACAACAGTAACAACAAAATTTACACTCCTGACATTTGAATTATGGGTGCTCTTTCCACTGAATCAATCATAATATAAGTCAGTGGTTTCAATTGTTTGGAGCAGCATTTTAATTTTTCAGATAATTGTGTTTTGCACTGCAGAGGTTATTTCATTTTTGAAAGATCTGTTTCTGAGAAATAGATTTGCTCATAAAGCCAATATCCATAAAGCACTGTTGCCAGTCCTTCATTTTTCTTTCAGAAGAGTACTTTCTTTACAAAGCATAAGAAAAAGAGGAAACATTCCTTTGCATTATTTTCTCTTAGCAATCTGTGGAGTATCACTCCAGAAGAATTATGTGAACAGGCTCCAGGCAAGTTTGTGGAGAGTCATCACCTCTTTCCCTTTATGATGCAGTTTTCACACATAATGTAATTCATTGCTGTGTAGCATACATCACCATCTTTGTTTCTTCTTAATGAGATTAACATAAATGGATTTGTGCACACCTTGTCAATCTCCTGTCTCTTGTCCATCATCCAAATGGAAACTAAACCTTTGCATACTTTTATATTTTGGTTGAAGCAGCAATATTATCAAGAATTCAGACTTTTGCCTTTAATCCTCAGCAAGTTACTTGTTTCTTTAGAAGACAAAATGGACTGATAATCAACCTATAAGGTCTTATTAAACCACCTCACAGTTTCCAGAAGGTTGGAGATTTACTGTTGCTTTCACTAATGAACATTTTTGAAGCAGGCAAATGCATGCACCAGTGTTCAGTTATGAGGAAAGCAATGAAATAAAAAGAATCTTTTTGCTTATTCAAGAAATTACCAGACAAGCTGGAGCCATATTCTAAAAATATGTTCAATGAGGCACAACTGCGGAAGACATACAAAGCACCACATCTTTCCAAGAAGAATACAAAGGAATTTTCGAAACTTCATTTTGGAAACAGTAATGTTTTGGATGTGTTTCCAAGTGTAACAACCCAACCTTCTGCAGCTGTCATTCTATGGAATGGTGATAGTCTTAAATATAGATAGTACTAATTTAATGTAATTTTTATTTTCATTGCCCTACCTATGTCTGTTGTTTAGTAACAAGCAAAAATTTAGTCCTTCACAGTCTCAGATCCAGTTTAATACTGTCTGTATATTTATGCTGCATATGAAAATCCAGAGGCAAAAAAGGTATCTACATAAGGAAAATGCCAATACAGTAGAACTATAGTAACATCAATAGAGTAAATGCTGCTATTAATAATAACACATTAAAACCAGTTGTTAGCTTTGCTTATAAACTCTTTCAGTTAACTCACTTTTTTATGGGTCATATGATTTGCCCACAATATCTTACCTAAAAACTGTTGTCTTATTTTGGTGTGGCATTTAGTATTTCTAATCTCGTGCTTGTCACATGTTACTTTGATAGCTGACTTGATATCAGTCAGGGATAAATCTAAAAATAATTTTCTCTAAACTTTAATGTCTTTTCAAAGAATGTAGTCTCTCCTTGATGCATATATATATCTCCTAAAAATGTTAATGGTATGTTATGCAATCATTGATAGAGAACATAATTTGAGGACACTAAATATTTCCATATTTTATAGATAATAATCCTATCTCAAAGTGCTTAATTCTAACTTTATTTGCAAGGCAGCTCTGAACTTAAGGTAGTTTGATATTAAGATTCATTATTCAACTACCCAGGGAAAAAGATCAGCTAACGTGCTAGACTGTCTACAGAAATTATCAGCCAGCTTGATTATCATCACCTCCATCACAACCATCTTTTAGCTGTATTCTTACTTTCATAAAACTGGGTCAGGTCCTTAGCTTAAGTCCTTAGATGTAAGTCTCTTACAACATAACACATTTCTCATGAGAATACAAAGGAGAATCCAAAATATGGTAGTGTCTTACGTTGTTTTCAATCCTTCCCAAACTGTTTCTAAGGTCAAAAGTTTGATTTCCTGTTGAGGAATATTAGCTCTGTTGAAGTCAGTGAGTCGTATCTCTGCTTATGTAACTGTATTGGTATCAATGGAATTAAATCAGAAAAAAAAAGAGGGGGGCCAAATAGAAGCTTCAGTATGTGTCTTGGAGCAAAATATTCATCTCCTAGTGAATCACTGTTTTTGAATTTGACCCAAGCAGTTATTTCATAAATGTACATATGCATGTGCATGAAAATTTTGGAATTTAAATCATAATTCATTTTTTATTGAAATAAGTGATTCAGCAGGTGCTGTGTATTTAATTTGACAGGTAGATATACATGTGTATCAGTAAGGAACACAAAACTCAGAGAAAGTGCTTATAATCAATGACTTTGTATGGTTGTCAAGGCTAAGTCCTCAATGTTATACTCCATCTCCACATACCCTGAGGAACTCCCTATGCTTACTGTCTTGTTTTCA